>NC_134687.1:446337857-446644675 GCF_050947455.1 Rhinoderma darwinii
ACACGCCATGTGAACTTGAAAAGTCATTCACCACAGGGGCTATGGACGGGGATTCCGCTTCAGGAGTTGCCCCTGATGTCACTGTCCATATATGGCCAGTAGCTACATCGACTTACCTGCAAACGCCGATGCTGCTGCAGAATCATCTGTAGCCTCTGGTGCCGATGTGTCCTCGCTCGTCCGACACGATGCAGGACTTGTGAGTGACGTCACAGCGTGATCTGCCAGAAGCTGGGCGTTCTGAAGAGAAGTGGATGATACTTCTCGTCAGAACGCCCAGCTAGTAAAAGAAGTAAAAACGCCCCGATGTACGCACATAATACACGCCCAGTTGTACTTTTACTTTTCAACACGCCCAGTTGTACTTTTGCAAGCCTCATTTGCATAAATACAAAAATGGTCATAACTTGGCCAAAAATGCTCGTTTTTAAAAAATAAAAACGTTACTGTAATCTACATTGCAGCGCCGATCTGCTGCAATAGCAGATAGGGGTTGCAAAATCTGGTGACAGAGCCTCTTTAAATGACAAAGAAGGCAAAGAAATCCCAATGTATACCTGTCTGGTTGATACTCAAAGGACGCTCTTTTGGCATCTGTTGGATTTATATGGGGTCATGCACTCCGAACTTGGTATGAACACAGGCTTAAGCCTTAGGGTATGTTGACACAGAATGTTCAGAAGTTTTTCGGGCCGTAGACGTCCCGAAAAACGGCTGAAAAATTGGAAAAACTGAGTTCTGCTCTGACAGGGCATTTTTTTTTTTATAAATTCTTTTATTTTCCATTTTCCAATAAATAAGAGACGATAGTGCAAACATCAGAAGCACAAACATCGGCTCGCAGGCCAAAACGATTCTAGTATGAAGTGCAGACATAAGAATACCGTCCATCTGTAACAATAATGGACACAGTCGCCCTATGCACCCTGAACCCGCAGCCATGCACAAAGGACCATGAGTAGGTATAACAGAGAGAGAAAGTAAAGCAAAAAGAAAAGAAGACAGAGAAAGGAAAAGAAGGGAAGAAAACACACAATGCCCCCTGTGCTTCAGGAATATATTCAAGAAGCCATAATGTTCCTGAACTCAACAGAAGATTGTAATCTGACCCAATGATACCAAGTTTTGAGAAATTTAGCATGGGTCCCTCTCATGGATGCCGTGAGATCCTCGATTCTCATAATCTCCTGGATCTTACCGAACCACATACCAATCGACCCGACGGGGCATTTTTTACGGGGCCGTTTTTCAAAACGGCCGTGTAAAAAACGGCCACGAAAAAGAAGGGAATGTCACTTCTTCAGGTGTTTCTGGAGCCGTTTTTCATTGACTCTATAGAAAAACAGCTCCAAAAACGGCCGTTAAAAACGCAGCGAAAAGCGCGACTAAAAAATGTCTGAAAATCAGGAGCTGTTTTCCCTTGAAAACAGCTCCGTATTTTGAGAAGTTTTTGATTTTGTGTGTGCACAGACCCTTAGGGGCAGCACAGTGGCTCAGTGGTTAGCACTGCAGCGCTGGGGTCCTGGGTTCAAATCCAACCTAGGACAACATCTGCATGGAGTTTGTATGTTCTCCCCGTGGGTTTCCTCCAGGTACTCCGGTTTCCTCCCACACCCCAAAAACATACCAATAGGGAATTGAGATTGTGAGCCCCAATGGGGACAGTAAAAAAAACAGGATCTCTGTACAGCGCTGCGTAATATGTGCTATATAAGTAACTGAAATAAATAAATAAATTATATATATGGTGGAGGAGTATGGAGCAGGCTCACGGGCTGAGCCCGCTATAAAGAATGAGCTGTATCTCACCTCATTTAACCCCTTAAATGCTGTGGTCAATAGTGACCACAGCATCTAAGCTGTTCGAATGAGTGGGTGGCCCCCTCTGATGTGCCACGGCCCCCCACGCGATGCGATCGCAGGGTGCCGATGGTCGTCATGGCAGCCTGGGGCCCCCAGGTATGCTATATTTGTACTCCTATTAAGCCCTTATGCAGTTCTTAATAAGAGCTTGTCAGAATCACTATATATTGCAATATAGTACATTAGTATTGCAGTATATTATGTAAGCGATCCACCGATCGTTGGTTCAAGAACCCTAGGTGACCTAGTAAAAAATAATAATAATTAAATAAAAAATTAAAAAATTAACTGGTATCGCCGTGTCCGTATAAGTCCTAACTATCACAATATAACAATATTTAACCCGCACAGTGAATGCCGAAAAACAAACAAAACCTAAGCACTAGAATCGCTGTTTTTTGGTCATCTCATCTCCCACAAGAAATTAACTAAAAAGTGATCAAAAAGTCTAATTTACCCCAAAATGGTACCAATAGAAACTACAGTTTGCCCTGCAACAAATAAGCCCTCATACCGTTCAGTCAACAGAAAAAAGTTATGGCTCTCAGAATATGGCGACACAAAACAAAATGTATTTTTAAGAATTTGTTTTTTCCTTGTAAAAGTAGTAAATTTGATATCGCCGTAATCGTATTGACCCGCAGAATACATTTAACATTTTGTTTTTACTGCGCTGTGAACGCTGTAAAAACTAAACGCCCCAAAAATGGAGGAATCGCTGTTTTTTTTCTATTCCATCCCACAAAGAATTATTTTCAATTTCCTAGTACGTTATATGGTACAATAAATGGTGCCGTGAAAAACTACAACTCGTCCCGCAAAAACCAAGCCCTCATAAGGCTATAACAATGGAGAAATAAAAAAGTTATGGCTTTTGGAAGGTGGGGAGGAAAACCAAAAATGAAAATCTGAAAATTGGCTGTGGAGGGAATGGGATAACGTTTTCCCACAATTAACATTTATCACCTATCCACAGGATAGGTGATAAATATATGATTGCTGGGGGCCCCACTACTGGGACCCCCATTGATCTCTAGAACGGGGGTCCCGACCCTCGTTCCTCCTCACTGCACAATCACAGTTAGGAGGATTTTTAATGGAGCGGTGGTCATGCATGTGCACTGCCACTCTATTCAAAGTCTATGAAGCCGACGGAGGAAGCTGAGTACAGCGCTCGGCTGCTTCCGTCCTTCTCAAAAAATTTAAAACTGACTTAAACAAATTCTAATCATGTAAAAACTCCTTTAAACTTCTTTTAGTGGGAAAACCCAAACCAGACTTGTACCGTAACTTCTGGTTTCCATGTTCATTGCACTTCCTTCAACAGCAATAGCACCACCTAGTGTCACAATTAAGTATAGAAAGCACTGGGTACTGTCTGTCTTGCAGTGTAATTCTCAAATAAAACACCTGCATGTACAATGAATGCGCAGCTTTAGATATTTACCTCTCAGTAGTATCACTAGTCACTACAACCTAGGTATGAGAATTTCTGTAAATATTTGTATACGCCACAGTCCTCAATACCACTCCTGTTGGGCTCTTATTTGGTATACTGAGTACAGAGCTTGGTCATGGTATGTAACACTGAGCAGTGGCGTTACTACCGCTATAGCAGCCGTAGCGGCTGCTACGGGGCCCGCAGCATGAGGCCCCCCCCCCCCATGGCCGGAGGCTCCGCTAGCAGCTGCTATGGCTGCTACTGCGCGACGCCACTGAAGGGGTTGTTCCTACAAAAGACATGCATCCCCTATCCACAGGATAGGGAATACATGTGGGATCGCTGGGATGCCCAGCGATAAGGAGAACGGGGGACCAAAAGTCCCATGAAGTTCTCCATGACAAACCTCGGACTTCCGGGGTCTGTCTGCAGTTCCATAGAAATTACTAGCGCACCGGTCGTGCTTGTGCAGATGCGTGACCAGCGCTCCTTTCATTTTTATTGAACTGCGCAGACGCCGAAGTCTGAGGTTTGTCATGGAGAACTTCCTATGGATAGGGGATACATCTCTTTTCTAGGACAAACTATAGGCCGTTTTTTTTTTGGGGGGGGGGGGCTATATGGCGTTATCTACAGGGGGGTCTCTATGGCGTTATCTACAGGGGGTTCTGTATGGCGTTATCTACAGGGGGGTTCTGTATGATGTTATCTACAGGGGGGTCTGTATGGCGTTATCTAAAGGGGGGGTCTGTATGGCGTTATCTACAGGGGGGGTCTGTATGGCGTTATCTACAGGGGGTCTGTAAGGCGTTATCTACAGGGGTTGTTCTGTATGGTGTTATCTACAGGGGTTGTTCTGTATGGTGTTATCTACAGGGGGGGGTCTGTATGGCGTTATCTACAGGGGGGGTCTGTATGGCGTTATCTACAGGGGGTCTGTATGGCGTTATTTACAGGGGGGTTCTGTATGGTGTTATCTACAGGGGGGTCTGTATGGCGTTATCTACAGGGGGGACTCTGTATGGCATTATCTACAGGGGCGACTCTGTATGGCGTTATCTACAGGGGGGGCTGTATGGCGTTATCTACAGGGGGTATCTGTATGGCGTTATCTACAGGGGGGTCTGTATGGCATTATCTACAGGGGGCCTGTATGGCGTTATCTACAGGGTGGATTTGGGGCTGTAAGACGTTATCTACAGGGGGGCTGTATGGCGTTATCTAAAGGGGGGCTGTATGGCATTATCTACAGGGGGTTCTGTATGGCGTTATCTACAGGGGGGTTCTGTATGATGTTATCTACAGGGGGGTCTGTATGGCGTTATCTAAAGGGGGGTCTGTATGGCGTTATCTACAGGGGGGTCTGTATGGCGTTATCTACAGGGGGTCTGTAAGGCGTTATCTACAGGGGTTGTTCTGTATGGTGTTATCTACAGGGGGGGTCTGTATGGCGTTATCTACAGGGGGGGTCGGTATGGCGTTATCTACAGGGGGGTCTGTATGGCGTTATCTACAGGGGGGTCTGTATGGCGTTATTTACAGGGGGGGTTCTGTATGGTGTTATCTACAGGGGGGTCTGTATGGCGTTATCTACAGGGGGGACTCTGTATGGAGTTATCTACAGGGGGGATGTATGGAGTTATCTACAGGGGCGACTCTGTATGGCGTTATCTACAGGTGGTGTCTGTATGGCGTTATCTACAGGGGGTCTGTATGGCGTTATCTACAGGGGGGCTGTATGGCGTTATCTACAGGGGGGCTGTATGGCGTTATCTACAGGGGGGATTTGGGGCTGTAAGACGTTATCTACAGGGGGGCTGTATGGCGTTATCTACAGGGGCCTGTATGGCGTTATCTACAGGGGGGATTTGGGGCTGTAAGACAATATCTACAGAGGGGCTGTATGGCGTTATCTACAGGGAGGGCTGTATGGCGTTATCTACAGGGGGGCTGAATAGCGTTATCTACAGGGGGGCTGTATGGCGTTATCTACAGGGGGGATTGGAGCCGCCGGACTGCATTTAGCAACACTGAGGCCTGCTTCACACGAGCATGTGCATTTTGCGCGCGCAAAAAACGCAGCATTTTGCGTGCCCAAAAGGTCCATAAGAGCTCCGTGTGTCAGCAGCATATGATGCGTGGCTGCATTATTTTCGCACAGCCGCCATCATTATGACACTCTGTTTGTATGTTTATAAACAGAAAAGCATGTGGTGCTTTTCTGTTTTCATTCATAGTTTTACAGCTGTTGCGCGAATCACGCGCGTCCCACGGAAATGCTTCGTGTGGCATGCGTGATTTTCACGCACCCATTGACTTCAATGGGTGTGTGATGCGCGAAATACGCTCAAAGAACGGACATGTCGTGAGTTTTTCGCAGCGGACTCATGCTGCGTAAAAATCACGCAACTGTCGGCACGGCCCCATAGACTAATATAGGTCCGTGCGACGGCGCGCGTTGCACGGACGTATATCTCGTTCGTCTGAATAAGCCCTGACACTGGCCTGTGCAGAAAGGATTGATTCACAGCGTAACACACATCTATGGATCATTTTATTGTTTTTTTACCCCAATATTATACCACCTGACTATGCCCCTGATGTACTCCTCCCAGCTTACATGTATCCCCACATTATAAACGGAAACCCCAGCAATACTCAAACAACTCTACTACCAAGCAAAATCCTCCCTCCAAAAGTTAAATGGCGCTCCCTCCCCTCTGAACCCTACAGCGTGCCCAAACAGCAGTTTACGTTCACATATATGATATCACCATACCCGGGAGAACCCTTTTAACAATTTTTGGGGTGTCTGTCTCAGTGGCACAAGCTGGGCACCACATATTTGCCACTGAAATGGCATATCTAGGGAAAAATATTAATGTTTAATTTGAACCATCCGCAGCGCATTCATTTATGGAAAAGACCTGTGGGGTGAAAATGCTCATTACACCCCTTAATAAATGCCTTGAGGGGTGTAATTTCCAAATTGGGGTCACTTCTCAGGGGTTTCTTTTATTATTTCACATCTGAGCCCTGCAACTGTGAACCAATACTTTGTCAAATGTCCAGGCAAAAGATTAGGGTCACATGTAGGGTTTTTCTAAAACCGGGAAACACCGCATAATAATTAGAAAGCTGTCTTGTTATGGTGTCACAAGCTGGGCACCACATATTGGCATATCTATGAAAAAAATCCCATTTTCACTCTGCAATATCGAGTGCATACTAACTTCTGCAAAAAAACCTGCGGGGTTAACATTCTCGCTACACTGCTAGGTGAATACCTTGAGGGATTGTTTTTATTTTCACTGCCCAATTCTAATACATTCTATGAAACATCTATGGGGTCAAAATGCTCACTACACCCATAGATGAATTCCTAAAGGGGTGTAGTTTCCTAAAGGGAGTCACGTTTTGGATGTTTTCATTGTTTTGTCCCCTCAGGGGCTTTGTAAATGTGACATGGCCTCCACAAACCATTCCTGCTAAATGTGATCTCCAAAAGCCAAATAGCGCTCTTTCCCTTCTAAGCCCTGCCGTGTGTCCAAACAGTCGTTTATGACCACATGTGGGGTATTGTTTTACTCGGGAGAAATTGCTTTACAAATTTTGTGGTTCTTTTTCTCATTCAGCCCTTGTGGAAATTAGAAAAAATTTGCTAAACCTACATTTTCTTTGAAAAAATTTTGATTTTCATTTTCAGGGTCTACTTCCAATAATTTCTGCAAAAAACCTGTGGGGTCAAAACACTCACTATACCCCTATATAATTTCCTCAATGGGTGTCGTTTCCCAATTGGGGTCACATTTGGGGGATTTCCACTGTTTTGGCACCGCTAGAGCCCTTCAAACCTGACATGGTGCCTAAAATATATTCTAATAAAAATAAGGCCCCAAAATCCTCTAGGTGATCCTTTGCTTCAGAGGCCGGTGCTTCAGTACATTACCCCACTAGGGCCACATGTGGGATATTTCCTAAAACTGCAGAACCTCGGGCAATAAATATTGAGTTGCATTTCTCTGGAAAAACTTTCTGTGTTACAAAAAAATATGAAATTTCTAAATTTCCCCTCTACTTTGCTTTAATTCTTGTGAAACGTCTAAAGGGTTAAAGGGAATGTGTCGCTAGAAAAATATATATATTTTTTTTAGTTAAACAGTTAGTATATAAATGATTACACATTGTTCTAATTTTATTAATTTTTTCACAAGTCAGGAAATATTATAAATTAGATTCTAATTTATAACATTTCCATGTGCTGGTCACTACAGCGAGCAATTCCCAAAATTGCAGCATTGGCATGTGGTAAAGCAACCTCATTGCTTTATGCTGCAAAATTGGAGAAGACGCACTCGCTCTAGTGTCCTCACACAATCCCCCTACCTTTATACTGGCATGCGCCGTTCCCACACAGACGGCGTACGCTATAGTGAATGGAACGGCTCCCGTTCGCATTCTCCATGGGAATGTATGTGCCGTATTCCATCTCTGTATGTGTTGTTAATCAACACATACAGAGATGAAAAAAAAAATGGCAACCCCGATAGAGAAGTAAAAGAAAGAAAAAAGTACAAACACAAAAACACAAATAAATAAAATTTATTTTAATGACATACTAAAAGCAATAACATATAAAAAAATATATATTTTCGTGACACCTTCCCTTTAAGAAGCTTTCCAAATGCTGTTTTAATATTTCGAGGGGTGAAGTTTTTTAAATGGGGTGACTTATTGGGGGTTTCTAATATTTAAGGCCCTCAAAACCACTTCACTACTGAACTGGCACCTGTAAAAATAGCCTTTTGAAATTTTCTTGAAAATGTGATAAATTTCTGCTAAAGTTCTAAGCCTTGTAACATTCTAGAAAAATAAAAGGATGTTAAAAAAACGATGCCAATATAAAGTAAACATATGGGTGATATTAATTAGGAACAATTTTGTGTGGTATAACTGTCTGTCTTACAAGCAGATACATTTAAATTGAGAAAAATGCTAATATTTGAAATTTTTTTGCAAAATTTGGGTGTTTTTCACAATTAAATACTGAACGTATTGAGCAAATTTTGCCAGTAACATAATGTGTCACGAGAAAACAGTCTCAGAATCGCTTGGATAGGTAAAAGCATTCCGAACTTATTACCTATAAAGTGAAACATGTCATTTGAAAAATGAGGCTCTGTCAAGAAGGTCAAATGTGGCCAAAGAGGGAAGGGGTTAAAATGCAAGGAGAGCAAGTGGAGACAAATATGACAATGTATACAATCTCACAAAGGTTATAAGAAGATAAGGGAATGGGTTCACAACGTTAACAAGGACCCCATGCGTTTCGCCGTGCTTCCGACTTCCTCAGGGGTGAAAGTCCAAGAGATTCAACTTCTATTAAAGAGGCTCTGTCACCATACTATAAGTGCCCTATCTCCTACATAATCTGCTGTAGATAACAGCAGTGGTTTTTATTTTGAAAAACAATAATTTTTGAGCAAGTTATGAGCAATTTTTGATTTAGTTTCTTAAAGACCAACTGGGTGTGTTTTTACTTTTGACCAACTGGGTGTTGTACAGAGGAGTGTATGACACTGACCAATCAGTGACCAATCAGCCTGTAAAGGATCTGCCAGACACAGCTTCTGTGTCGACGCCCATGGTTAGTCAGTCTGCACCTGCTCCTAAGTCTGGTCGAGTGACCCCTCCTTCTACCAATCAGGCTGGGAGGCTGAGGAGTGGGAGAGCCTATCACTGCCTGGCCAGACGTAGCTAGCTCCCGCCCTCTGTCTATTTATACCTTCTCTTCCTGCTCCTCCAGTGCCTGTGATTCTGTCTGTTTCCTGGCTCTGCTGCTGCTGCTTGTACTTTTGTCCTCTGCTCCATATAGACCCTGGCTTACTGACTACTCTCCTGCTCTGCGTTTGGTACCTCGTACACTCCTGGTTTGACTCGGCTCGTTCACTACTCTCCTGCTCTGCGTTTGGTACCTCGTACACTCCTGGTTTGACTCGGCTCGTTCACTACTCTTGTTGCTCACGGTGTTGCCGTGGGCAACTGCCTCGTTCCCCTAGCTTCTGTGTACCCTTGTCTGTTTGTCTGACGTGCACATAGTGAGCGTAGGAACAGTCGCCCAGTTGTACGCCGTCGCCTAGGACGGGCCGTTGCAAGTAGGCAGGTACTGAGTGGTGGGTAGATTAGGGCTCACCTGTCTGTCTCCCTACCTCGGCATTACATAATCACAGGTCCATATACCTTTTCTACCCTGGTCCCTGACACAACTATGGACCCCCTTGAGACCCTGGCTCAGCAAATGCAGGGCCTCTCCCTACAGGTCCAAGCCCTGGCTCAGAGGGGCGACCAGCATGATGCTACCCTGGTAGTGCCACCCGCCTCACCTCTTGAACCCCACCTCAAGTTGTCTGACCGGTTCTCAGGGGTCCGGAAGACCTTTTTCACCTTTCGGGAGAGTTGTAAGCTCTATTTTCGTCTAAAGCCCCACTCCTCAGGTTCTGAGAGACAGCTAGTGGGTATAATTATGTCCCGGCTCCAGGACGGGCCCCAAGAATGGGCCTTCTCCTTGGCTTCCAACGCCCCTGAACTTTCCTCTGTTGACCTTTTTTTTTCTGCTCTCGGGCTCCTATATGACGAGACTGACAGGACTGCCTTTGCCGAGAGTCAGCTGGTGACCTTACGTCAGGGTAAGAGACCCGTTGAGGAGTACTGTTCGGACTTTAGGAAGTGGTGTGTAGCTTCTCGGTGGAATGACCCTGCCTTGAGGTGCCAGTTTAGATTGGGTCTGTCGAACGCCCTGAAGGACCTGTTAGTTCGCTATCCCTCTTCTGACTCTCTAGATCAGGTTATAGCATTAGCGGTACGTCTTGACCGACGTCTCAGGGAACGACGACTTGAACGTTTTTGTGCCTCCTCCTCTGGCTCCCCCATGATGGCTCCCGAGGTTCGTTCTTCCACGGAAAATTCGGATGAACCTATGCAACTCGGGGCCTCCGTGTCTCCCCAACAACGTAAAGAGTTCCGCAGGAAGAATGGTCTCTGCTTCTAAGGGGGATGACAAGCATCAAGTGAACAACTGTCCTAGGTGTAAGAATAAGCAGCCGGAAAACTTCCGCGCCTAAGTGACCATCGGGGAGGTCACTTGTGCGCACAGGTATTTCCCGTGAATATGAAACCTAATAAGATCTTGCTTCCCTTTCAGGTCTCTTTTGGTGGTAGGTCTGCTACCGGCAGTGCCTTCGTGGATTCAGGGTCTTCTGCTAATATTATGTCTGTGGAATTTGCTATGTCTCCAGCTATGCCATTGATTGACTTGCCTAAACCTGTCCCGGTAGTGGGTATCGACTCCACTCCTCTTGCTAATGGTTATTTTACGCAGCATACCCCTGTTTTTGAACTCCTTGTTGGTTCCATGCATTTGGAGCAGTGCTCTGTACTGGTGATGCAGGGATTATCGTCCGATTTGGTTTTAGACCTTCCCTGGTTGCAGATGCATAATCCCACGTTTAACTGGAATACTGGGGATCTTACCAAATGGGGTAATGAATGCACGACGTCATGTTTTTCTGTTAATTTTATTTCTCTCCCTGAGGAGGTGAACACTCTACCTGAGTTTATTCAGGACTTTGCTGATGTTTTTTCTAAAAAAGCCTCCGAAGTGTTACCTCCTCATAGAGAATACGATTGCGCAATCGATTTGGTACCAGGAGCTAAACTCCCTAAGGGTAGGATATTTAATCTCTCTTGTCCCGAACGTGAAGCCATGAGAGAGTATATCCAGGAATGCCTGGCCAAGGGTTACATTCGCCCCTCTACTTCTGCGGTAGGTGCTGATCTCCTCCACTGGCCTCCTGAGGCGGTCCAGGCTTTTGAGGTCCTTAAGAAGTGCTTTATCTCGGCCCCAGTGCTGATTCAGCCTAACCAAATGGAACCATTCATCGTGGAGGTTGACGCCTCCGAGGTGGGAGTGGGTGCTGTCTTCTCCCAGGGTACCAGGTCCCTCACCCATCTCCGTCCCTGTGCCTACTTCTCCAGGAAGTTCTCACCCACTGAGAGTAACTATGACATTGGCAACCGCAAACTCTTAGCCATTAAATGGGCATTTGAAGAGTGGCGCCACTTCCTGGAGGGGGCTAGGGACCAGGTTACGGTCCTTACCGACCACAAGAATCTGGTTTTCCTAGAATCTGCCCGGAGGCTAAACTCGAGACAAGCTCGATGGGCGTTATTTTTTACTAGATTAAACTTTTTGGTCACCTATAGGGCTGGGTCTAAAAATATTAAAGCTGATGCACTGTTACGTAGCTTCATGGCCAGCCATCCTGTGGAGGAAGATCCTGCTTGTGTTTTGCCCCCAGGTATAAAAATTTCCTCTGTTGATTCTGACTTAGTCTCTGAAATTGCGGCTGATCAAGGTTCAGCTCCCGGGATCCTTCCTGAGAACAAGCTGTTTGTTCCCCTGCAATTCCGGCTAAGGGTACTCAGGGAAAATCATGACTCTGCACTATCTGGTCATCCAGGCATCCTGGGTACCAAGCACCTCATTGCCAGAAACTATTGGTGGCCTGGGTTGCTTAAAGAAGTTAAGGCCTACGTCGCCGCTTGTGAAATTTGTGCTAGGTCCAAGACTCCCAGGTCCCGACCAGCGGGCTTACTATGTTCTTTGCCCATTCCCCAGAGACCTTGGACCCATATCTCCATGGATTTTATCACCAATCTGCCTCCATCTCAAGGCAAGTCGGTGGTGTGGGTTGTAGTAGACCGCTTCAGTGAGATGTGCCACTTTGTGCCCCTCAAGAAACTACCCAATGCCAAGACGTTAGCTACCTTGTTTGTCAAACACATCCTGCGTCTCCATGGGGTTCCTGTGAATATTGTTTCTGACAGAGGGGTACAATTTGTTTCATTGTTTTGGAGAGCCTTCTGTAAAAAGTTGGAGATTGATCTGTCCTTCTCCTCTGCCTTCCATCCTGAAACTAATGGCCAAACCGAGAGGACTAATATGTCTCTAGAACAATATTTAAGGTGTTTTATCTCTGACTGTCAATATGATTGCGTCTCCTTCATTTCCCTCGCTGAATTTTCCCTTAATAACCGGGTCAGTAACTCGTCAGGGGTCTCCCCCTTTTTCTGTAATTTTGGGTTTAATTCACGGTTCTCCTCCGTTTCACCTGGTGGTTCCAACAATCCTGAGGTAGATGTCGTTCATCGGGAACTGTGCACAGTCTGGGCCCAGGTTCAGAAGAACCTGGAGGCGTCCCAGAGCATACAAAAGACTCAGGCAGATAGAAGACGTTCTGCTAACCCCTTGTTTGTGGTCGGGGATCTGGTGTGGCTGTCTTCAAAAAATTTGTGCCTTAAAGTCCCGTCCAAAAAGTTTGCTTCCCTGTATATAGGGCCGTACAAGGTCATTGAAGTCCTTAACCCTGTCTCCTTCCGACTGGAGTTACCCCCGTCTTTTCGAATACACTACGTATTTCATGTCTCCCTCCTGAAACGCTGCTCCCTGTCCTTGGCTCCCTCGAGGAAACCTCCGGTCCCTGTTCTCACCCCTGAAGGGGTAGAATTCGAGGTGGCCAAGATTGTGGACAGCAGGATGGTCCAAGGCTCTCTCCAGTACCTGGTCCATTGGAAAGGATACGGGCTTGAGGAGAGGACTTGGGTACCCGCCCGGGATGTTCACGCTGCAGTATTGCTCAGGAGGTTCCATCTTCGGTTCCCCAATAAGCCAGGGCCACCTAGAAAGGGTCCAGTGGCCCCTCATAAAAGGGGGTGTACTGTAAAGGATCTACCAGACACAGCTTCTGTGTCGACGCCCGTGGTTAGTCAGTCTGCACCTGCTCCTAAGTCTGGTCGAGTGACCCCTCCTTCTACCAATCAGGCTGGGAGGCTGAGGAGTGGGAGAGCCTATCACTGCCTGGCCAGACGTAGCTAGCTCCCGCCCTCTGTCTATTTAAACCTTCTCTTCCTGCTCCTCCAGTGCCTGTGATTCTGTCTGTTTCCTGGCTCTGCTGCTGCTGCTTGTACTTTTGTTCTCTGCTCCATATAGACCCTGGCTTACTGACTACTCTCCTGCTCTGCGTTTGGTACCTCGTACACTCCTGGTTTGACTCGGCTCGTTCACTACTCTCCTGCTCTGCGTTTGGTACCTCGTACACTCCTGGTTTGACTCGGCTCGTTCACTACTCTTGTTGCTCACTGTGTTGCCGTGGGCAACTGCCCCGTTCCCCTAGCTTCTGTGTACCCTTGTCTGTTTGTCTGTCGTGCACATAGTGAGCGTAGGGACCGTCGCCCAGTGTTACGCCGTCGCTTAGGACGGGCCGTTGCAAGTAGGCAGGGACTGAGTGGCGGGTAGATTAGGGCTCACGTGTCTGTCTCCCTACCCCGGCATTACACAGCCACATACACTTCTCATTGTTCCAGCCCAGCTTCTTTCACTGCACAATCACACTGTGCTGTGTATATGCGCCCCAAATGTATAGAAAGCACAACTTGTTGCACAAAAAAACAAAACTGCACACAGCTCAAAAAAAAAAAATGGCGAGCTAAAATAACAAACATTTCTATGTGTAGACCTCAGCCTGGTCCTATAGGGGTTAACATATGAACTTTCTTAGCGCCAACATATGGCACATATCACAGATAGAAAATATGGTGTATAGATTAATTACGTTTCAGTAGTTATGTAAGAATGAGTTAGGTACGCGTCTCAATAGAACTTCAAAAACACCTGAAAAAATGCCACCAAAAACGCATGCAAAAAAGGTTATTAAAAACACCTGAAATGCATGGTGTGTTTTTATATGCGTTTTAAAACGCAGGAAAAAAAAGTGTGTGAGGAGGAATTCCAAATGTAAGAAGATCATATTGGTGAAGGTTGTGATCTCAGACCACCACTGATTTACAGAATTAAAAGGCTCTCTACGGTATATGTCGACCTATTGAATTCATCTACATAAAAGTTGAGTAAATGTGTAAATACATCGCACTACTTATCTGCTATATAGCCTGTATTATACTCCAGAACGGCTCTGGTAATTCCAGCCATTATTGCACCCACTAGTATACTATTAAATACTATAATATAATACTATAATAACATAAAGGCTTCAGATTCTCTTTAAAATTAAATACTCTTCAGATTCTCTTTACAATAAATTCTCTTCAGATTCTCTTTTCAAAAAATAAAAATGCATATAACATAATGATTTCTTTAGTTAGGTTACTCACATTTGTACACCATTGCAAGGTTGGGAGCAGGGGCGGATTAAGGGTACCATGGGCCCCCTGGCACTTTTTCAGGTGTGTGTGTGTGTGTGTGTGTGTGTGTGTGTGTATGTGTGTGTGTGTGTGTGTGTTTGCGTGCGTGTGTGCGTGTGTGTGTCTGTATAGGAGACAGCATATCTATAGCACTGCGACCCTACAAACTATGGATAGGATTAGATACAGTGGCTCAGCACAGTATCACACATGATAGGATTAGCTATAGGGCCCAGCAGACAGTATCACACATGATTGGATTAGATACATTGGCTCAGCAGACAGTATCACACATGATAGATTAGATACAGTGGCTCAGCAGACAGTATCACACATTATAGGATTAGATACAGTAGCTCAACAGACAGTATCGCACATGATAGGATTAGATACAGTGGCTCAGCAGACAGTATCACACATGATAGGATTAGATATAGGGCCCAGCTCGCTGACATTGCGGTTCCAGCGCTGGACACAGAAAAGGTAAGTATAAGAATTGTTTTGCTTTTTTATGTGTTACTAATTACTTTTGTGTGTTTGTTGCACTACGTCGGATTCGAGGACTACATCAATGACAGCGTTTTTTTTATTCTCAATAAAATGGTTAACCCCTTAATGACCGCCGATAAGCCTTTTTACGGCGGTCATTAGTGGGCTTTATTCTAGAGCGCCGCCATTCTACGTCGCTGCTGTAGAATAAAGTAAACAGAGCAGGGAGCCATGAAATCTCCCTGCTCTCAGCTGCCAGAGGCAGCTGAGGGCTATGGGGGTGTCCCTGCTCTGCCGGGTGAGATCGATATTAGTATCGATCTCACCCGTTTAACCCTTCAGATGCGGTGCACAATAGCGAGCACCGCATCTGAATGGTTTTGGAGAGAGGGAGGGAGCTCCCTCTCATCTCACTGACACCCGGCGATAAAATCGCCGAGTGTTTGTGTCTTCTATGGCAGCCGGGGGTCTAATAAAGACCCCCAGGTCTGCCTGGTGCGAATGCCTGCTAGATCATGCCGCAGGCATGACCTAGCAGATGCCTGTCCGTTTTAAACGGACAGGCAGTAATACACTGCAATACAAAAGTATTGCAGTGTATTATAATAGCGATCGGAGGATAGTGAGGTCCCCTAGTGGGACTAGCAAAAAAGTAAAAAAGTTTAATAAAGTTAATAAAAAAAAAAAAGTGAAACAAAAAAAATGAAAACCCCACTTTTTCCCCTTACAAAATGCTTTACTATTAAAAAAAACTACAATAAAGCAAAAAAGTTACACATATTTGGTATCGCCGCGTCCGTAACGACCCCGACTATAAAGCTGTTACATTATTTAACCCGCACTGTGAACGCCGTAAAAAATAAAATAAAAAACAATGGAAAAATTGCTGTTTTCTGTTAATCCTGACTTTAAAAAAATGTGATAAAAAGTGATCAAAAAGTCGCATCTACTCTCAAATGGTACCAATAAAAACTGCAAGTCGTCCCGCAAAAAACAAGACCTTATACAGCTATGCCGACGCAAAAATAAAAAAGTTACAGCTCTTCGAATGTGACAATGGAAAAATGTAAAAAATGGCTTGGACATTAGGGCCCAGAATGCAAGCAGGGGGAAGGGGTTAATGAGGGTTGTGTTTGTTTTTTTATTTCAAGAAAATATTTTTTCTATGTCCTTGTATTTTTTTACATTTTATTATTACCACCTTATTAATAGCTGCTGGCAGATTGACAACATCCATTACTAAAGCAAGGCTTAATGTTAGCAGGCGCAGAGGCTAACACTAACCCCCATTACCCCGGTACCCACCCCCACCAGGGGTACTGGGAAGAGCCGGGTACGAACCAGTACCCGACCATCTGTAGTGGTGGTCGGGTACTGGGTCAGCCACAGGCTGGTAATATCAGCCTGGGAAAGGCCAAAACAGTGACCCCCCCCCCCCCCCTGGTAATGCTAGGCTGCTGCTGTTGTATCTGGCGGGATCCCCCCCATTTTTCATAACCAGCCAGATACAAGAAAGCAGCAGCAGGTTAACATTACCAGGGGGAAGGGCCACAGTTTTTTGGCCTTTCCCAGCCTCATAACACCAGACTGCGGCCTTTCCATTACCTGAGCATCACTACAGATCGTACCCGGCTTTTCCCGACACCCCTGGTGGCAGTGGGTACCGGGTTAATAATGGGGGTTAGTGATAGCCTCTGTACCGGCTAACACTAAGCCCCGCCTTAGTAATGGACGCTGTCAATCAGCCGGCCGCCATTACTAAGGCGGTAGTAATAACGTTTAAAAAACAAACAAAGACATAGAAAAAATATTTTATTGAAGTGAAAACCACTCAGACAAACCTCATTAACCATTTTATTGATAAAAAAACGCTGTCATCGAAGTAATCCTCGAATCCGACGTAGTCCAACGACCGAACCTGTAAAAAAACACAAACACAACAAAAACGATTAGTAACACATGTGGTAGGCTTAGATACAGGGCCCATGTGTGATACTGTCTGTCAAGGCAGGATTAGATACAGGGTCCAGCAGACAGTAATCTTATACAGTACATGTGGTAGGCTTATATGCAAGGCCCATCAGACAGGATCACACATGGGCCATGTATCTAAGCCTACCATATGCTTATGTAAGATGCTTAGATACAGGGCCCAGCAGACAGGATCACACATGGGCCATGTATCTAAGCCCACCATGTGCTTATGTAAGATGCTTAGATACAGGGCCCAGCAGACAGGATCACACATGGGCCATGTATCTAAGCCTACCATGTGCTTATGTAAGATGCTTAGATACAGGGCCCAGCAGACAGGATCACACATGGGCCTTGTATCTATGCTTACCATGTGCTTATGTAAGATACTTAGATACAGTGCCCAGCAGACAGGATAACACATGGGCCTTGTATCTAAGCCCACCATGCGTCCCCTTCAAAACAGGTGATTGGCGGGGGTCCTGGGAGTCAGACCCCGCCAATCAGCTTCAAGCAGACAGGGATATTAAACTTACCCTGCTCTTCAGCCGCGGCGGATGTCCTGACTCTGAACTACAGGATGGTAGTGATGTCATGCGTTGCGCACCGGAAACAGGAAGGTAAGTACTGTAGTTACTACAGTAACGGGCCCGCAGCTCCCGTTACTATAGTAACTTTTTATTGATGTAGTGCGGCCCCTATAGCTACGCCACTGGTTGGGTGAGCGGTCCCGCTTCACTCCGGTTCTCTGAACCGGCTGTAATTTTAACAGCCGGTAAGGGAGAACCGGGGCGAACTGGGCCCCCTTCCAGCCTCGGGTCCCGGGCACTTGCCCAGATTTCCCTCATTATAATCCGCCCCTGGTTGGGAGCTAATACACTTCCAAGCAATTTTCACATTAACGCTTTAGCTTCTCATCTAAATTCTAGCAAGCAGAGGGGTTTGTATAGGGGTTTCTATAGCATTGTATAATCTGAAGTATTTTTCAATCTCACCCCATAAAGCACCATCATGGAGTTTGGGTGAGGAGGAGGGTGGAATCTTATAGAATTTAAAGGCTATGTACACCTTTGAAAACATTTTTTTTTTTTTTTTTATGTCTATCAGTGTGTTTCGTGCAACTTTCTAATGACTTTTTATTAAAAATTATTTTTACTTTTTGAGATACAGCTGCTTTCCATCCAGTATACAGAGCAGCTGTATCTAGCGCTGATACCTGTATCCATCAGATCAGCGACACTGACTGGTTCGGTGTCAGCGGGTCACGCAGGATAGAGCTGTTATCGATTAACTTAGATGTGATCGATAAAAGGTGGATCCTGCATGTCAGAAACACACAGGACCCACTGACACTGAAACCATTGGTGCCGATTACCTGACGGATTCAGGTTTCAGCGCTAGATGCAGCTGCTGTGTATACAGGATACAAAGCCAAATATTACGGCACCGATATCTAAATAACAAAGGAGGCTAGGAAAAATTTTTAAAGTACCCCAGAGTTTGTGCAGCCCTACCCATTACATGCTGCACTCAGCTGCACATGTATGGGGAGGTGAAAGGTTCTCTTTAAAGTGTAACAACATTTTTTTTAAACTTTTTACATACTTCTGAGACTTTTGTCAGAAGTTTTGATCAGTTTTGAGCACTGAGACCCCCACTAGTCGCTAAAACGAAGCAGCAGAAATGCTCGGGTGAGCAGTGTGCCGCTTTGACTCTGTTTTGGCTTTCCTTGGAGCAGTGTACGGGCTCAATAGAAAGTTTATAAGTCCGTACACCGTTCACTCGGCCGAAAATCGATCATAAATGAAAGGGCACAGCGCTCACTCGAGCACTTCTGCTGCTTCGTTTTAGCGATCGGTGGGGGTCTCAGTGCTCGGTCCCCCACCGATGAAAACTTCTGGCATGTCAGTATCACATGATAAAAGTTTAGTTACAGTTTAAAGGCTATGTACACCTTTAAAAACATATTTTATATATATATATATATATATATATATATATATATATATATATATCCAAGAAAAAGAGACTGGAAGCAGCACTCAGCAAAAAAAATGTGAATTTATTCACCCAACACAGCAACGTTTCACTTCCTCCATGGCTTGAAAATGCTTCCATGGAGGAAGTGAAACGTTGCTGTGTTGGGTGAATAAATTCACATTTTTTTTGCTGAGTGCTGCTTCCAGTCTCTTTTTCTTGGATATATGCATGAGGAGCTCGTCACTCCTTGATATTTTGAAGCTAGCACCAACCGTTTCTGGCTATTGACACAGTGCTGCTCCTATGTTTGGATCTTCTATATATATATATATATATATATATATATATATATATATATATATATTTCAAGATATCTATGAATGTGATTGGTGCAAGTTTTAATTACTTTTTATTGAAAATTATTTTTACTTTTTGAGATACAGCTGCTTTGTATCCTGTATACAGAGCAGCTGAATCTAGCGCTGTGACCTGAATCCATTATCGATCACATCTAAGTTATGAGCTTAGATGTGATCGGTAACAGCTCGATCCTGCAGGACCCACTGAAACTGAATCCGTCAGTCCCACTGACCTAACGGATAGAGGATTCAGTGCTATATACAGCTGCTCTGTATTCAGGATACAAAGCAGCTGTATCTCAAAAAGTAACAATTATTTTTAATAAAAAGTCATTAGAAAGTTGCACTAATTACACTAAAACCCCACTCCCCCCTTGCAGTATAATAACTACTGGGGGCGCTATGGGGGGATTATATTGCAAGGGGCCTACTGACTCTGACTGCTGTGGGGGGGAGCTATACTGCACTCAGCTTCCTGCCCCCACTAATTTAAGTGATGGGGGGTTGTCTGAGCATCTTACTAACAGCTGAGGGCCCCCCATAGAGCCCTCACTAATTACTATACTGCAAGGTGGGGGTCTGGGCGTCTAACTGACTGCTAAGGGCTCTAAGGGGGCGTATTCCCTTTAGAGTCCTCAGCAGTCAGTCAGACGCTCAGACGCAGCTAACCTTGCAGTCTGGTAGCTAGTGAGGGCTCTATGGGAAAGCTTATTCCCCCCTATAGAGCCCTCGGCTGTCAGTAAGATGCTCAGACTGCCCCTTGTAGAATCCCCCGCCCTTCAGCGTCAGCCGATCACTTTTGAATTAGCGGGGGCAGGTTTATGGGGAAGGATTATACTGCGCTCAGCTTCCTGCCCCCACTAATTTAAAAGGGGTCGGCCAATGCTGGGGGGCCGGGAGTATACTGCAATGGGGGGTCTGGGCATTTTACTGACAGCAGAGGGCTCTACAGGGGGGAATTATCCCCCCCAAAGAGCCCTCACTAGTTACTATACTGCAAAGTTAGGGGGGTCTGAGCACCTGACTGACTGCTCTAAAGGGGGGGGGGGCAGAATCCCCTCCTATAGAGCCCTCTCTGCAGTAAGTCAGACGCTCAGACCACCCCCCCATGCATCCCCCTATCCTTCCATTATAGTGACGTGAGGGCTCTATGGGGTGCATTATTCCCCCCCCCCCATAGAGCCCCTGGCTGTCAGTAAAATGCCCAGACCCCCCCTCGCAGTATACTCCCGGGTACCAGTCCCCCAGCTTTGGCCGTCCAACCCCTTTTAAATTAGTAAAGGCAGGAGCGTGAGAACTGTAAGTGGCGCTCAGTTTTTAATACAGGCCACCGCTCACCTCATGCGTCTCGCCACTTGTCATCTTGCTTGAGGAGAGAGTGCTCCTCCTGCAGACCTGCTCCTCTCCGGCGGCGCGTGCTGCGTACAGCGTCAGAGAGGAGGAGGATTGTTCTTACAGACGTTCCCATCATGCGGCACGTCTGCTAAGTAAAATAAGGCATGCCCCCTCCCCCCCGGTCCAGTCCGTCCCTGGCTCAAAATGCCGCCCGCCATCTTCGGCTAGGCTGTGCCGCCTGAGGCTTTCGGCTCACCTCGCCTCATGGTAGGTGCGGCATTGGTTGAAAGTGCACAAAAAAAAACATGCATTTTTAACTCGATTTCATGCATTTTTTAGATGTGGTTGCAGTAAAAAACTCTAAGTCCGGGTTCCCACGTAGCTGCAGAATTTCCGCAACTTCTCTGTGGAAATTATGCAGCATTTACAGTAGCAGCAAAGTGGATGAGATTAAGAAAATTACAATGTGGTGCAATTTTTTGGACAGAATGTACTGCGGGTTCCAGGTGAGATACGCTGCGTGATTTTTACGCAGTGTATCCGACCTGTGGGAACCCTGCCTAAGGCTTTGTTCCCATCTAAATCGGTTGCTCCGTAAGTGGATTTCGTAGTTTTTTACAGACAAAACAGCTTTTTGTCTGACAAAACGACAGACACCATGCCGGAAACCGGATGGAACTTATTCAATTCAATGGGTTCCGCCTGGCGCTGTTGGTTTCCGTCATGCGATGGATCTGGCACCTCAGTTTTTTTGTTGTTCTGCTCCTATGACAGAGCAGAACAACATAAAGCCCGAACATAGATGCGAAAAGAGCCTAATACTTGTATTTATAAAATCTGTATTTCCTATCACGCTGAGAGCTCAAAATACGTCTTCATTTCAAAAATCTGTTAATACATAATAGTCATAAACCCGATATTTGTCAGAACTTTCTGCCTTAGTCGACTATTCTTCCATAACCTTTACTGTGGGGAGACAATGCATTGATTCATTAAATGTTGTGCTTGTGCCTCCCGCCCCCTTCATTTCTCTCCTAAAAAGCGGGGGAGAACATTGTGAGGCTCAGAGTCTCAGACTCTGCGTGTTGTTCGTATTAGCAGCTTTTTCTAATATGTAACATAGAAAAAAATATTCTTTTCTTGGGGTGTATGTAGCCTAGAATGAAGGATGAAAGGCACATCAAGCACCTTCTGGAGGATCAGACCGCATGCAGAGTGAGCAGGTTGTACAGATTTGGACAATTTTGTCTGTGCTTTAGATGGAATCAGTAATCATAAACAGTAAAATCTTGGCATAGAACCTGTGATGAATCCATCTGTAGAACCAGGAATCAGGCCACGTTAGATCTTACTCATAAGGAATGTTTGCGATGGCTGATTGCAACTTTTTTCATATAGGGACACATTGAAGTCACTGCATGGTCATGGAAATCTTGCAGTTTTTGGCCAACTTGCGGGTGGAGCCCTAGCCAGAATGTGGCCATAACAATAAAACAACAAAACAATCATTATTTCATAATAATTTTAAAGATGCAAAATATTGGTAGTTTTTATTTTATCTACTGAACATCCACTTCCAGTATATTCAGTGTACCTGAAACTAAATTATCATTCACAGCTTTCCAGAGTTTCAAGCTCATATTATTCATTCATTATTACTTGTTCATTATGAATTGTATAGGATAAAAACAGTTAAATAGGAACTACACTTTCATCTAATTTTTGATATGTCATAGAGACATATCAAAAGTTTGGATTGGTGGGGGTCCGGGTGCTGTGACCCCCACCGTCGCTGAAATGAAGGTGCAGAAACACCCATCTGAGCGCTTTGCTCCTTCGGCTGTGATCAGCGCTCATCGTCAGTCTGAAGACGGCTCACATAGAACATTTATGTAAACCGTCTTCAGCTTGACAGGCTTGAGAAAGACCCATAATTGGGTCGAAACGTCGCTATTTATTATGGTGGAATAAATGACACCTTTTTTGATACTATGGTAACTGCGGTCTCTCTATTCTCTTGTGTCTATTTTGGAGTTGTACTGGCTACGACTCGACACTGCCTGCACCGGTTAAAAATTCTCTTGATATAACGTTCCTCTTGAGCGTTTCCTGGGACTGTGATGTGCTGCTGATTTATTTCTCTAAGTAAGAACACAGCCAACAGGGAGAGATTTGTTTCAATATTGGTTTATTGTATATTCTTGGTGACTCAGTGGTCACTAAAGTTCCTTTTACACGGACAGATTTCCTGGCCAGTGACGAGCACCGATTAACGATAATAACATGTCGATCGGCGCTCGATTACTCTATTTACATGGAGCAATAGTCATGAGTATGAGAAATAATAATTGTTAATACCATCATTTGTTCCCATACGGTTTGCATCTTCTCAGCAGCACATCCCATTTACACGGGGACATGTGCTGTCAGCAAATGATAATTTTTTTAGGCAGCATAAAAGGTCCGATCAGCCGATACACGAGCCTGTGTAAAAGGGCCCTAAGACCTCTTGCAGATGCAAATTAAGTAGTATACTATATCTAGGGGGTGTCTCATGAAGACAACCTCTGTCCATATGCCGTATTAGGGGGCATATAGGGAGGCTCCACTAGAGCTGTAAATGTATTACATGGATGGCCATTCATCTGAATACCCGCCATGCAGAGGTCGCAATAACGCAATAACGCCTTCCCGTTTAGACTACTACCCTTTGCACCTTAAAAATAAAAAATAAATTATACTCACCTCACCGCTCCTTCTCCCTCATCACTTCAGCTCAGCTCGTACAATGTAATGATGCTGGGCAGCGTCAGGATGTTATATGCGACGAAGCACTGATGTTGTGCTATGTACGAGCGGCGCTAAGGTGATGAGGGAGCTAGAGGGGAGAAGAAGAGCTGTGAGGTGAGTATGTGTTTTATTTTATATTATGTCCGATAAGGGGGAATGTATGGCACATGGCGTTTGTTGCGCCACAGTTGTGGCCGAAACATGCGATACATTTATTAAGTGGCTTTCGGCTCTTAATAAATGTGTTGCAGTTTACTCTAACTTTTCTTACTATCAAGATTGGCGTGTGAAACGCTAGTCTTAGTAAATTCCCCCTATGATTGCTACGTGTGAACCCAGACTAAATGTCATGGTGCCATTCCACAGTTAAGGTCTACAAATAGACATTTTTATTGATGGGAATGATTTTCCACTACTGCTAATGTCTTTCATTTGTATAGCTGCACATGTATGTTTACTTGATCAAACATTATTATTGTAGGTTTCATCCTTAGCAACCGGAAAATGACAAAATAATCTGAAACAAGTTTTATTCTCAAACTTACATTATTTAGGAGCTGTCGTTTCAGTACTATAGACAATGATTATCGTATAACAATTATTATTTACTGTTGGATCGTCAATAATAATCTTCAAGTCTATGGACACCTTTTCAAGTCAAATTGGAAAAATCTTGTCAACAAAGGGCAGGTCTCTAGTATGACTATAAGGGCTCGTTTACACGAGTGTGTGCGTTTTGAGCACGCAAAAAAAGCGGCGTTTTGCAGGAGCAAAAGGCACTTAACAGCTCCGTGTGTCATCCCCGTATGATGCGCAGCTGCGTGCTTTTCGCGCAGCCGCCATCATTATGACACTCCGTTTGGATGTTTGTAAACAGAAAAGCACGTGGTGCTTTTCAGTTTACAATCATAGTTTGACAGCTGTTGCGAGAATAACGCGCGTCACACGTAAGTGCTTCCGTTTGGTGCACGTGATTTTCACGCACCCATTGACTTCAATGGGTGCGTGATGCGCGAACAACGCACAAACATAGGACATGTTGTGAGTTTTTCGCAGCGGACTCACGCTGCGCAAAACTCACGGACTGTCTGCACTGCCCCATAGACTAACATAGGTCCGTACGACACGCGTGAAAATCATGCGCGTTGCACGGACGTAATACACGCTTGTGTAAACTAGCCCTATGGCTGGGTTCACACACCCTATTTACGGACGTAATTCGGGCCTTTTAACCTCGAATTACGTCCGAAAATACGTCTCCAATGCGCCGGCAAACATCTGCCCATTCATTTGAATGGGCTTTACGATGTTCTGTGCCGACGGTCATATTTTTTACGCACCGCTGTCAAAAGACGGCGCGTAAAAAAGACGCCCGCGTCAAAGAAGTGCCTGTCACTTCTTGGGACGTAATTGGAGCCGTTTTCCATTGGCACCATAGAAAAACAGCTCCAATTACGTCCGTAATGGATGCAGCGAAAAACGCCGGCAACATGCCATTACGTCTGAAATTCAGGAGCTGTTTTCTCCTGAAAACAACTCCGTGATTTCAGCCGTAATGGACGCTGCCGTGTGAACATACCCTTAGGGTATGTTCACACGCAGTAGCAAAATACGTTGAAATTACGGAGCTGTTTTTTAACAACTCGCGTTTTTCGCTGCGTATTTTACGGACGTTATTGGAGCTGTTTTTCAATGGAGTCAATGAAAAATGGCTCCAAAAACGTCCCAAGAAGTGACATGCACTTCTTTACGCGAGCGTCTTTTTACGCGCCGTCTTTTGACAGCGACGCGTAAAATTACACCTCGTGGGAACAGAACATCGTAAAACCCATTGAAAACAATGGGCAGATGTTTGTAGGCGTAATGGAGCCGTTTTTTCAGGCGTAATTCGAGGCGTAAAACGCCCAAATTACATCTGAAAACAGTGCGTGTGAACATACCCTTAGGCTGGATTCACACGAGCATGTTCGGTCCGTAAAGGACGGGACGTATTTCGGCCGCAAGTCCCGGATCGAACACACTGCAGGGAGCCGGGCTCCTAGCATCATAGTTATGTACAATGCTAGGAGTCCCTGCCTCGCTGCAGGACAACTGTCCCGTACTGTAATCATGTTTTCCGTACGGGACAGTAGTTCCGCGGTGAGGCAGGGACTGCTAGCGTCGTACATAACTATGATGCTAGGAGCCCGGCTCCCTGCAGTGTGTTCGGTCCGGGACTTGCGGCCGAAATACGTTCCGTCCTTTACGGACCGAACATGCTCGTGTGAATCCAGCCTCACATGGGTGTGATGTGTGTTAGAGCTTATTCAGACGAACGTATAATTCGTCCGTGCTACGCGGGTGATTTTCACGCGTGTCACACGGACCAATGTTAGTCAATGGGCCCGTTCAGACTGTCCGTGATTTTCACGCAGCGTATGTCCGCTGCGTAAAACTCACGACATGTCCTATATTTGCCTGTTTTACGCGCATCACGCACCCATTGAAGTCAATGGGTGCGTGAAAACCACGCACGGCACACGGACGCACTTCCGTGTGCCGCGCGTGATGCGCGCTACAGTAGTCAAAACTATGAATGAAAACAGAATACAAACAGAGTGTCATAATGATGGCGGCTGCGCGAAAATCGCACAGCCACGCATTATATGCTGCTGACACACGGAGCTTTTATGGACCTTTTGCGCGCGCAAAACGCCGCATTTTTTGCGCGCGCAAAACGCACACGCTCGTGTGAATCCGGCCTTATGAAGAGTCTGAGGTGTGGTAGGCGTGCAATGAACATTTAGGGTGTTGATGCATTTTTAAACATTGTTACATGCATCATCACTTGCAGACATATTGTTTCCCTTGATCAATTGTATTGCCTGCACTAGATGTGGAACACAATAGGCACTATTCATCAAATAATGAAAAATGCTATAGGTCAATGACAGACATAAGCTAAAATTATATTTTTCTTGTGTGTGCCTCATTTATCAAAACTTTCTAAACAGAGAAACTAATCAAAGTACAGCTTTCATTTTTCCACAGCAGTTTAAGAAATGAAAGCTGAGCACTGATTGGTTGCTATAGGCAACATGGCCAGTTTTGTAAAATGAGACCCACTATTATGCCTGACTTAGGGATTCTATCTTTGGTGTTCTTTGAATACCTGAGTCAAGCACCGTCCCATCAAGCCATATACTATGCATAACACAGTGTATATGTTTTGACCAGAATGTTACATTAATTTTGACCATTTTTTTTTTTAACCAATGAATTTGCTGAAAAGTATTGAATAGATGGAAGGACTAAGTATTATTTCTTTCAAGCAACAATTTTAGGCCTAGTGCACACAGAGTTTTTTCCTTCAGGAATTTTGAGGCAGATTTTGACCTGCCTGCACTCTCTTTGCTTCGTGGTCATTGAGAGCCGCAGGCAAAAACGCAGCGAAAACTGCTTTCTTTCCCTCCCATTGATTTCAATGGGAGGTCAGAGACGGAAACGCCTGAAGAAAGAGGATGATGCTTCTTTTTCCTACGAGAGTTTTTTTCCGCTGAAATCAATGGGGGGGGGGCGTTTTCGGACGATTTTTGGCGCGGTATCCAACGCGGTTTCTACATAGGGCACATTCAGAGGTGGTGGAATTGCTGTTGAATTCCGCTGCGGACAGTCCGCAGTGGAATTCTGCAGCAGTCGTTTTTTACATTTGTTTCTATACATTTTTAGGAAACTTATGTCCCGCAGGCTGTTGTGCAGATGTTTCCCCCCGCAGCATGCTCATTATGTTGCAGAGAAGAAGCAGATTTTCACTGTGGATTTATTGATATCCACAACGTCTGCATTACCTGTCAAATATGAAAATTCGCAAAGAATCTGCAGCAACATTTTCAGCGGAAAAATTCTGCCACATCTGAACATGGCCTTATAGTCTTGCATTAGCAGGATTCTATTTGTGTACGGATACAGATATAAACAATACAATTTGCTAAGTTGGCATTTACATGGTTGCAATAGGGAATAAGCTACTTAACCCCTTAATGACCGCCGATTAGCCTTTTCACGGCGGTCATTAATGGGCTTTATTCCACGGCGCTGCATTAGAATAAAGTAAACAGAGCAGGGAGCGGTGAAATCTCCCTGCTCTCAGCTGCTAGAGGCAGCTGAGGGCTGGGGGCGTCCCTGCTCTGCCGGGTGAGATCGATATTCGTATCGATCTCACCCGTTTAACCCCTCAGATGCGGTGCACAATAGCGTGCACCGCATCTGAGTGGTTTTAGAGAGAGGGAGGGAGCTCCCTCTCATCCCACCGACACCCGGCGATAAGATCGCCGAGTGTCTGTGTCTGCGATGGCAGCCGGGGGCCTAATAAAGGCCCCCAGGTCTGCCAGTAATGAATGCCTGCTAGGCTATGCCAGAGGCATGACCTAGCAGATGCCTGTCCGTTTTAAACGGACAGGCAGTAATACACTGCAATACAAAAGTATTGCAGTGTATTATAAATGCGATCAGATGATCGCATATGAAAGTCCCCTAGTAGGACAAGTAAAAAAAAAAAAATTGGATAAAGTTAATAAAAAAAAATGTGAAAAAAAAATAATTAAAAACCCACTTTTTCCCCTTACAAACTGCTTTATTATTAAAAAAACCACAATAAAGCAAAAAGGTTACGCATATTTGGTATCGCCGCATTCGTAACGACCCCGACTATAAAGCTGTTACATTATTTAACCCGCACGGTGAACGCTGTCAGAAATAAAATAAAAAACAATGGAAAAATTGCTGTTTTCTGTTAATCCTGACTTTAAAAAAATGTGATAAAAAGTGATCAAAAAGTCGCACCTACTCTCAAATGCTACCAATAAAAACTACAAGTCATCCCACAAAAAACAAGCCCTCATACAACTGCATCGGCGGAAAAATAAAATAGTTATAGCTCTTCGAATGTGACGATGGAAAAACTTAAAAAATGGCCATTAGGGCCCAGAATGCAAGCAGGGGGAAGGGGTTAAAAATTCAAAGGCATGTAAACATTTGAAGACATTTTTTTTATTTTTATGTATCAATGTTTATTAAATAGTTTTCAATTGGGGTATATGAAAAAAATATTTACTTTTTGAAATGCAGTTTCTAAGGCGGGATTCACACGACCGGGTCCCGCCCGAGCCCGAGTGTCGGCCGGTAAAATCGGCCATTTTGCCCGGCCGGTTTGCATAAAGTTTTGCATCCGTTCCGGGCCGGGCAGATCTGGACAGTGACATCAGCGGCAACTCCTGAAGGGGAATCCCCATGTGTTCGGGGATTCCGCTTCAGGAGTTTCCCCTGATGTCACTGCCCAGATATGGACAGAGACATCAAGCGCTCTGTCCAGGAGCAGAATCCCCGAAAACACGGGGATTCCGCTCCTTCAAGGAGCTAAAGTGGGGCTAGCACATAGTAGAGCGGGGAGATACCTCCCTGCTTTGCTATAGTGGCGTCGCTACAGTAGTAGCAGCCGCAGCAGCAGCAGCTGCTAGCGGCACCATGGAAGGTGTCGCCGGGCCAGGGCGCTTTTAACAAGCAGGGGAAGGGAGCCAGCGCAGCGCTCCCTTCCACCTGCTGTACACTCCGGCCCTGCCACACAGTGTACAGCGTAGCCATTCGTCCGAATGGCATCAACTCCTCCTCCTCACATGCACTCTGCGCTGTGAGGAGGAGGAGGAGATAGAGCGCAAGCCACAGAAAACCCGGCCATCACTCGGGACACATTCCGGTGATGGACGTGTATTACCCGTCCCCATAGACTTCTATGGGAGCCGGGCGGCCGGGTACCCGGCCGAAAATAGAGCATGTCATATTTTTTGACGGCCGGTTTTCCCGGCCGTCAAAAAAATCGGTCGTGTGAATAGCCCCATTAGGGGTCTATTATTCCTAATGCAGCCGGGTGCCGGCCGATTTATGAACGGCCGGCACCCGGACGGGAAACCCTGTTGTGTGAATGAGGCCTAAGTATCCTGGATACCTAGAAGCCGTATCTTGCGGTCACAGCTGGTTTTGTCAGGTCAGCGGGACTGATGGCATCGGTGAGCGCTGGTCTTGCGTGTCCAGCTTTTATTGATCCAAATTCATGAACTTAAGGCCTAAGTCACACAAACGGGTTTGTTTTGCGCACGTAAAAAAAACTGCGTTTTGCAGTTCCGTGTGTCATCAGTGTTTGGTGCGTGCCTGCATTATTTTCGCTCGTATGGCATCCTTATGTCAAGCGGATGTGCGTCCGTGTGCTGTCCGTTCACGCTGCGTGAGAAACACGGAATGTGTGAATGGCCCCATTGACTTGCATAGGTCCGTGCGACGTGCGTGATTTTCACGCGCATATCACGGACGTGAAATACGCTCGTGTAAATAAGGCCTAAGGGTAAGGCCGCACGGAGCGGCCCTGACACGGTCGCAACGCGACCAACAACCGCGCTGGCACTATGTAGGCGCGGCTGTCAAATACCTTGTTAAAGAGAACCTTTCACCTCCCCATACATGTGCAGCTGAGTGCAGCATGTGAGGGTATGTGCACACACACTAATTACGTCCGTAATTGACGGACGTATTTCGGCCGCAAGTCCCGGACCGAACACAGTGCAGGGAGCCGGGCTCCTAGCATCATACTTATGTACAATGCTAGGAGTCCCTGCCTCGCTGCAGGACAACTGTCCCGTACTGTAATCATGTTTTCAGTACGGGACAGTAGTTCCACGGAGAGGCAGGGACTCCTAGCATCGTACATAAGTATGATGCTAGGAGCCCGGCTCCCTGCACTGCGTTCGGTCCACTACTTGCGGCCGAAATACGTCCGTCAATTACGGACGTAATTAGTGTGTGTGCACATACCCTAATGGTGAGGGCTGAACAAACCCTGGGGCACTTTAAATTCTTTTTCTACCTCCCTCCGTTATTTAGATATTGGTGCCGTTATATTTGGCGCCCGATATTTAAATAACCCCCTGAACAGTCAACGGGGCGTGTACTGGCAAGGGGGCGTGTTACTATGGCTGTGACAGTGTCCAATCAGATATGGACTGTTACAGCAAGACGCAATTACGGACCTGCCCGGTTCTATTGGCCGCGGACACCTTTCCGTAGCGCTACAGATAGGTGTCCATGCCGTAGAACCGTGCCGGGTGTGCATGAGGCCTCAAATGGAGACTTTCAGTGGAGGAACAGGGGAACAAACAGAGACGTCAGCAACCCAGTCCAAGTCATGTCTAAAAGCTAGTATGGGTGTTGGCTATCCATGAGTTCTATATTTTGACAAATTTATCCGGACATCCATGCGCTGCATAAGTGATTTGAAAAATGAGCTCTGAGCCTTAAAGAGGCTCTGTCACCATTTATAACTTCCCTATCTCCTACCTAATCTAATAGGTGCTTTAAAGCTGATAACGACTGTGTTGTTGTTGTTGTTGTTGTTTTTAACTCCTTAATGACCGCCCACCGTCTTTTGACGGCAGGCGGTGCAGGTCCCCAGCCTACAACGACGTCTTTTGGCGTCGCTGTATTTGAGGCTGATAAGCGCTTGTGTGAGCGCTCATCCTCTAGGCAGGAGCTGTAACTAACAGCTCCAAATCCCAGAGCAGCCTCCTGAACACAGCTGGAGTCGGAAAACATTCGGACCCCAGCTGTTTAACCCTTTGATTACCGCGGTCCGTGACCACGACATGATCAAATGGAGTTCCCCTCTGCAATCAAATACCGGGGAATCCCTCTGCAGTCAGCCCTTGGGACCTATAAAGGACCCCAGGGCTGTCTGTTCCGTTTGCCTGCTTTTCGGGCACTCTATGTGCTGCCCGATCAGCAGCCTGTGTCATAGTGACACAGTGTAATAAATTAGCATACAGGAATACATTACAAGTAAAAAATAAAGTTATAAATAAGGTTATCCCTTAATGGGATTAAAAAAAAAAAAAAGTCCCCCAAAAAATAAATAAATAAAAAAAGTCCAAAAAAAAAGGCATTATTTTGCATTAAATATATTTTATTGCCCCTACACTAAATAAAAACAAAAAACCTACACATATTAGGTATCTATACGACCGTAATAACCTGAAGAATTAATCTAAAGGGTTATTTAGCATGAAACGTGAACGGGATAGAAAATAAACAAGAAAAACAATGCCAATAATCGCTTTTTCCTATATTCCCGCCGTAAAAAAAAAATAGTCTACCCCCATACTGTGGGGAAACAAAATACTATTTCTCTCACATAAAACAAGGCCCCTTATAGTCACGTCAATGAAAAAATAAAAAAGTTATGGCTGCTGAAAGGCAGAGAGGCAAAAACAGTCAGGGTATGTGCACACGATATCAGGCATTTACGTCTGAAAAGACAGACTGTTTTCAGGAGAAAACAGCTGCCTCGTTTCACACGTAAATGCTCCTCCTCGCATTTTGCGAGGCTTCTCTGACAGCCGTAAATTTTGAGCTGTGCTTCATTGAGTTCAATGAAGAACGGCTCAAATTACGTCTGAAAGAAGTGTCCTGCACTTCTTTTGATGAGGCTGTATTTTTACGCGTCGTCGTTTGACAGCTGTCAAACGACGACGCGTAAATGACAGGTTGTCTGCACAGTACGTCAACAAACCCATTCAAATAAATGGGCAGATGTTTGCCGACGTATTGTAGTCCTATTTTGAGACGTAACACGAGGCATAATACGCCTCGTTTACGCCTGAAAATAGGTCGTGTGAACCCAGCCTCAGGGTATGTTCACACGCAGTGTTTTCAGGCGTATTTTGGGGCGTTTACGCCTACAAACATCTGCCCATTGAAATCAATGGGAAAAACAGCATTTAGTTCATATGGGGCGTCTATTCACGCCTCTGTTTTAAAAAACGGAGCGTAAAAAGACGCTCCGTAAAAAGAAGTAGAATGTCACTTCAAAAAACGCCTGAAAAGAAGCCTCAAAAAAAGCTCCAAATTAAAAGAAGCTTCATTTTCAGCTTCAAAAACGCCTGAAAATCAGAGGCTGTTTTCTCTGAAATCAGCTCCGTATTTTCAGACGTTTTTGGTTAAGCGTGTGAACATACCCTAAAATTTAGAAGGTCATTAAGGACTTTTCAGGCCCGGTCAGTAAGGGTATGTGCACACGTAGTGACCAAAAACTTCTGAAAATACGGAGCTGTTTTCAAGGGAAAACAGCCCTTGATTTTCAGACGTTTTTTGAGCAACTCGCGTTTTTTGAGGCGTTTTCGTGGCGTTTTTTACGTCTGTTTTTGGAGCTGTTTTCATTGGAGTCTATGAGAAAACGGCTCCAAAAACGTCCAAAGAAGTGTCCTGCACTTCTTTGACGAGGCAGTTATTTTACGCATCGTCGTTTGACAGCTGTCAAACGACGACGCGTAAATTACAGGTCGTCGGCACAGTACGTCGGCAAACCCATTCAAATGAATGGGCAGCTGTTTGCCGACGTATTGGAGCCGTATTTTCAGGTGTAAATCGAGGCATAATACGCCTCGTTTACGCCTGAAAATAGGTCATGTGAACCCAGCCAAAGGGGTTAAAAACTTTAATTATTTACAAAGTTATGATCATTTTTAGATTTTTGCTAATTTTTTCTTAATGACCAACTGGGCGTTTTTTTTTTCGTTTTACCATGTAGGCGTTGTATAGAAAAGCGTATGACACTGACCAATCAGCGTCATACACTTCTCTTCAGTCCAGCCCAGCTGCTACTGCAGAGGATAATCGTCCTGGCACGGCTGGAGGCAATGTCTGGTCCGTCTTCCGTCACTCTGGGGAAGGACCTACGGGAGTAAGTGATGTCACAGCGTGATCTCGCGATGAACCTGGGCTGGACTGAAGAGAAGTGTATGACGCTGATTGGTCAGCGTCATACACTTTTGTTCAGTCCAGCCCAGCTTCATTCACAGCCCAGCGTGATCTCTGCTAGTATCGCGAGATTACGCTGTGAAGGTCACTTTCTCCCATAGGCCCTTCCCCGGAGCGACGAAGACGGACCAGACACAATTTTCTATACAACACCCACATGGTAAAACCCAAAAAAAAGTCCAGTTGGTCATTAAGAAATTATTAGCATAAATCAAAAAATGATCATAACTTTGTAAATAATAAACATTTTTTTTTTTAGAAAAAACACACTGTAGTTATCATCGCCCATTAGATTAGGTAGGAGATAGGGAAGTTATAAACTGGTGACAGATCCTCTTTAAAAAGTGGTAGGGTAGAGTTTACTAATGTGATTCATGCTGACAATGTAGGAACCTTAGGATGCTTCCAATTCAGGAGTATAGTTTTCTTGGCATAAAACAAGAGGAGCATCATTAGAGACCTAAAGGCCACAGTGGGTACAAGTTCTTCCACCAGCAATAAAAGTCAAACCCTTGGTTGGAGTATACGAGGGAGTCCGACTTTAAAGAAGCACTCCACTTTATTTTTTTTATTGCACCCTCCGTTTGTACATTGGTGTTTAAGTGTGGTGCTGTGTGCAGAAATACTTACCGATCCCCACATCTTGTCGTTTTTTCCAGCGCCGCTCACGTGATCTTTATTCTGACCTGGTCTGGAATCGCTGCTTTTCAGAAAACCGGAAGTAAGGCTCTCAATTCATTCCTATGGAGCCGCGTTCTGCCTCCCATAGGAATACATTGAGAGCCTGAGTTCCGGTTTATTCAAAAGCACAGTGACTTCAACAAGTAAGAGGGAAGATCACGTGAGCGGCGCTGGACCCGAAAAAGACAATATGCGGGGATCGGTAAGTATTTTTGGACACAGCACCCCACTGAAACACCAATTTACAAATGCAGTGTCACGATCCATGGGTATGTGGACCCACTAGGCCGCACCACCGCAGCGGAGCAGCAGCTGGCCAAACAACAGTCCTAGTACAGGAGTACCTTTGATAGTCCAGACAGTAGCTGAGGCTTAGGCACAGATGAACTTGAAGGCAGTTGATGCCACATGTGACAGATGATATCAGGCGTGGCAGATGACACCACACGTGGTGTGAGACAGCAGGCATGACAGATGGCAGAATATGACTCCAACACTCTAAGGCTCAGGAACACACACAGCATGGGACACAGGATACAGATAGCAGGGCACGGGAACAACGGGAACAGGGTAACACTAAGGGACCATTTGCTAAGACTAACAGGTATACACACCTGTTAGCGAGTCATTTATATGCGCATCTTCAGCGCAACATATTCTTGACTCTTAAAGTTATTAGTCTATATCTCACAGTGCAGTTATGATTGGTGACTGGGTGTATTCCCTGTCATCTCCATTAAATTGCATTTTTTGGTATCTTCTAAGTTCCCTTTACGCTGTACATGGACGCAACCGACTGTGTGCACGGTTCCTAGAATAAAGTTTTCATTTTGACAATAAGATTATACAAACATGGCCGCTGCTGGCCTTGTATGCTGTACTAAGATGGCCGCCGCCTGCCTCATAGTGGCACTGCGCATGCGCGAAAGTGCGCTGTAGAAAGAGACTACTCTGTCATAGATAGTCGCCACCCCACTTTTCAGGCGCCGGAACTACAACCCGAACACATGGATCCGAGGTAAACACAAGGCTCATGTTTTTAATTTGTTATATTATGTGCACCTGCACTTTTTTTAAAGTTGTTCACCAATTAGCATTTTTCTGCTGTAATCTGGATGGCCCGGATTGATCTGAGGACCATCATATATACAGAATGACACTTCTTTGTATTTTATAACTTTTACTGATGCAACATGACTGTATCTTTGTACTTATTTATGTTTTATGCTAAATCACTTGCCTAATGAGACCAGTTGTGTGGTCTCCATATATAGCACATGCTTTTACACTGTTTGTGTGTTTGAGAAAGGCTCCATGTAAAGAGCCGAAACGTCGCACAGGGGCTACTAAAAAGCAGTTTTTTCTAAAACAGATTGGAGTGCTGACTCTTATTGGACGAATATTGAGGATCTGGGAGCAGTGATCGGGCTCCTGGGACGTGCACCCACCTATATTCCTGACTGGTGCTGCTGGATGGTGGACATTCTACATACGCGATTTACCAGTAAGCACAGTAACCTTTCCTAATCATGTTGGAAATTGTTGATACTCATGACACAACAGCCCCTGATAATTTCTGTTACACGGAGGCCGATGCTCATCGCATCCTGCAAGATCTGGAGGGAGAGGCTGGTTTTTTGAAGACACCATCCGTTGTGGAGTTTAAACGCAGGATGGAAAATGAAACCAAGCGTTTGATCGCTCTACGATTACATGTTACAACGTTGGGGGCATATTACAAGTCTAAGATGATCCCCAGGGGTTTGAGGTCCACCCTCAAACCCAATTTGTTCTCACAGAGTGAGTTACATTGTAACCGGCTACAGCATCTTTCAAACAAATATTCCTTTGATGTGATGTTGTTAAATATTGAGTATCTTAAACAGGAAATCACTACGGTCTCAATATCACTCACTGAAGTTGATCGTACCCTTGTCTCCATGTTGGAGACACATGAATACGAGAAATTTTCATCCGATTTAAAAAAATCATCGGATAAATTCAAAGGTGAACAAGAGGAAGTAAAAAGGAGGAAATGGCAGCGCGATAGCAAGGATTATTGCAGAGGTCATGTCTACAATTGGAATGATGACCAACGAGGAAAATATTCAAATCAATTGTTTGACAGTTAAGAAAACTGATAAAAACAATCTGTTAGTATTTAACAGTAACCATCCACGTTCTATGATTAAAAGTCTCCCGATAAGCCAATTTATTTGTGGTAAACATATTACCAATGTGGAGGATAAATTGGAGGGTACTCTTCAAAAAATTGAGGATAAATTTGTTCAGAGAGGCTATCCATCAGTACCCCTTAGACAACAAAGAGCACCATTTGTGAGCACCTTTGCTGAAAATAGTGATAGTGTTAATAAAATCCTTTTAAAATACTGGCCCATCCTGAGACATAGGCTACCGCATATTCCATAAATTAAGAGTAATCCTCTTTTTTCCTACCGCAGGTCACCTAATCTTCAGGACAGATTAGTAAACGCTGATATAGGCCCTGGTAGAGTGAACAGACAAACGTAATTTACCAAAAGCAAAACAGGCTGTTTTCCGTGTCTGAATTGTGTCAATTGCCCTCTGATTCGAAAGGGCTCACAATTTATCCATCCCCAGACGAAACGAACATATGATATTAGGTTCTACTTAAATTGTAACTCAGACCATGTCATATATGTACTAGAATGTCCATGCCACCTCCTCTATGTTGGAGAAACTTCGCTCGAATTCAAAACACGGTTAAATCAACACCGCTACACGATCCGCAAAAAACGTATGGACCTTCCTGTGTCCAAGCATTATATAGAAGCTGGACACACGGAAAAAGATATACGAGTATATTTGATAGACCATGTACCAATGTTACGTAGAGGTGGAGACCGTATTAAATCTCTCAAATATAGAGAGCTTCAATGGATTGAGAGATTGCAAACATTGAGACCTAGGGATCTCAATGTTGACTTTATAATGCATGGTGTAGTCTAGGGATCTGCTTACACTCCGTGGGGATGTATTGTTCATAGGTCTTCCTGTATATGAACCAGTGTAAAATCTACCAAATTTGTAACCTTGTCTATTTCATTTCTTCCAGATCTCTGATAAACAGAAAATATCAAGTATCACCTGTGTCTTACCTTGGATCCACAATTTCGGGATATCGGACCATCTTTATCACATATTGTTATGATTTGCTTCTTATGGTATCTTATTCAATTGCATTAAATAATACTTTATATATGAATATATCTACCAAAAATTTGATTTAACCCCTTCCCTCTTTAGCCACTTTTGACCTTCCTGACAGAGCCTAATTTTTCAAATCTGACATGTTTCACTTTATGTGGTAATAACGTCGGAATGCTTGTACCTATCCAAGCGTTTCCGAGATTGTTTCCTCGTGACACATTGGACTTTAAGATAGTGGTAAAATTTGGTCGATACATTCAGTATTTAATTGTGAAAAACACCAAAATATAGTGAAAAATTGCAAAAATTTGCATTTTTATCAATTTAAATGTATCTGCTTGTAAGACAGGCAGTTATAACACACAAAATTGTTGCTAATTAACATCCCCCATTTGTCTACTTTAGTTTAGCATCGTTTTTTGAACATCCTTTTATTTTTCTAGGACGTTACAAGGCTTAGAACTTTAGCAGCAATTTCTCACATTTTCAAGAAAATTTCAAAAGGCTATTTTTACAGGGGGCAGTTCAGTTCTGAAGTGGCTTTGAGGGCCTTATATATTAGAAACCCCCAATAAGTCACCCCATTTTAAAAACTGCACCCCTCAAAGAATTCAAAACAGCATTTAGAAAGTTTCTTAACCCTTTAGACGTTTCACTGGAATTAAAGCAAAGTAGAGGTGAAATTTACAAATTTCGTTTTTTTTGCAGAAATTCATTTTGAATCCATTTTTTTTTGTAACACAGAAAGTTTCACCAGAAATATGCAACTCAATATTTATTGCCAAGATTCTATTTTTAGAAATATCCCACATGTGGCTGTAGCGTGCTTATGGACTGAAGCACCGGCCTCAGAAGCAAAGGAGCACCTAGAGGATTTTGGGGCCTTGTTTTTATTACAACATATTTTAGGCACCATATCAGGTTTGAAGGACTCTTGCAGTGCCAAAACAGTAGAAACCCCCCACAAGTGACCCCATTTTGGAAACTACACCCCTTCAGAAAATTATCTAGGGGTATAGTGAGCATTTTGACCCCACAAGATTTTTGCAGAAATTATTGGAAGTAGGACGTGAAAAGGAAAATCTACATTTTTCCCAATAAAACTTAGGTTTAGCTATTTTTTTTTCATTCCCACAAGGACTTAAGGAAAAAAAGCACCACAAAATTTGTAGAGCAGTTTGTCCCGAGTAAAACAGTACCCCACATGTGGTCATAGACTGCTGTTTGGACACACGGCAGGGCTTAGAAGGGAAGGAACACCATTTGACTTTTGGAGCTCAAATTTAGCAGGAATGGTTTGCGGAGGCCATGTCGCATTTGCAAAGCCCCTGAGGGGACAAAACAGTGGAATCCCCCCACAAGTGACCCCATTTTGGAAACTACACCCCTTCAGGAAATTATCTCGGGGTATAGTGAGCATTTTGACCCCACAGGATTTTTGCAGAAATTATTGGAAGTAGGACGTGAAAATGAAAATCTACATTTTTCCCAATAAAACGTAGGTTTAGCTATTTTTTTTTCATTCCCACAAGGACTTAAGGAAAAAAAGCACCACAAAATTTGTAGAGCAGTTTGTCCCGAGTAAAACAGTACCCCACATGTGGTCATAGACTGCTGTTTGGACACACGGCAGGGCTTAGAAGGGAAGGAACGCCATTTAACTTTTGGAGCTCAAATTTAGCAGGAATGGTTTGTGGAGGCCATGTCGCATTTGCAAAGCCCCTGAGGGGACAAAACAGTGGAATCCCCCCACAAGTGACCCCATTTTGGAAACTACACCCCTTCAGGAAATTATCTAGGGGTATAGTGAGCATTTTGACCCCACAGGATTTTTGCAGAAATTATTGGAAGTAGGACGTGAAAATGAAAATCTACATTTTTTCCAATAAAACTTAGGTTTAGCTAATTTTTTTTCATTCCCACAAGGACTTAAGGATAAAAAGCACCACAAAATTTGTAGAGCAGTTTGTCCCGAGTAAAACAGTACCCCACAAGTGGTCATAGACTGCTGTTTGGACACACGGCAGGGCTTAGAAGGGTAGGAACGCCATTTGACTTTTGGAGCTCAAATTTAGCAGGAATGGTTTGCGGAGGCCATGTCGCATTTGCAAAGCCCCTGAGGGGACAAAACAGTGGAATCCCCCCACAAGTGACCCCATTTTGGAAACTACACCCCTTCAGGAAATAATCTAGGGGTATAGTGAGCATTTTGACCCCACAGGATTTTTGCAGAAATTATTGGAAGTAGGTAGTGAAAATGAAAATCTACATTTTTTCAAATAAAATGTAGGCTTAGCTATATTATTTTTCATTTCCACAAGAACAAAAGGAGAAAAAGCTGTACAAAATTTGTAAAGCTATTTCTACCGAGTAAAACAGTACCCCACATGTGGTCATAAACAGCTGTTTGGACACACAGCAAGGCTGAGAAGGGAAAGAACGCCATTTGGAGCTCAAATTTATCAGGAATGGTTTGCGGAGGCCATGTCGCATTTGCAAAGCCCTGAGGGGACAAAACAGTGGAAACCCCCCACAAGTGACCCCATTTTGGAAACTACACCCCTTAAGGAAATTATCTAGGGGTATAGTGAGCATTTTGACCCCACAGGATTTGATTTTTGCAGAAATTATTGGAATTAGGTCGTGAAAATGAAAATCTACATTTTTTCAAATAAAATGTAGGCTTAGCTATATTTTTTTCATTTCCACAAGGACAAAAGGAGAAAAAGCTCTACAAAATTTGTAAAGCTATTTCTACCGAGTAAAACAGTACCCCACATGTGGTCATAAAAAGCTGTTTGGACACACGGCAAGGCTGAGAAGGGAAAGAACGCCATTTGGAGCTCAAATTTATGAGGAATGGTTTGCGGAGGCCATGTTGCATTTGCAAAGCCCCTGAGGGGACAAAACAGTGGAAACCCCCAAAATTGACCCCTTTTGGGAAACCATGCCACTCAAGGAAATTATTTAGGGGTATAGTGAGCATTTAAATAAATGATCCAATTAAAAATCCATGGATGTGTGATAAACTTTGAAGCACTCCTTTATACACAGGCCAGGTTTGTCGGGGCAGGTGTCGCACTGATAAATGGTGTCTCGTCTTCTCCCCCTTTTGTAACAGACTTTGCACCTTTTTTGGCTCCTTCCCTTTTTACCAGTGGAGGGGATTTAGTCGGGAAAGTGTTGCCCTGGTACAATACGTGGACCATCGCATCTAGAAGTACTGGGGCCCTCCCCTTCCTGGTTCCCAAATACAAGGGCCTTGATAACCACCTCTTGAAAATTAAGGAATGTCCCTGTCCGGCCTGCACATTGGTATAGAACGTAAGCGTTATACAATGCCATCTGTACCATGTGCACGGCCAGCTTTTTATACCACACCTTTGTTTTCCGCATGGCACTGTATGGCTTTAGTACTTGATCAGAGAGATCAACCGCTCCCATGTACTTATTGTAGCCGAGGATGCAATCTGGCTTGGAGGTCATTGTGGTGGTACCTCGGACAGGTACAGAGGTGCTGCCGCAACCATGTATTGTGGTCAACATAAGGACATCCCTCTTGTCCTTATACTTGACCAGCAACAAGTTATCGCTGTGTAGTGCCCTGCTTTCTCCCTTTCTTAGTGGTTGCCCAATCAGATTTTTAGAGAGGCCTCTCTGGTTTTTGCGCACGGTGCCGCATGCTGAAGTATTTTTGGTGGAGAGGCATTTAAATAGTGGGATGCTGGTGTAGAAGTTATCCACGTAAAGGTGCTAACCCTGGTCCAGCAGTGGGTGCATCAAATCCCACACTATTTTCCCACTAACTCCCAGGACAGGTGGGCATTCTCGGGGTTCTATCCTGGTGTCCTTCCCTTCATAAACCCTAAACCTAAAGGTGTACCCTGAGCTGCTCTAGCACAGCTTGTACATTTTAATTCCGTACCTCGCCCTCTTGCTTGGCAGGTATTGGCAGAATTTTAGTCTCCCCTTAAAATGTACAAGGGACTCGTCTATTGCTATATTCTTTTCGGGGGTGTACACTTCAGGAAATTTGGTGCAGAAATGATCAATGACTGGCCTGATTTTGAAAAGGCGATCGTATGTGGGGTCATCACGGGGTGGGCACTGTGCATTATCACTATAATGCAAAAATTTCAGAATGATTTCAAATAGTGCCCGGGTCATTGCCATGCGGTATAATGGGGTGCTGTATAAAATGTCTGCACTCCAGTATTGCCTAATCTCTGGCTTTTTTACTAGGCCCATATGTAGAACAAGGCCCCAAAATGTCATCATTTCTGCTGCCTCTATGGGGGTCCACCTAGCAAATGATGAAGTGGGGTTTCGGGCTAAAAATTGCTGGGCGTATAAATTTGTTTGGGCCACCATTAAATTAACCAAATCCTCAGAGAAAAAGACCTTGAAAAAGTCAATTTCCGTGAGGCCTGCAGTCTCTAACCCAATTCCTGAGCTTCCTGTGAAATCCGGAATGTGAGGCTCATAATTATCAGGGGGTGGGTTCCACACGATTTGTGGGGGTTCCTCATCACTGGATGAGGATGATGAGGAGGAGGTCAAGATAAATGGGGCAATTTCCTCTTCTCCCTCCCTGGCCGATTCAGTGTCAGAGGCCAGGATGGCGTATGCCTCCTCGGCTGAGTAGACCCTTTGGGATGATTGGGACATTTTTATTAGGGGGGTATGTAGTGCTTCAACACGTGTAATAATTTATTTTTAGAGGTGGCTGTGTGTTGTGCTTTTACACGTGTATATGAAATTTATTGAAAAAAAAAAAAGGAAGAGAAGAAAAAGAAGAAAAATTCCTGACTACCTGACACTAACAAATAAATAACTAACGCTAACTATAACGCTGTAAATTTACTCTAAAACTGTTGCTACGCTATAAAAAAATTAGTGAACGAACTTCAGTTAAAAAAAAATGAATGTCTGTCACTAAACGGACGCTGACTATAAGATATAAATTTATACTAAAACTGTCGCTACGCTATCAAAAATTTAGTGAACGGACTGAATGTCCGTCACTAAACGGACGCTGACTATAAGATATAAATTTATACTAAAACTGTCGCTACGCTATAAAAATTTAGTGAACGGACTGAATGTCCGTCACTAAACGGATGCTGACTAGAAGATAGAAATTTATACTAAAACTGTCGCTACGCTATCAAAAATTTAGTGAACGGACTGAATGTCCGTCACTAAACGGACGCTGACTATAAGATATAAATTTATACTAAAACTGTCGCTACGCTATCAAAAATTTAGTGAACGGACTGAATGTCCATCACTAAACGGACGCTGACTATAAGATATAAATTTATACTAAAACTGTCGCTACGCTATCAAAAATTTAGTGAACGGACTGAATGTCCGTCACTAAATGGACGCTGACTATAAGATGTAAATTTATTCAAACTGTATAAAAAAATATATAGCTATACCTTCTGCTATATATTTTTTTTACAAAACGGTCCGCTACTCTGATGCTACTCTTTTTTTTTTTTACAGCTTTATAAAAAAAAAAAAAAGGCCAAAAAAAAAACCTGCGTAAACAAATTACCACTGAGGCTGATTATTAGACTCAGCACTCAGTAGCCGCAGGGCGCACGCAAAAAAAACGGTGCAGTAATACAAAAAGGCCAAAAAATAAAAAAACTTGCGGCAAATAAAATTACCACGGATGCTGATCAGTGATGGCGGTCACTGATCAGCACTCAGTGGCCGCAGGGCGCACACAGGGAGGTGCAAAAATACAAAAAAAAAGAAAGTCCTGTGCCAAAAATTGGCCGTCAGTGATGGCGGTCACTGATCCGCAGCCGCAGGACGTAAAAAGGGAAAGAGGGGGAGGGGGGATGGGGGGGAGGGTACAGGGATAAGACGTTTAGGAAAAAACAAGTGCTGCTGCTAAAAAAAAAAAAAAAAAATCAGCAGCAGCACAGTTGATGATGATGACGGTTCACTCTGCAGCAGGAAGCAGTCGGGTAAAGACGTCACAGCAGGATCGCAGCACAGAAGGCCTCAGATTCGGCAAGTTGGCTTCACAGACGGTCACACCAGCTCTGCTCACCGTTCCTAACCGGAATGAGGTGGGCAGGGCTGGTGAAGGGTGTTTCAAACACCCGCCATGGCTGCGATTGGTCGGTCGGTGCAGACCGATCAACCGTAGCGATCGGGAGGCGACACCCCCCTGGGCATCGTGTACAGATGGCCTGCTGTTATGAACAGCAGCCATCTTTACTTTAAAACCTTCTCATTTTTTTTTATAACTGTTTTCCCGTTTGCCGTAAGTATACACCATTTTGCGGGAAGCACTTGCTTTCCATGACGTATACTTACGGCAAATGTCGGGAAGGGGTTAAGGATATTGTGCACACCATGCGTTTGTACAGCGTTTTTCATGCGTTTTAAGAACTTTTTGTTTTTTTTGCTATCTTCCCAGGGGTAACATTATCATAATCATCATAATCCTTTCTGGATATGTATGATGACTGTCTTCCCTTTTATTTTGCCGTTTTTTATCTATAAATGGCTACCTTAAGTCTCTTTATCAACTGCTCTCATTTATATGCGAATCTTCAGCGCAACATATTCTTGACTCTTAAAGTTATTAGTCTATATCTCACAGTGCAGTTATGATTGGTGACTGGGTGTATTCCCTGTCATCTCCATTAAATTGCATTTTTTGGTATCTTCTAAGTTCCCTTTAAGCTGTACATGGACGCAACCGACTGTGTGCACGGTTCCTAGAATAAAGTTTTCATTTTGACAATAAGATTATACAAACATGGCCGCTGCTGGCCTTGTATGCTGTACTAAGATGGCCGCCGCCTGCCTCATAGTGGCACTGCGCATGCGCGAAAGTGCGCTGTAGCAAGAGACTACTCTGTCATAGATAGTCGCCACCCCACTTTTCAGGCGCCGAAACTACAACCCGAACACATGGATCCGAGGTAAACACAAGGCTCATGTTTTTAATTTGTTATATTATGTACACCTGCACTTTTTTTTAAAGTTGTTCACCAATTAGCATTTTTCTGCTGTAATCTGGATGGCCCTGATTGATCTGAGGACCATCATATATATACAATGGCACTTCTTTGTATTTTATAACTTTTACTGATGCAACATGACTGTATCTTTGTACTTATTTATGTTTTTGTAAAGGATCTGCCAGGCACAACTTCTGTGTATACGCCCATGGGTAATCAGTCTGCACCTGGTTCTATGTCTCTGAGACTGACTCCATCTTCCACCACTCAGGATGGCAGGCTTAGGAGTGGTAGAGCCTATCGCAGAGCCTGGCCAGACGGAGCTAGCTCCCGCCCTCTGTCTATTTATACCAGCCTTTCCTGTTCCTCCTTTGCTTGTGATTCTTCTCGTGTGGTTTCCTGGCCTTGCTGCAGCTCCTAGCTATTTGACCTTTCTTCATACTGACCCTGGCTTACTGACTACCCTCCTGCTCTGCGTTTGGTACCTCGTACATTCCTGGTTTGACTCGGCTCGTTCACCTCTCTTGTTGCTCACGGTGTTGTCGTGGGCAACTGCCCCATTTCCCTTTGCTTGTGTCCCCTTGTCTGTTTGTCTGTCGTGCACCTACTGAGCGTAGGGACCGTCGCCCAGTTGTACCCCGTCGCCTAGGGCGGGCCGTTGCAAGTAGGCAGGGACCGAGTGGTGGGTAGATTAGGGCTCACTGTCTGTTTCCCTACCCCCCTGTCATTACATAATCACAAGCCCATATACCTAGGCTACCCTGGTCCTTCACTCTATTATGGACCGCCTTGAGACCCTCGCTCAGCAAATGCAGGGTCTCTCCCTACAGGTCCGGGCCCTGGCTCAGAGGGTCAACCAGCCTGACGCTGCCATGGTAGTACCCCTCACCTCTTGAACCCCACCTCAAGTTGCCTGACCGGTTCTCAGGGGACCGGAGGACTTTTCTCTCCTTTCAGGAGAGTTGTAAGCTCTACTTTCGGTTAAAGCCCCACTCCTCAGGTTCTGAGAGCCAGCGGGTGGGTATAATTATGTCACGGCTCCAGGAAGGGCCCCAAGAATGGGCCTTCTCCCTGGCTCCTGACGCCCCTGAACTTTCCTCCGTTGACCGTTTCTTTTCTGCTCTCGGACTCATTTATGACGAGACTGACAGGACTGCCTTTGCCGAGAGTCAGCTGGTGACCTTACGTCAGGGTAAGAGACCTGTGGAGGAGTATTGCTCTGACTTTAGGAAGTGGTGCGTAGCTTCTCGTGGAATGACCCTGCCTTAAGGTGCCAGTTTAGGTTGGGTCTGTCGAACGCCCTGAAAGACCTGCTAGTTAGCTATCCCTGTTCTGACTCCTTAGACCAGGTTATGGCTTTAGCGGTACGACTTGACCAACGTCTCAGGGAACGACAACTTGAACGGTTTTGTGTTTTCCCCTCTGACTCCCCCATGATGCCTCCCGAGGTCTCGTTGCTTCGCTCTTCCACGGAAGACTCGGAGGTACCTATGCAACTCGGGGCCTCCGTGTCCCCCCGACAACGTAGAGAGTTCTGCAGGAAGAATGGTCTCTGCTTCTATTGTGGGGATGACAAACATCAAGTGAACACCTGTCCTAGGCGTAAGAATAAGCAGCCGGAAAACTTCCGCGCCTAAGTGATCATCGGGGAGGTCACTTGGGCGCACAGGTATTTCCCGTAAATATGAAATGTAATAAAATCTTGCTTCCCTTTCAGGTCTCTTTTGGTGGTAGGTCTGCTACCGGCAGTGCCTTCGTGGATTCAGGGTCTTCTGCTAATATCATGTCTGTGGAATTTGCTATGTCTCTAGCTATGCCTTTGATTGATTTGCTTAAACCTGTCCCGGTAGTGGGTATCGACTCCACTCCTCTTGCTAATGGTTATTTTAGTAAAAATAATGAGGGAAAAAGGAATGGGGAGGAAACCTCCAGCTCACCAATCAAAACACTCCAGTGTTTGTAATCGCCCGGATCGACCGCGACGGCACACGGCAGCAATAGAAGAAAAAAACAGAGGAGATCCAGCGATGAAGATATTAATAGGAAAAACTAGGTTTCCACTTTATTGGAATACAAGAGCAATGCTTGAAAAACACCAGGAGGAAAAGACAAGGTGGTGATATGCGGCAATAGATAGCCTACGCGTTTCAGGCACTGGCTGTGCCCTTAATCATGGCTAAGTCGAGTGAGCTCCAGCAAGCACACGGAGTGAATAAATACTAACTAAATGGGAGGTTGGACCTAGAACGAGGCGGCGCTCGCAGGTGAGTTGATTAACTATAACAAAATCAATCTTCCATCGTTATTAAGTTTCGAAATTATATAATGGCTGTAATTATAAGCAGTAAACTAGTGCATATGATAAAAATAGGAATTGAAACAAATAAAATACAGCAGAAACTAATTGTATATAAAACTGTTTGTATGATACGAGTTTTCATAGAATTGTTAGAGGATCGTATCCCCGAAGCTTGCGGAGCATTACCCGACATATATAGATACATGGAAAACATGTGAACAGAGAAAACTACAGAGAAAACACAAATTCATATGCGTTATGTGAAAAAAAAAAAACAACCGCATAAAGATATATATAAGTGTGAACACAGGGAATAAGAAAAAGAATATATATAATGAAATAACGTTGCTAATAAGACTGACATGCAAATAATGACTATAGAAAATGCCTGGTATTCCATCTAACGTATATGTCCAGGAGATAATACATCTTTGATGGCAAAAAGCTAATAAATAATCCTAATACAGCTGGACAATATATAAAGGCAAATTGATTGTAATAAGGCTATGTGGATAAAAACATAGCAGCCAGAAATGATCTTTATATACATGCATGAACAATAACAGAATTGAAATAAATATTGAATGATCAATAAATAATGCTAGAATGATATTTGTAAGCTCCACTGGTTTGCCTAAACGAATATATTAAGATTAAAGCAAAAGGAGCTGAATCCCTATGTGAGGAACTGAATGTGAAAGATAAAAATCATAAAAACGAAAAATCTTGGTGAAAGGATGTCAGAGTGAGAATATCACATATGAGGCAGATAAAGGGCTCTGTTATATTGTAATATTCGCAACCATCCAATATGGGTGAACAGGAGTTGTAGAGTCCTCGTGGGTGTCTGTTTGATGGAACATTAATTTGGTAATTGAAAACATGAGAACCCACAAGGGTGACACAATTATATAGGACCACTCGGAAATACCGCAAGTGGGCACGAGAGCACCAACTAGAGCAAGACAATAGCCGCAATAACACAGAGGCAAAAAATATATATATATTTCCCCAGTGTCAAACCGGCAGGAAGTCGTGCCATTTCCAGAACAGCTTGACGGAAATGCAGACAAAAGTAAGTAACATAAAGGCACACATGCTAACTCAAACTTATATGGGTACATACGGAAAAATAATGACAGTGTGAGATAAAAGTTAGCATGATATAGTGTGTCTGACACAAAGCTAGGAGATCGCTATATTGTCCCAGTGTTGATGGGATATGAAGACTATATGGTAAAAGGGACATTTGATTAATATGTATATGTCACAATAATAAATACCAACTGGTGGGCGAAATCTATAACGAGAAAACACAAATGCCACAATATTGTTGAAAACGAATGGCCTTATTACATGCTATATGTGGTTGACACAAGAACTGGCAACAGGATCAATATGATTGTCAGTGTCACAAAACAGATGGTCCCGAATAAAGTAGAACCGGAGTAAGTCTGAATAGAAGCCCACAAGATAGGATATAATAAAGGCCAGACTAAAAACTTCATCTGTAAGTATAATGGAAATAATGAGAATGCTGTACACCAAATAACATGGGAGGAAAAAAGGAGGGGAAGAGACAAATTTAAGAAAAAATAGATGGAGCTGATCTGACAAGGAAAAAGCTAATTTTAATGGTATCAATAGTGAAACATTAGATCCTTGCGGAGATTAAGACCGCTTGGAAATCTAGTATTCAAATGGTAGATCCAAAAAGCTTCCCGTGTATGTAATCTATGTTTGAGATCACCCCCTCTGCTAGTTTTAATCATTTTTTCTATGCCGTAGATTTTGAGAGAGTTGATATTTCTATTGTGGCAAGTAATAAAGTGTTTACTGGCATTTGAGATGTTAACCATTGCTGGGTTTCTAATATAACTTAGGTGTTCGAGGATTCTAATCTTTAATTTCCTTATGGTGCAGCCTACAAATTTGAGCTTACACTGTGAGCATTCCACTATGTAGACCACATGATCACTGTTACAATTAATATGGGTTTTGATTGGAAAGTTGGTAGTGTCATTAAAATTAGAGAAGGTTTTTGTGGTTTTACTAACCGTGCAAACCTTACAGGGATGAGACCCACATTTGTAATAACCTGTGTAGTGCAACCATGTTAGAGACTTGGCTTTTGATGGTAGACAAGAAGGGGAAAGGATGTTTCCCAGGGTGGGTGCCCGACGGGAGACTATTCTAAAGCCGTTTGCTAGAATGGATTCGAGTTTGGCATCTTCAAACAGTATGGGGATATAACGTTGGACCATGGCACGAATTTCAGAGAACTGGTTGCTGTACTGCAATACAAGTGTTGGTTTTGATGTATTGCTTGTTGTAGGAGTATCTTTATTTGTCTTAACCCTGTTGAGAGAGAGTAGATCTTTCCTATCCTTCTGGTTCACTATTGCTTGTGCTCGATCCAGTGTCCATTTTTTGTAGCCCCTATTGCTTAGTTTGTTATATATTTTTTGCTGTTCTGATAGAAAACCCTGTTGGTTGGTGCAATTTCTTTTTGCCCTAGTTAGTTCTCCTACAGGAATGGACATGATGGTGTGTCTAGGGTGGCTGCTAGTGGCATGAAGGATTGTATTGCCTGAAATGGGTTTATGAAAAATCTCAGTGTGTATGCTCTTGCCTGCAAACCCCGTGAGTGTCAAATCTAGAAAATGAATAATGGTGGAATGGCACGTGTGCGTAAATTTCAAGTTGAATGCATTCAAGTTGAGGAATTCCAAAAATTCAGGTATGGCAGATACATCGCCCTCCCAGAAGTTTTTAGTCTGGCCTTTATTATATCCTATCTTGTGGGCTTCTATTCAGACTTACTCCGGTTCTACTTTATTCGGGACCATCTGTTTTGTGACACTGACAATCATATTGATCCTGTTGCCAGTTCTTGTGTCAACCACATATAGCATGTAATAAGGCCATTCGTTTTCAACAATATTGTGGCATTTGTGTTTTTTCATTATAGATTTCGCCCACCAGTTGGTATTTATTATTGTGACATATACATATTAATCAAATGTCCCTTTTACCATATAGTCTTCATATCCCATCAACACTGGGGCAATATAGCGATCTCCTAGCTTTGTGTCAGACACACTATATCATGCTAACTTTTATCTCACACTGTCATTATTTTTCCGTATGTACCCATATAAGTTTGAGTTAGCATGTGTGCCTTTATGTTACTTACTTTTGTCTGCATTTCCGTCAAGCTGTTCTGGAAATGGCACGACTTCCTGCCGGTTTGACACTGGGGAAATATATATATATTTTTTGCCTCTGTGTTATTGCGGCTATTGTCTTGCTCTAGTTGGTGCTCTCGTGCCCACTTGCGGTATTTCCGAGTGGTCCTATATAATTGTGTCACCCTTGTGGGTTCTCATGTTTTCAATTACCAAATTAATGTTCCATCAAACATATTAAACAGACACCCACGAGGACTCTACAACTCCTGTTCACCCATATTGGATGGTTGCGAATATTACAATATAACAGAGCCCTTTATCTGCCTCAAATGTGATATTCTCACTCTGACATCCTTTCACCAAGATTTTTCGTTTTTATGATTTTTATCTTTCACATTCAGTTCCTCACATAGGGATTCAGCTCCTTTTGCTTTAATCTTAATATATTCGTTTAGGCAAACCAGTGGAGCTTACAAATATCATTCTAGCATTATTTATTGATCATTCAATATTTATTTCAATTCTGTTATTGTTCATGCATGTATATAAAGATCATTTCTGGCTGCTATGTTTTTATCCACATAGCCTTATTACAATCAATTTGCCTTTATATATTGTCCAGCTGTATTAGGATTATTTATTAGCTTTTTGCCATCAAAGATGTATTATCTCCTGGACATATACGTTAGGTGGAATACCAGGCATTTTCTATAGTCATTATTTGCATGTCAGTCTTATTAGCAACGTTATTTCATTATATATATTCTTTTTCTTATTCCCTGTGTTCACACTTATATATATCTTTATGCGGTTGTTTTTTTTTTTTCACATAACGCATATGAATTTGTGTTTTCTCTGTGGTTTTCTCTGTTCACATGTTTTCCGTGTATCAATATATGTCGGGTAATGCTCCGCAAGCTTCGGGGATACGATCCTCTAACAATTCTATGAAATCTCGTATCATACACACAGTTTTATATACAATTAGTTTCTGCTGTATTTTATTTGTTTCAATGGTTATTTTACTCAGCATACCCCTGTTTTTGAACTCCTTGTTGGCTCCATGCATTTGGAGCAGTGCTCTGTACTGTTGATGCAGGGATTATCGTCCGATTTGGTTTTAGGCCTTCCCTGGTTGCAGTTGCATAATCCCACGTTTGACTGGAATACTGGGGAGTTTACCAAATGGGGTAATGAATGCTTGACGTCATGTTTTTCTGTTAATTCTATTTCTCCCCCTGAGGAGGTGAACACGCTACCTGAGTTTGTTCAGGACTTCGCCGATGTTTTCTCTAAGGAGGCCTCCGAATTGTTACCTCCTCATAGAGAATACGATTGCGCTATCGATTTGGTACCAGGAGCTAAGCTCCCTAAGGGTAGGATATTTAACCTTTCTTGTCCCGAACGTGAAGCCATGAGAGAGTATATCCAGGAATGCCTGGCCAAGGGTTACATTCGCCCCTCTACTTCTCCGGTAGGTGCTAGCTTCTTCTTCGTAGGGAAGAAGGATGGTGGTCTTAGGCCATGCATTGACTACCGTAACTTGAATAAGGTCACTGTAAGGAACCAGTATCCCCTTCCTTTGATTCCTGATCTCTTTAATCAAGTCCAGGGGGCCCAATGGTTCTCTAAGTTTGATCTACGGGGGGCGTATAACCTTATCCGCATCAAAGAGGGGGATGAGTGGAAGACTGCGTTTAACACGCCCGAAGGTCATTTCGAATACCTCGTCATGTCCTTTTGGTTGTGTAATGCCCCCGCGGTCTTCCAGAATTTCATAAATGAGATTTTAAGAGATTACCTGGGGGTATTTCTTGTAGTGTACCTTGATGACATACTTGTGTTTTCCAAGGACTTATCCTCCCACATTGAGCATGTCAGGAAGGTGCTCCAGGTCCTTCGGGAAAACAAACTGTTTGCTAAGACCGAAAAATGTGTGTTTGGGGTGCAAGAGATACAATTTTTGGGTCAAATCCTCACTCCTCATGAATTCCGCATGGACCCCGCCAAGGTCCAGCCTGTGGCGGAATGGGTCCAACCTGCCTCCCTTAAGGCGTTACAGTGTTTCTTGGGGTTCGCTAATTATTACAGGAGATTTATTGCTGACTTCTCGGTCATCACTAAGCCTCTTACAGACCTCACTCGTAAAGGTGCTAAACTCCTCCACTGGCCTCCTGAGGCTGTCCAGGCTTTTGAGGTCCTTAAGAAGTGCTTTATCTCGGCCCCGGTGCTGGTCCAGCCCAACCAAATGGAGCCATTTATCGTGGAGGTTGACGCATCCGAGGTGGGAGTGGGGGCTGTCTTGTCAGAGGGTACCAGGTCCCTCACCCATCTCCGTCCCTGTGCCTACTTCTCCAGGAAGTTTTAGCCCACTGAGAGTAACTATGATATTGGCAACCGCGAACTCTTAGCCATTAAATGGGCATTTGAAGAGTGGCGCCACTTCCTGGAGGGGGCTAGGCACCAGGTAACGGTCCTTACCGACCACAAGAATCTGGTTTTCCTAGAATCTGCCCGGAGGCTAAACCCGAGACAAGCCCGATGGGCGCTATTTTTTACCAGATTCAACTTTTTGGTTACCTATAGGGCTGGGTCTAAAAATGTTAAGGCCGATGCACTGTTGCGTAGCTTCATGGCCAGCCCTCCTTCGGAGGAAGATCCTGCTTGTATTTTGTCTCCTGGTATAGTCGTTTATTCTATTGATTCTGATTTAGTCTCTGAAATTGCGGCTGATCAAGGTTCAGCTCCCGGGAACCTTCCTGAAAACAAGCTGTTTGTTCCCCTGCAATTCCGGCTAAGGGTACTTAGGGAAAATCATGACTCCGCACTATCTGGTCATCCAGGCATCCTGGGTACCAAACACCTCATTGCCAGAAACTATTGGTGGCCTGGGTTGCCTAAAGACGTTAAGGCCTACGTCGCCGCTTGTGAGGTTTGTGCCAGGTCCAAGACTCCCAGGTCCCGACCAGCGGGCTTACTACGTTCTTTGCCCATTCCCCAGAGACCTTGGACCCATATCTCCATGGATTTTATCACCGATTTGCCTCCATCTCAAGGCAAGTCGGTGGTGTGGGTGGTAGTAGACCGCTTCAGTAAGATGTGCCACTTTGTGCCCCTCAAGAAACTACCCAATGCTAAGACGTTAGCTACCTTGTTTGTCAAACACATCCTGCGTCTCCATGGGGTCCCGGTCAATATTCTTTCGGACAGAGGGGTACAATTTGTTTCATTGTTTTGGAGAGCCTTCTGTAAAAAGTTGGAGATTGATCTGTCCTTCTCCTCTGCCTTCCATCCTGAAACTAATGGCCAAACTGAGAGGACTAATCAGTCTCTAGAACAATATTTAAGGTGTTTTATCTCTGACTGTCAATATGATTGGGTCTCATTCATTCCCCTCGCCGAATTTTCCCTTAATAAACGGGTCAGTAACTCGTCAGGGGTCTCCCCCTTTTTCTGTAATTTTGGGTTTAATCCACGGTTCTCCTCCGTTTCACCTGGTAGTTCCAACAATCCCGAGGTAGAGGTCGTTCATCGGGAACTGTGCACAGTCAGGGCCCAGGTTCAGAAGAACCTAGAGGCGTCCCAGAGTATACAAAAAACTCAGGCTGATAGAAGACGTTCTGTTAACCCAGGGGTGGGCAAACTTTTTGACTCGCGGGCCACAATGGGTTCTAAAATTTGACAGAGGGGCCGGGCCAGGAGCATTTGGAGGGAGTGTTTGGGCCGGATATACTAAAGCATTAAATGTAGTGTGTGCAAACCTCATAGCACCTACACATACAGCCGTTGATCGGACTTCAGTGAAGAAGTATTTTGTTAAAGTGAAATAAAGAGAAATACGCGCCACATTAACAACGGTCAATGTGTTTTGAGTGCGCCATCTATTGGGAAAACGTGGGCATTGCAGGGAAAGGGGAAAAAAAAGGAGGTTTTTACTATAATTTGGACAAGTTCGGCGGGCCGGATTAAAAAGCCTAACGGGCCGTATGTGGCCCGCGGGCCGTAGTTTGCCCATGTCTGTGTTAACCCCTTGTTTATGGTCGGGGATCTGGTGTGGTTATCGTCTAAGAACTTGCGCCTTATGTTCCCGTCCAAGAAGTTTGCTCCCCGGTTTATAGGGCCATATAAGGTCATTGAAGTCCTCAATCCTGTCTCCTTCCGACTGGAGTTTCCCCCATCTTTTCGTATACACGACGTGTTTCATGCCTCCCTCCTTAAACGCTGCTCCACGTCCTGGACTCCCTCGAGGAAACCTCCTGTTCCCGTTCTCACCCCTGAGGGGATGGAATTCGAGGTGGCCAAGATTGTGGACAGCAAGATGGTCCAAAGCTCCCTCCAGTACCTGGTCCATTGGAGAGGATACGGGCCTGAGGAGAGGACTTGGGTACCCGCCCGGGATGTTCACGCTGGGGTATTGGTCAGGAAGTTCCACCTTCGTTTCCCCAATAAACCAGGTCCACTTAGAAAGGGTCCGGTGGCCCCTCATAAAAGGGGGGGGGTACTGTAAAGGATCTGCCAGGCACAACTTCTGTGTATACGCCCATGGGTAATCAGTCTGCACCTGGTTCTATGTCTCTGAGACTGACTCCATCTTCCACCACTCAGGATGGCAGGCTTAGGAGTGGGAGAGCCTATCGCAGCCTGGCCAGACGGAGCTAGCTCCCGCCCTCTGTCTATTTATACCTGCCTTTCCTGTTCCTCCTTTGCTTGTGATTCTTCTCGTGTGGTTTCCTGGCCTTGCTGCAGCTCCTAGCTATTTGACCTTTCTTCATACTGACCCCGGCTTACTGACTACCCTCCTGCTCTGCGTTTGGTACCTCGTACATTCCTGGTTTGACTCGGCTCGTTCACCTCTCTTGTTGCTCACGGTGTTGTCGTGGGCAACTGCCCCATTTCCCTTTGCTTGTGTCCCCTTGTCTGTTTGTCTGTCGTGCACCTACTGAGCGTAGGGACCGTCGCCCAGTTGTACCCCGTCGCCTAGGGCGGGCCGTTGCAAGTAGGCAGGGACCGAGTGGTGGGTAGATTAGGGCTCACTGTCTGTTTCCCTACCCCCCTGTCATTACAGTTTTATGCTAAATCACTTGCCTAATGAGACCAGTAGTGTGGTCTCCATATATAGCACATGCTTTTACACTGTTTGTATGCTTGAGAAAGGCTCCATGTAAAGAGCCGAAACGTCGCACAGGGGCTAATAAAAAGCAGTTTTTTCTATCACAAATTGGCGTGCTGTCTCTTATTGGACGAATATTGAGGATCTGGGAGCAGTGATCAGGCTCCTGGGACGTGCACCCACCTATATTCCTGACTGGTGCTGCTGGATGGTGGACATTATATATATATATATATATATATATATATATCAGAGACAGCATATCTATAAGACTTTAACCCCTATAGCTCCGTCACTGAATAGGATTAGATACAGTTGCTCAGCAGACAATATCACACACGATAGAATTATATACAGCAGTCCAACAGACAGCATCAACAGTCCCGAATTCGCCGGCAACAACTATCCACTTCCTGCTCTGCCATTCACTCCTCCTGGAGTGGAATCCCCGGCCAGAGCGTTGGCAACCCTCTGGCCGGGGACTCCGTTCCTGGAGGAACCCCTGGCGTCACTATCCATACATGGCCGGTGACTTCAGGGGCTCTTTCAAGAGTGAAATCCCTGGCCAGAGAGTTGCCAACGCTCTCGCCAGGTTTTCCTCTCCCAGAGCGAGCACCTGACATCCCTGTCCATATATGGACAGTGACGCCAGGTGCTTGCTCCTCCTGGAGCGGAATCATGGCCAGAGCATTGCCGATGGGTATTCCGCTCCTAGAGGGAGAGCCTGACATCCCTGTCCATATATGGACAGGGACGTCAGGGGCTCCTCCTGGAGCGGCATTCCTGGCCAGAGTGTTGCCAACGCTCTTGCCGGGGATTCCGCTCCTGGAGAAGCCCCTGAATTCCTTATCCATATTATATGGACAGTGGCGTCAGGAGCTCCTCCAGGAGAAGAATTCCCAGCAAGAGAGTCGGCAACACTCTGGCTGGGGATTCCACTCCTAGAGAGAGCCCCTGTGCCACTATCTACAGGGGGGGAGGGTGTAGCGCAATCTACAAGGGTGTGTGTGTGTGTGTGTGTGACACCATCTACATGGGTTTGTGTGTGTGGCACCATCAACAGGTGGTGTGTGGCACCATCTACAGGGAGCTGTGTGGCACTATCTACAGGGGCTGTATGGCACTATCTACAGAGGCCACTCTAGCACGATCTACAGAGGGCACTGTGGCACTATCTACAGAGGCACTGTGGCACTATCTACAGAGGGCACTGTGGCTGTAAAGGATCTGCCAGGCACTACGTCTGTGGATACTCCCAGGATTAATCAATCGACACCTGAGGCCGGACCTCTTAGACTGACTCCGGCTCCCACCAATCAGGGTGGCAGGCTCAGGAGTGGGAGAGCCTATCACGGCCTGGTCAGTCGGAGTTAGCTCCGCCCCCTGTCCATTTATACCTGCCGTTTTCTCTTCCTCATTGCTTGTGATTCTTCCTGGTTTCCTGGCCCTGCTACAGCCTTGCTCCAGCCTGCTACTGCCTTGCTTCAGCCTTGCTACAGCTTCCGCTTATCCTGCTTCGCTCTGACCCCGGCTTGCTTCCTGCTCCTTGCTCTGCGTTCGTTTACTTGGTGACATCCTGATTCTGACTGGCTCGTTGACCACTCCGGTTTCCTCACGGTGTTCCGTGGGCTACTGCCCCTTCCCTTGCTTGTTCCCTGTTTGTATTCCCTTGCACTTAGTCAGCGTAGGGACCGCCGCCCAGTTGTACCCCGTCGCCTAGGGCGGGTCGTTGCAAGTAGGCAGGGACAGGGCGGTGGGTAGATTAGGGCTCACTTATCCCCTCCTTCCTGCCATAACATAATCACAAGCCTATACCTAGTCTACCCTTTCTTCTACTCTATCATGGACCCCCTTGAGACCCTGACCCAGCAGATGCAGGGCCTCTCCCTACAGGTCCAGGCCCTGGCTCAGAGGGTCAACCAGCCTGACGCTGCCATAGTAGTACCCCTCGCCTCACCTCTAGAACCTGACCTCAAGTTACCTGACCGGTTCTCAGGGGACCGTAAGACTTTTCTCTCCTTTCGGGAGAGTTGCAGACTTTACTTCCGTCTAAAACCTCACTCCTCAGGTTCCGAGAACCAGCGGGTGGGAATCATTATATCCCGACTCCAGGAAGGGCCCCAAGAGTGGGCCTACTCCTTGGCTCCTGACGCCCCTGAACTTTCCTCCGTTGATCATTTTTTCTCTGCCCTCGGACTCATTTACGACGAGACTGACAGGACTGCCTTGGCCGAGAGTCAGCTGGTGACCTTACGTCAGGGTAGGAGACCTGTTGAGGAATACTGTTCTGACTTTAGAAAGTGGTGCGTAGCTTCTCGGTGGAATGACCCTGCCCTAAGGTGCCAGTTTAGGTTAGGCTTATCTAACGCCCTGAAGGATCTGCTTGTTAGCTACCCCTCTTCTGACTCCCTAGACCAGGTTATGGCCTTAGCAGTACGACTTGACCGACGTCTCAGGGAACGACAGCTTGAACGTTTCAGTGTTTTCCCCTCTGACTTCCCTGCGATTCCCCCCGAGGTCCCGTCTCCTCGCTCTTCCACGGAAGACTCGGAGGTACCTATGCAACTCGGGGCCTCCGTGTCCCCCCGACAACGTAGAGAGTTCTGCAAGAAGAATGGTCTCTGCTTCTATTGTGGGGATGACAAGCATCAACTGAACACCTGTCCCAGGCGCAAGAATAAGCAGCCGGAAAACTTCTGCACCTAAGTGATCATCGGGGAGGTCACTTGGGCGCACAGGTATTTCCCGTTAATATGAAACGCAATTAAATTTTGCTTCCCTTTCAGGTCTCGTTTGGTGGTCGGTCTGCCACCGGCAGTGCCTTCGTGGATTCAGGCTCATCTGCTAATATCATGGCTGTGGAATTTGTTATGTCTCTAAAAATGCCTTTTATTGATTTGACTAATCCTGTCCCGGTAGTGGGTATCGACTCCACTCCTCTTGCTAATGGTTATTTTACTCAGCATACTCCTGTTTTTGAACTCCTTGTTGGCTCCATGCATTTGGAGCAGTGCTCTGTACTGTTGATGCAGGGATTATCGTCCGATCTGGTATTAGGTCTTCCCTGGTTGCAGTTGCATAATCCCACGTTTGATTGGAATACTGGGGATCTCACCAAATGGGGTAGTGAATGCCTGACGTCATGTCTTTCGGTTAACTCTATTACTCCCCGTGAGGAGGTAAACACGCTACCTGAGTTTGTTCAGGACTTCGCTGATGTTTTCTCTAAGGCGGCCTCCGAGGTGTTGCCCCCTCATAGAGATTACGATTGCGCTATCGATTTGGTACCAGGTGCTAAGCTTCCTAAGGGTAGGATATTTAATCTTTCATGTCCAGAACGTGAAGCCATGAGGGAATATATCCAAGAATGCCTGGCCAAGGGTTTCATTCGCCCCTCTACTTCTCCTGTAGGTGCTGGCTTCTTCTTCGTGGGGAAGAAGGATGGTGGTCTTAGGCCGTGCATTGACTATAGTAACTTGAATAAGGTCACTGTAAGGAACCAGTATCCCCTTCCTTTGATTCCGGATCTTTTTAATCAGGTTCAGGGGGCCCAATGGTTCTCTAAGTTTGATCTACGGGGGGCGTATAACCTTATCCGCATCAAAGAGGGGGATGAGTGGAAGACTGCGTTCAACACGCCCGAAGGTCATTTTGAATACCTGGTCATGCCCTTTGGGTTGTGTAATGCCCCTGCTGTCTTCCAGAATTGTATTAATGAAATTCTGAGAGATTACCTGGGAAATTTTCTTGTAGTGTACCTTGATGACATACTGGTGTTTTCCAAGGACTGGTCCTCCCACGTGGAGCATGTCAGGAAGGTGCTCCAGGTCCTCCGGGAAAATAATCTGTTTGCGAAAACCGAAAAATGTGTGTTTGGGGTACAGGAGATACCATTTTTGGGTCAAATCCTCACTCCTCATGAATTCCGCATGGACCCTGCCAAGGTTCAGGCTGTGGCGGAATGGGTCCAACCTGCCTCCCTGAAGGCGCTACAGTGTTTTTTGGGGTTCGCTAACTATTACAGGAGATTTATTGCCAACTTCTCGGTCGTCGCTAAGCCTCTTACTGACCTCACTCGCAAGGGTGCTGATGTCCTCCACTGGCCTCCTGAGGCCGTCCAGGCTTTTGAGACCCTCAAGAAGTGCTTTATCTCAGCCCCTGTGCTGGTTCAGCCCAACCAAAGGGAGCCATTTATCATGGAGGTTGACGCGTCCGAGGTGGGAGTGGGGGCTGTCTTGTCCCAGGGTACCAGGTCCCTCACCCATCTCCGCCCCTGTGCTTACTTCTCCAGGAAGTTTTCGCCCACGGAGAGTAACTATGATATTGGCAACCGCGAACTTTTAGCCATTAAATGGGCTTTTGAAGAGTGGCGTCACTTCCTGGAGGGGGCCAGACACCAGGTAACGGTCCTTACTGACCACAAGAATCTGGTTTTCCTAGAATCTGCCCGGAGGCTTAATCCGAGACAAGCTCGATGGGCGCTATTTTTTACCAGATTTAACTTTTTGGTTACCTATAGGGCTGGGTCCAAAAATATTAAGGCTGATGCACTGTCACGTAGTTTCATGGCCAATCCTCCTTCTGAGAAGGATCCTGCTTGTATTTTACCCCCTGGTATAATCGTTTCTGCCACTGATTCTGATTTAGTCTCTGATATTGCGGCTGATCAAGGTTCAGCTCCCGGGAACCTCCCTGTGGACAAGCTGTTTGTCCCCCTGCAATACCGGCTAAGGGTACTTAGGGAAAACCATGACTCCGCACTATCTGGTCATCCTGGCATCTTGGGTACCAAACACCTCATTACCAGAAACTATTGGTGGCCTGGGTTGCCTAAAGACGTTAGGGCTTACGTCGCCGCTTGTGAGGTTTGTGCTAGGTCCAAGACCCCTAGGTCCCGACCTGCGGGCTTACTACGTTCTTTGCCTATTCCCCAGAGACCTTGGACCCATATCTCCATGGATTTTATCACCGATTTGCCTCCATCTCAAGGCAAGTCGGTGGTGTGGGTGGTAGTAGACCGCTTCAGCAAGATGTGCCACTTTGTGCCCCTTAAGAAACTACCTAACGCCAAGACGTTAGCTTCTTTGTTTGTTAAACACATTCTGCGTCTCCATGGGGTCCCAGTCAATATCGTTTCTGACAGAGGGGTACAATTTGTTTCTTTATTTTGGAGAGCCTTTTGTAAAAAGTTGGAGATTGATCTGTCCTTCTCCTCCGCCTTCCATCCCGAAACTAATGGCCAAACGGAGAGGACTAATCAATCCCTGGAACAATATTTAAGGTGTTTCATCTCTGACTGTCAATTTGATTGGCTCTCATTCATTCCCCTCGCTGAATTTTCCCTGAATAACCGGGTCAGTAACTCGTCAGGGGTCTCCCCGTTTTTCTGTAATTTCGGGTTTAATCCACGGTTCTCCTCCGTTTCTCCTGGTAGTTCCAATAATCCCGAGGTAGAGGTCGTTCATCGGGAACTGTGCACAGTCTGGGCCCAGGTTCAGAAGAACCTATAGGCGTCCCAGAGCGTACAAAAAACTCAGGCTGATAGAAGACGTTCTGCTAACCCCCGGTTTGTCGTCGGGGATCTGGTGTGGTTGTCGTCTAGGAACTTGCGCCTTAAGGTCCCGTCCAGGAAGTTTGCTCCCCGATTTATTGGGCCTTATAAGGTCATTGAAGTCCTCAACCCTGTATCCTTCCGTCTGGAGCTGCCCCCATCCTTTCGCATACACGACGTCTTTCATGCCTCCCTCCTTAAACGCTGCTCCCCGTCCTGGTCCCCCTCGAGGAAACCTCCTGTTCCCATTCTCACCCCTGAGGGGGTGGAATTCGAGGTGGCCAAGGTTGTGGACAGTAGGATGATCCAGGGCTCCCTCCAGTACCTGGTCCATTGGAGAGGATACGGGCCGGAGGAGAGGACTTGGGTACCTGCTCGAGATGTTCACGCTGGGGTATTGGTCAGGAGGTTCCACCTTCTCTTCCCCACTAAACCAGGTCCTCTTAGTAAGGGTCCGGTGGCCCCTCATAAAAGGGGGGGTACTGTAAAGGATCTGCCAGGCACTACGTCTGTGGATACTCCCAGGATTAATCAATCGACACCTGAGGCCGGACCTCTTAGACTGACTCCGGCTCCCACCAATCAGGGTGGCAGGCTCAGGAGTGGGAGAGCCTATCGCGGCCTGGTCAGTCGGAGTTAGCTCCGCCCCCTGTCCATTTATACCTGCCGTTTTCTCTTCCTCATTGCTTGTGATTCTTCCTGGTTTCCTGGCCCTGCTACAGCCTTGCTCCAGCCTGCTACTGCCTTGCTTCAGCCTTGCTACAGCTTCCGCTTATCCTGCTTCGCTCTGACCCCGGCTTGCTTCCTGCTCCTTGCTCTGCGTTCGTATACTTGGTGACATCCTGATTCTGACTGGCTCGTTGACCACTCTGGTTTCCTCACGGTGTTCCATGGGCTACTGCCCCTTCCCTTGCTTGTTCCCTGTTTGTATTCCCTTGCACTTAGTCAGCGTAGGGACCGCTGCCCAGTTGTACCCCGTCGCCTAGGGCGGGTCGTTGCAAGTAGGCAGGGACAGGGCGGTGGGTAGATTAGGGCTCACTTATCCCCTCCTTCCTGCCATAACAGTGGCACTATCTACAGAGGACACTGTGGCATTATCTACAGTCGTGTGTGGCATTATCTACAGTGGGCCCTGTGGCATTATCCACAGAGGGCACTGTGGCAATATATACAGAGGGCACTGTGGCAATATATACAGAGGGCACTGTGGCACAATCTACAAGGGGGCTGTGAGGCTCTTTCTACAGGGGGGTTGTATGGCACTATCTACGGAGAGCACTGTGGTATTATTTACAGAGGGCACTGTGGCACTATCTACAAGGGGCCATGTGGCATTATCTACATGGGGCACTGTGGCAATACCTACAGGGAGCAGTGTGTAGAACTATCTACTGGGGAACCAATGAAACACCATCTACAAGGGGCACTGAGTGTGGCACTATCTATGCTGGTTTTTACACTACCAGTAGTGGTCACCACATATCGCCTAGCCCTAGTGATAAAGTGAGACATCATCTGCCTGTATACAACTAGATACTCAGAGAGATACAGGCCACCATAGTAGTTGTCAGCCAAACTAGTGCAGACATTTTTGTTCATTTATTTGTATGCAGAAATTCTGGGAAGAAAGCCAAGCCCACACAATAGGATTATATATAGAAGTCCAGCAGACAGCATCACACATGATAGAATTAGATACAGGGACCAGCAGACAGTATCACACACGGTAGGATCACATACAGCAGTCCAGCAGACAGCATCACACATGAAAAGATTAGATACAGCAGTCCAGCAGACAAATGACACTTGATGGTCTTAGATACAGGGCCCAGCAGAGAGTATCACACATGATGGGTTTAAATACAAGGCCTAGCAGAGAGTATCACGCATGATAGGCTTAGATACAGGGCCCAGCAGACAGGATCACACATGATAAGCTTAGATACAGGGCCCAGCGAACAGTATCACGCATGATAGGCTGGGATACAGGGCCCAGCAGACAGTATCACGCATGATAGGCTTAGATACAGGGCCCAGCAGACAGTATTACACATTATAAGCTTAGATACATGGTCCAGCAGACAGTATCCCACATGATAGGCTTAGATACAGAGCCCAGCAGACAGTATCATACATGATAGGATTAGATGCAGGGCCCAGCAGACATTATTTTTATATTTACCCTCCTCTCTCTTGAATCGGGTCCTCTTTATTTCCGGGCCGAGCGTCATGATGGAGCATCATTTAGCGTCATGATGTTTGTTCGCGGCCTGGACCTGACTCGGGAGTGATGTGGGTAAGTATACTGTAACTGTAGTAACACTGGCCCCAGTTAATACAGTAACTGTGGATAGATGTGGCGAGGTGGGCAATGGGCCCCCAGCTTCGAGGCCTGGTCGACCGCTGCGACCTCTATAGCTACGCCACTGTCAAATTTTACCACAAATCCGTCAGAGATGTCAAAATGAGGCAACTTTATTAAGAGGTGTGCACTTTTTCATAAATTTGGTGCAAATTAATCTTCTTCTCTTAGTAAATGTGGACCAACTAAATTAGATAGTTGGAGTTATTTGCGCAAAATTTATTAAAAGGTGCACGTCTCTTAAAATTTGTCGAATTTTGCACTGTCTAATGAGTGGCAGAAAAAAATCTACATCTGCTATGAGCACTCATAATAGATTTGCAACTACATTTGTGGCATTTCAGGCTTTGTAGGGGCGTAGCTAGGGGGGGGGGGGCAGGCAGGGCATGTGCCCCGGGCGAAACATAGAGGGGGCGCCAGCGCCACCTCCTCCTGCCCTATAATTGTACCTGTGTCTATAGGACACAGGTACAATTTGAAGCAATGAATGGCCGGGTACGTTCCGTGCCCAGCTATTCAGCTCTTTTGTACCAGTGAAGTGACATCGCGCTTCCGTCGCTGAAAGGCGCTGACTGAAAGGGAAAGTCATTCTGCCCAGCCAATCAGCGCCTTTCATAGACGCTTCGTTCAACCCCAGGAGACCTGCGCAGAAGAGAGCAGGTCTCCATTGCTGCCGGCCGGCGTGGGAGCGGGATTAAGGTGAGTTTAAATAGTTTATTTTATTGTAATAAACAGTGTGTGGCATTATCTACAAGGGGGGCTTTATCTTTGGGGGGGGGGGCTTTACCGGGGGGGGGGGCTTTATCTACGGGGGGGGGGGCTTTATCTACAGGGGGGGCTTCATCTACAGGGGGGCCTCTATCTACAGGGGGGCTATACACTGGGGTGGGCTATCTATGGTGCACCATATACAAAGGTGGGCTATATCTGCAGGGGGGCTATATACAGGGGTGGGCTATCTATGGAGCACTATATACAGGGGTGGGCTATATCTACAGGGGGCTATATACAGGGGTGGGCTATCTATGGAGCACTATATAAAGGGTTGGGCTATATCTACAGGGGGGCTATATACAGGGGTGGGCTATTTATGGAGCACTATATACAGGGGTGGCATATATCTACAGGGGGGCTATATACAGGGGTGGGCTATCTGTGGAGCACTATATACAGGGGTGGGCTATATCTACAGGGGGGCTATATACAGGGGTGGGGTATCTATTGGGCACTATATACAGGGGTGGGCTATATCTACAGGGGGGCTATATACAGGGGTGGGCTATCTGAGGAGCACTATATACAGGGGTGGACTATGTGGACCACTATACACAGGGGTGGACTATATGTGGAGCACTATATACAGGGGTGGACTATATGTGGAGCACTATATACAGGGGTGGACTATATCTACAGGGGGCTATATACAGGGGTGGGCTATATCTACAGGGGGGCTATATACAGGGGTGGGCTATCTGTGGAGCACTATAGGGGGAGCTATTTGTGGAACACTATATACAGGGGTGGGCTATATGGGTGCACTATCTATGGGGGCACTATCTACAGGGGGCTCTATGGGGGCACTATCTACAGGGGGCACAGTGTGTGTGTGGGACACAGCGTATGGTGCTATTATAATTAGAGGTGCAGTGCAATATATTAGACTGAAATTTATACGAGTACAAACAGACTCTCAAGGCCAGACTCCATTAGTCAGTATCCTAATTAGGATATTTCACCGATATATATCGAGAGAGGAGAAGAAAACACACAGACACGCTGAAATGTTCAAAATGCTCCTCTGAAGGATTTATTACCAAACTCAAACTGTTAAACTGAAATTCAGAAGGGGTGTAGGCTTGAGGTAAACCAATCAGAGACAATGTAACAATATTTGTTATTCAGTAAAAAGCATACAATAAAATACATCCCAGATACATCATTATAATTCTTCACACATTACGTTTTTGTAGGTGTCTTATCTCTTTTGGACACAATATTCTCGTGGAGATGGGGGGAGACCTTCCCTCACGCATACTTGCCACCCTCCCATCTCCCTCCCTGTCCATCTTCGCATGGGAACCAAGGTCAAAGATAAAACATACGAAATCAACATTACTTGTATTAAAGGAACAATGACTTTCCTATTCACTACAATAAAACCAAGATGGGAACTCCAGACAAGATGGCTGCTGCACGAAACTAAATCATTTAAACATTATCATCACTTTCATGGCTTGAATTGCTGGAGGGTGAAGACATGGGTGAGCAGGATCAGGTAAGTAGCTGGGTTAATGTAGTTAGGGGCAGTAGAAAGGGGTCAAAGACAAGGAAGGCCGATCCGGTTTCTGACATTCCAGGCAAAATTGCCAAGTTGGGTGATGATGCGAGGGTGTCAGTCTCAGAAATGGCAGCCCTAGTGGATACTGATCTCCCTAACAGCCGGGAGAACAGCCCAGCTAGTAGTCGGCGGGATGGTAATGCAGGTAAGCCAAGACAATTGATAGTCGTAGGGGATTCTATAATCAGGAAGACGGATAGAATTATTTGTCGCCAAGACCACCTCAACCGAATGGTTTGCTGTCTCCCTGGTGCCAGGGTTCGGCATGTGGTGGAACGGGTGGACAAATTGCTGGGAGGGGCTGGTGATGATCCAGCTGTCGTGGTCCATGTCGGTACCAACGACAGAATAAATGGTAGGTGGAGGAGCCTTAAGAATAATTTTAAAGAACTAGGCTACAAGCTGAAGGGAAGGACCTCCAAGGTTGTATTCTCAGGAATACTGCCTGTGCCATGCGCATCACAGGAAAGACAGCGGGAGCTTAGGGAGTTAAATGCATGGCTGAAGTCTTGGTGTAGAGGAGAAGGATTTGGGTTCCTAGAGCACTGGGCTGACTTTTCATTGGGGTACAAACTGTATTCTGCAGATGATTTGCACCTAAATGGAAGGGGGTCCGCTGTGCTGGGGGAGAGAATTCTAGCTGGGGTGGCGGAGTATTTAAACTAGGGCTGAGGAGGGATGTCAATGTAGAAAAAAAAGGGGTAGCCAGGTTAGAGAGGGGTCAGACTATATTGGTGGGGGGAGAAACAGAATGTGGGGAGAGGACTGGACAACAGGATAAGGAGATCCTTTCGTTACAAAACATCAGTGTAAATAAAAAGGACCGATTAATGTCAAATCACATTTCTGATAATAAAAGTGAAAAACTGACAGGCAAGTTAAAGTGTATGTTCACAAATGCCAGAAGTCTAGCAAGTAAAATGGGGGAGCTGGAGGCCTTGATACTGGAAGAAAATATAGATATAGTTGGTGTTGCTGAAACATGGCTGGACTCTTCACATGACTGGGCTGTAAATCTACAGGGTTTTACACTTTTTCGGAAAGACAGGACAAATAGGAAAGGTGGTGGTGTATGTCTGTATGTGAGAAATGATATGAAGGCGAGTGTGAAAGAGACAATAGTGGGTGAATACTGTGAGGAGATTGAAACCTTGTGGGTGGAACTAGAAAGGGAGGTAAACACTGAAAAAATTACTTTTGGTGTAATCTATAGACCCCCCAATATAACTGAGGGGATGGAAGTTCAGCTATATAAACAGATGGAGCGGGCTGCACAGGCGGGTACTGTAGTGATAATGGGAGATTTTAATTTCCGGGATATTAATTGGTGTCATGGTTCGGCTTCAACTGCAAAGGCGAGACATTTCCTCAACCTGTTGCAGGAAAATTTTATGGGCCAGTTTGTGGAAGACCCGACTAGAGGTGAAGCTCTGTTGGATCTGGTCATTTCTAATAATGCAGATCTTGTTGGGAATGTCAATGTTCGTGAAAACCTCGGTAACAGTGATCACAATATAGTTACATTTTACCTATACTGTAAAAAACAAACGCAGGCTGGGAGGGCAAAAACATTTAATTTTAAGAAAGCCAATTTCCCCAGGATGAGGGCTGCAATTCAGGATATGGACTGGGAAGAACTAATGTCAAATAATGGAACAAATGATAAATGGGAGATTTTCAAATCTACTTTGAGTTATTATAGTGCAAAATTTATTCCTACAGGTAATAAGTATAAACGACTCAAATTAAACCCCACATGGCTTACACCTTCTGTGAAAGGGGCAATACATGACAAAAAAAGGGCATTTAAAAAATACAAATCTGAGGGTACAGCTGTAGCCTTTGTAAAATATAAAGAGCTTAATAAAATCTGTAAAAATGTAATAAAATTAGCAAAAATACAAAATGAAAGGCAGGTGGCCAAGGATAGTAAAACAAATCCTAAAAAATTCTTCAAGCATATAAATGCAAAAAAGCCAAGGTCTGAACATGTAGGACCCCTAGATAATGGTAATGGGGAGTTGATCACAGGGGATCAAGAGAAGGCAGAGTTACTAAATGGGTTCTTTAGCTCTGTATATACAACTGAAGAAAGAGCAGCTGATGTAGCCGGTGCCAGTGCTGTTAATATATCGGCTGATATACTGAATTGGATGAATGTAGAGATGGTCCAAGCTAAATTAAATAAAATAAATGTGCACAAGGCTCCGGGACCAGATGGGTTACACCCTAGAATTCTTAAAGAGCTTAGTTCAGTTATTTCTGTCCCCCTTTTCATAATATTCAGAGAATCTCTAGTGACTGGTATAGTGCCAAGGGACTGGCGCAGGGCAAATGTGGTGCCTATTTTCAAAAAGGGCTCTAGGTCTTCCCCGGGTAATTATAGACCAGTAAGCTTAACATCCATCGTGGGGAAAATGTTTGAGGGGCTATTGAGGGACTATATACAGGATTATGTGACAATAAATAGCATTATAAGTGACAGCCAGCACGGTTTTACTAAGGACAGAAGTTGTCAAACTAACCTAATCTGTTTTTATGAAGAGGTAAGCAGAAGTCTAGACAGAGGGGCCGCTGTGGATTTAGTGTTTTTGGACTTTGCAAAGGCATTTGACACTGTCCCCCATAGACGCCTAATGGGTAAATTACGGACTATAGGTTTAGAAAATATAGTTTGTAATTGGATTGAGAATTGGCTCAAGGACCGTATCCAGAGAGTTGTGGTCAATGATTCCTTCTCTGAATGGTCACCGGTTATAAGTGGTGTACCCCAGGGTTCAGTGCTGGGACCACTATTATTCAACTTATTTATTAATGATATAGAGGATGGGATTAATAGCACTATTTCTATTTTTGCAGATGACACCAAGCTATGTAATATAGTTCAGACTATGGAAGATGTTTGTGAATTGCAGGCAGATTTAAACAAACTAAGTGTTTGGGCGTCCACTTGGCAAATGAAGTTTAATGTAGATAAATGTAAAGTTATGCATCTGGGTACCAACAACCTGCATGCATCATATGTCCTAGGGGGAGCTACACTGGCGGATTCACTTGTTGAGAAGGATCTGGGTGTTCTTGTAAATCATAAACTCAATAACAGCATGCAGTGTCAATCAGCTGCTTCAAAGGCCAGCAAGATATTGTCGTGTATTAAAAGAGGCATGGACTCGCGGGACAGAGATGTAATATTGCCACTTTACAAAGCATTAGTGAGGCCTCATCTAGAATATGCAGTTCAGTTCTGGGCTCCAGTTCATAGAAAGGATGCCCTGGAGTTGGAAAAAATACAAAGAAGAGCAACGAAGCTAATAAGGGGCATGGAGAATTTAAGTTATGAGGAAAGATTGAAAGAATTAAACCTATTTAGCCTTGAAAAAAGACGACTAAGGGGGGACATGATTAACTTATATAAATATATTAATGGCACATACAAAAAATATGGTGATATCCTGTTCCTTGTAAAACCCCCTCAAAAAACAAGGGGGCACTCCCTCCGTCTGGAGAAAAAAAGGTTCAAGCTGCAGAGGCGACAAGGCTTCTTTACAGTAAGAACGGTGAATTTATGGAATAGCCTACCGCAGGAGCTGGTCACAGCAGGGACAGTAGATGGCTTTAAAAAAGGGTTAGATAATTTCCTAGAACAAAAAAATATTAGCTCCTATGTGTAGAAATTTTTCCTTCCCTTTTCCCTTCCCTTGGTTGGACTTGATGGACATGTGTCTTTTTTCAGCCGTACTAACTATGTAACTATGTAACTATGTAACTATGTAACTATGTAACTATGTAACATATTACATATCTTAGTAATTCGGCCTCCTGCTTGATAATTCACAATGTAAATTCATACAGAGAATATAAGCAAATAAATCAACCTTCACAGTCTCATTGGAGACCACACCCACTTTTCTTATCGCTTCAAATTTAGCGAGTGACAAGAAAAGTGGATAATTTTAAAGCATGTTGCAATTTGTGATTCTTTTGTCGCAGTGTACAACAAAACCTGGCGTAAACAGCATGATGAATGCGGGCCTGTGTCTCTATAACATTCAGCTTGAGCGAACAGGAAAAGTCATGAAAGCGCTACAGCACAGCGGCCGTGTTTGAAAAACTAATTATGCCGCCGCATACCAGCCCGCTGTATGACAAAAGGACACCACAGGTAATTGGGGCCCCACGGGATATGTTTGGCATATACACCAGGAACTCTACAGGCGAACAATGAACGTAGTTCACAAACGTAATGTGAACACAGCCTGAGAACTATGATCGGAGACTGCACCCTACCTGCAATGCCTAAATAAAGTAGTGTGAATACTGCCTTGTATCCGCCGATAGCCGTCCGCATTCTCGGCCCATGCTCCCTTATAAAGTAGGGGAGCGCGGCCCGTAAAACGTAAAAGATAGGACATGTCCTATCTTTTGCGGTACATTTCTACGGCCCGGACACCTTCCTGTAAATAAATGGGAAGTTGTTCGTGGACAATAGTAAATGGGTCCAGACCGCAATTGTGGTCCGCAATTAAGGACGATTTTTATGGTCGTGTGCATGGGGCCTTAAACGGGGGGAATATCGTATAAAAATGTTTATATCGAGTAAACGTTCCCAATCATTGGCTAGCGTAAACATGTTCAGCTATTGCTGGTTGGTCGTTGATCTAAAGAGGAAACGGGAATAGAGGCAAGTTCAGAAAAAAACCCTGATTATTGTTACATATAAATGCATGTTTTTCAACTGTATTCGCTATATCGTCGATTGATGCTTGTTTCTACAAATGTACCTTGATGTGTAAAAACCAGTGATTACAGGTATTATAACAGGTTGCTTCAATTGAGGGACCTAATCTATTGCATATTGTGAAACATGGTCGCGAAATGTGTGTTATCTTCTACTGCAAATTCGACAGTGTGAGGTTATTACATAAGACTCACTGCGTAAAATATAACACCCAAAGCATCATCTCAACGGTTACCAGAGATAAACAACTTAGCAACATAAGGCCTGTGCGTGTGTTACCCTGGAGACGCCGCCAGAGGGACAGTCCCGATCGTTGCCGCCTGTGTCTCTATGGAGACGGACGCTAATCTGCGGTGCATTTTGGGATGAAACAAATTGCTTAGAAAAGAACCAGGAGCTGCCGTGCTGGATAACCAATAAGAATACGTGTGGGTGAACAGCTGGCCAATCAGAAAGTGCGTGGGAAAGCAAGGCGGTAAGTAATAGAGGCTGCAGTGCAGCGAGATAGCGTGTTGCAGACTACGCTGCCGCTGGAACATACACATAGCGACCCACTTTTTATTCTTTTTCTTTTCATTACGGTAAGCTGAGGCTGCAGTGCGGGGGAGACAACGTGTGAAAGACATCGTCGTTTTATTGGAAGCAGCCGCAGAAACACCCACACTCCGTAAGTTCGCGTAAATCCATTTTTCTCTACGGTAGGAGTTGCCACGGGTTCTGGGCAAAGGGTAACGTTCTGGAGCTGTTCCATTTCATACCCTAGAATATAGTTTGGTGCAGCTAGGTGTTCCATAGATTGGAGTAAATTCTGTATTGATCAGTCCCTGTACCCGTAGGCCGTCATGTCTGAGAGGAAAGCAGTCATCAAGAATGCCGACATGTCGGAAGAGATGCAGCAGGACGCGGTGGAGGTCGCCACCCAAGCCCTGGAGAAATTCAACATCGAGAAGGATATAGCTGCTTGTATCAAGAAGGTGAGCGGCTCTCCTATGGGCATATATACCGACGTACGATACCTAGTATATAACTTACATGTGCTATCGGTGCTGCAAACGTCTTCATATGTGACTAGTCCGTGGATCTTGTCCGGCAGGTTACTCTCTTTCCCCTATTAATGCTCTATGGTAATGTGTGTGTGGTGCTTCTGGAACTTTTCTCGCTGAATGTTCTATAGTACGGTTGACAAAAACGCATGTCCAAGTTCAATCAAGGGAAGGGAAAAAATTCTACACATAGGAGCTAATGTATTTTTTTTTTTTTTGTTCTAGGAAATGATCTTTGGTTGAGTTAAAGAGGCTCTGTCACCAGATTTTGCAACCCCTATCTCGTATTGCAGCAGATCGGCGCTGCAATGTAGAGAACAGTAACGTTTTTCTTTTTCAAAAATGAGCATTTTTGGCAAAGTTATGAGCATTTTTATATTTATGCAAATGAGCCTTAAGTACAACTGGGCGTGTATTGTGTGTGTAACATCTGGGCATGTATTGTGTGTGTAACATCTGGGCGTTGTGAATGGAAGTGTATGATGCTGACGAATCAGCATCATCCACTTCTCTTCGTTACCACCCAGCTTCTGGCAGTGCACAGACACACAGCGTGTCCTCACGAGATCACGCTGTGACGTCACTCACTTCCTCCCACAGGAGGAACGAGCTAGGACACGCTGTGTGTCTGTTCACTGCCAGAAGCTGGGTGGTAACGAAGAGAAGTGGATGATGCTGATTCGTCCGCATCATACACTTCTATTCACAACGCCCAGCTAGTAAAACAAGTAAACACGCCCAGATGTTACACACACAATACACGCCCAGTTGTACATAAGAAAGCCTCATTTGCATAAATATAAAAATGGTCATAGCTTGGCCAAAAATGCTCGTTTTTTAAAAAAAGAAAAACGTTACTCTTATCTACATTGCAGCGCCGATCTGCTGCAATACGAGATGGGTTCGAAAATCTGGTGACAGAGCCTCTTTAAGGCTATGTTCACACGGGGTATTTTGCAGGAGGAATATCTGCCTCAAAATTCCGTTTGGAAGTTTGAGGCAGATATTCCTCTCCCTGCACGCCGATTTTTGCGCCGTTTTTCGCCCGCGGCCATTGAGCGCCGCGGGCATAAAACAGCGAGAAATACGCTTTCTCCTGCCTCCCATTGAAGTCAATGGGAGGTCAGAGGCGGAAGCGCCCGAAGATGGGGCATGTCGCTTTTTCCCGCGAGGCAGTTTTACTGCTCGCGGGAAAAAGACGCCGACACCTCCTATTGGAATCAATGGGAGGCGTTCTCGGGCCGTTTTGGCAGAGTTTTGCGACGCGGTTTCCGCGTCAAAACTCTGCAAAATACCCTGTGTGAACATAGCCTAAGGCTATGTTCACACGGGGTATTTTGCCGAGTTTTTGGACGCGGAAACCGCGTCGCAAAACTCGGCAGAAACGGCCCGAGAACGCCTCCCATTGATTTCAATGGGAGGCGTCGGCGTCTTTTTCCCGCGAGCAGTAAAACTGCCTCGCGGGAAAAAGAAGCGACATGCCCTATCTTTGGGCGCTTCCGCCTCCGACCTCCCATTGACTTCAATGGGAGGCAGGAGAAAGCGTATTTCTCGCTGTTTTATGCCCGCGGCGCTCAATGGCCGCGGGCGAAAAACGGCGCGATAATTGCCGCGAAAATCGGCGTGCAGGGAGAGGAATATCTGCCTCAAAGTTCCAAACGGAATTTTGAGGCAGATATTCCTCCCCCAAAATACTCCGTGTGAACATAGCCTAACACAGTTTTTTACAGGAGGAAAATCTGTCTCAAAATTCAGTTTGGAATTTGGAGGCAGGTTTTCCTCTGCCTGCACGTCGATTTTTGTGGCTTTTTTTCGCCTGTGGCCGTTGAGTGCCACGGGCATTAAACCCTGTGAAATACTCTTTCTCTGCCTCCCATTGATCAATGGGAGGTCAGAGGTGTAAACGCCCGAAGATGGGGCATGTCCCTTTTTCCCCACAAGCCAGTTTTTCCGCTTGCGGGAAAAAAACAAACTCCTCCGCCTCCCATTGAAATCAATAGGCAATTTCGGCCGTTTGGCGCGGTTTCCGAGTCAAAACTTAGTGTGAACTGGCCCTAAGCCTTTTTTAAAGAAATCCCTGCTGTTACAAGCTCCTGCTGTAGACTGTTTGATAGATTCACAGTAAGGCCCTGTTCACACTGAGTTTTTTGACGCGGAAACCGCGCCAAAAAAACTCCTCAAACTGCCCGAAAATGCCTCCCATTGATTTCAATGGGAGTTGGATGAGTTTTTTTACCGCGAGGAAAAAAAAACGCGTCGTGGTAAAAAAGCGTCATGACCCATCTTGAGGCGGTTTCCCCATTTCAATCAGAGGGAAAAAAAACCTTGACTAGTTTTTGTCAAACCACTGCAAAAACCTACTGGAGCAGTTTTTGAAGGAGGAATTTTCCTCTTGCAAAAAAACTGTGTGTTTGCTCACATGGTGGTTTTTTGCAGGCAGAAAATTCTGCCTGGAAAAACCAGCCCCAGGTTTGTTTTTTTTAAGTGGTTTTGCACCACACGTGATTTTTGACTTTTTTTTTTTTTTTTTTTTTAAGCGATCTCAAACAGAAAGATGGTATAACCGCAAGTGTTAAAAATCGCGGCAAAAAAAAGCATTTATTTCCATCTCCCATGATTTCAATGGAGTTTTTGAGGCGGTTCACGCCTGAAGATAGGGCATGTCGTTTCTCTCTACCACAAGCGTTTTTCTGCTCGCGGTAAAAAGAACGCCTCCACTTCCCATTTGAAATCGATGAGTTAATTTCGGCTGTTTTTTGCCACAGTTTTTACAAAAAAAACTCTGAACAGGGCCTAAAGAAGTCTTGTTGATTTTGTTTCAATCTGCTTGCAATTCACGAACATCTTCCATAGTCTGAACTATATAACATAGCTTGGTGTCATCTGCAAAAATAGAAATAGTGCTATTAATCCCATCCTCTATATCATTAATAAATAAGTTGAATAATAGTGGTCCCAGCACTGAACCCTGGGGTACAACACATAACCGGGGACCATTCAGAGTAGGAATCATTGACCACAACTCTCTGGATACGGTCCTTGAGCCAAGTCTCAATCCAATTACAAACTATACTAAACCTATAGTCCTTAATTTACCCATTAGGCGTCTATGAGGGACAGTGTCAAATGCCTTTGCAAAGTCCAAAAACACTAAATCCACAGCGGCCCCTCTGTCTAGACTTCTGCTCACCTCTTCATAAAAACAAATCAGGTTGGTTTGACAACTTCTGTCCTTAGTAAAACCGTGCTGGCTGTCACTTATAATGCTATTTATTGTCACATAATCCTGTATATAGTCCCTCAATAGCCCCTCAAACATTTTCCCCACGATGGATGTTATGCTTACTGGTCTATAATTTCGTGGGGAAGACCTAGAGCCCTTTTTGAAAATGGGCACCACATTTGCGCTGTGCCAGTCCCTTGGCACTATACCAGTCACTAGAGAATCTCTGAATATTATGTAAAGAGGGACAGAAATAACTGAACTAAGCTCTTTAAGAACTTTAGGGTGTATCCCATCTGGTCCCGGGGCCTTGTGCACATTTATTTTATTTAATTTAGCTTGGACCATATCTACATTCATCCAATTCAGTATATCAACTGATATATTAACAGCACTGGCACCGGCTACATCAGCTGCTCTTTCTTCTGTTGTATATACAGAGCTAAAGAACCCATTTAGTAACTCTGCCTTCTCTTGATTCTCTGTGACCAACTCCCCATTACCACTATCTAAGGGGGAGCTCACACAGTTTTATGACGTGGAAACCGCGCAAAAAATGCCTCCCATTGATTTCAATGGGAGGTGGAGGCTTTTTACCGCGGAAGAACCATCTCGCGGTAAAAAGGGACATGCCCTAACTTCAGGCGTTTACGCCTCTGACCTCCCATTGACCGTATTTTGGCTGCGGGCAAAAAACGGCGTGCAGGCAGAGTAAAATCTGCCTCAAATTCTAAACTGAATTTTGAGGCAGATTTTCCTACTACAAAAAACTCTGTGAACCCAGCCTTCGGATCCTACATGTTCAGACCTTGGCTTTTTTGCATTTATATCCTTTTTTGGGATTTTTTTTACTATCCTTGGCCACCTGCCTTTCATTTTGTATTTTTGCTAATTTTTTTACATTTTTACAGATTTTATTAAGCTCTTTATATTTTACAAAGGCTACAGCTGTACCCTCAGATTTGTATTTTTTTAAATGCCCTTTTTTTTTGTCGTGTATTGCCCCTTTCACAGAAGGTGTAAGCCATGTGGGGTTTAATTTGAGTCGTTTATACTTGTTACCTATAGGAATACATTTTGCACTATAATAACCCAAAGTAGATGTGAAAATCTCCCATTTATCATTTGTTCCATTATTTGACATTAGTTCTTCCCAGTCTATATCCTGAATTGCAGCCCTCATCCTGGGGAAATTGGCTTTCTTAAAATTAAATGTTTTTGCCCTCCCAGCCTGCGTTTGTTTTTTACAGTATAGGTCAAATGTAACTATATTGTGATCACTGTTACCGAGGTTTTCACAAACATTGGCATTCCCAACAAGATCTGCATTATTAGAAATGACCAGATCCAACAGAGCTTCACCTCTAGTCGGGTCTTCCACAAACTGGCCCATAAAATTTTCCTGCAACAGGTTGAGGAAATGTCTCCCCTTTGCAGTTGAAGCCGAACCATGACACCAATTAATATCCCGGAAATTAAAATCTCCCATTATCACTACAGTACCCGCCTGTACAGCCTGCTCCATCTGTTTATATAGCTGACCTATCTCTATAGTTATATTGGTCTATAGATTACACCAAAGGTAATATTTTCAGTGTTTACCTCCCTTTGTGATGCATGTTATCACACATTACCTCTTCTAAAATATATATTTTTTTCCTCCTTCATTTTCCAGGAGTTTGACAAGAAGTACAACCCTACATGGCACTGCATTGTAGGCAGGAATTTTGGCAGCTATGTCACACATGAGACCAAACACTTCATTTACTTCTACTTGGGCCAAGTTGCAATTCTCTTATTTAAATCCGGCTAAGAGGATGAGGAAGACTCAAAGGACTGCTAAAAAATAGTCAGGTTTGAGGGAACCATGCCCTTCCACCCAACTGCATCATGTTACTGGGACTCCAATGTTACGTGTACTGTCTTCACACTGGTTATAAAAAGATCTTTAAAAAATAAATGGAACTGTATTTATTTTGTAAGTTTTCTCTTTCTAAACATTAAATTTTTTTTTTTTATTTTTTTTTTACAATGTTTATGTTCCATGACTGAGAAGACTCTGAGAATGTGATACCTGTTCGTGTCAGTCTTTTGGTATCTCCTCCATTTGTTCTACATTGAATATAATGTTCAAACTGTTTTAGAACACCATTTGAGGGCCAGCTCCACGTTTAAGGTTTATTCCCAGAATAGACTATCACCTAATCACAGGATAGGTGAAAAGTGTCTGCTCTCTATGGGTTCCACAGATCACTGAGGGTACCTGTTTCTACTCACTGCACAATCGCGGTGAAGGAAATTTTAAATAGAAGCGACGACAAGCATTCATGCAGCCACTCTGGGACTGGCAGAGACAGCCAAGTACAGGTCTCTCTCTGGTGGTCCAATAGACATTAAATTGAGTGACAGGGTGCATTCTTCATCCACTTAATATGTATGTTGCTTGTTTCATTAAAGAGAACCTGTCAACTAATCAGTTCAACTTATGATCTAATGACTCTGAGGGTATGTTCACACGTAAGCGGCCCAGAAAACAGCAGAAAAATCTGAAGCGGAACGCCTCCAAACATCTGCCCATTGATTTCAATGGGAAAACGGCATTCTGTTCCGATGGGGCGTTTTCAAAATGGCCGTGAAAAAGAAGTGTATGTCACTACTTCAGCCGTTTTTCATAGACTATAGAAAAACCGCTAGAAAATCGGCCGTTAAAAACGCAACTGATCAGGAGCTGTTTTCCCTTGAAAACGGCTCCCTATTTTCAGACTTTTTTATTTTTTTTATTTTGTGTGTGCACATACCCGAATACTCCTGTCGCCCTGATTCCTGCACTGGGGTTTTTTTTTCTCCTCCTGGACCCACCCCTCCCTAGTTTCAGAGATGTCGCCCACTGCTGTTGGCTCCCTATATGCTAAATTGCTCTTAGCCAATGGGGTGAAGCTAGCTTCCCTGCCTCTGATGCTGACCAATCCGTGCGATGTAGCTTGAGGGTAGTTAACGCCCTATTGGCTATCTACAGCAAATTGGCATAGAGGGAGCCAAAACAACCATGCACTAAGGCCCCATGCACACTAACGTATATATTTTTTTTCCTCCCGTAAATACGGGTCCTTTGTCACCAGTATTCCACCCGTATTTACGGACCAGTTTTCTCTGCACTAACCGGCAGCCCCTTTTATCAGTGCTGGATAGAGAGAAAGGGCAGCCCTTTCGGGCATAGTGTCCGAAGCGACAAAGTACGTTGTCTTGGTGACGCGTCCCTCTTTTGACATCCAGTCTGACGTCACATGGGATGAAACTTCATCCCGGGAGGCTGGACTGGAGGAAGAAGCAAGGAGTTCTGGGTAAGTATTAACTTTTAATACTATTAACTCCAGCGGTAGTCACTGTCCTGGGTGCTGAAAGAGTTACTGCCGATCAGTTAACTCTCAGAACCCTGGACAGTGACTATCCCGACGTCGCCTAGCAACGCTCCCGTAATTATGGGTGTGCACACGTAGCCACCCGTAATTACGGGAGCCCCATAGACTTCTATGGGCCTGCCCGTGCCATAATTACGGCCTGAAATAGGACATGGTCCATATTTTTCAATGGCTCTGGCACCTTCCCGTAAGCAAACGGGAAGGTACCCGTGGGCAATAGAAATCTATGGGCCTGTAATTCTAGGTGTTTTTAAGTTTGTGTGCATGGAGCCTAACTCTGGAACTAGAGGTCCCGTAAACCAGTTCCACTTACATGACCTAGTGACAGGTCCTTTTTAAGCTCCAAATGAATGCATTTTGTACGACGGTTGCATTGTACTGACAGTAATAGCCTGTATTAGTGTATGCTCACACTAGGTGGATTTCATAGCAGAAGATCTGAAGCGCATTATCGTAACAGCCAAGTGGATCATATTTGAATACATTTCAACCACACGCTGCAGAAAAAAAAAACTGGCAAAACATGCATATATGGTCGTTTTTTTTTTTTTTTAATATTCTATTGCATGGATATAATACATGTACATTAGAAGTGTGCTTTACTATTCTATAAATTAAACTAAGTGGGCAACCCCCTTTTAAGTCTCATTGCACAAGCTAAGTTGTTAGAAGTAGTTTATTTTTTTATTTTTTTTAGAACAAGCTTATTGGTATTGTCAACTATCAGTATTGTGAATGCAGCTTTGGGCTATAAATATAATAGGGCTGGGTAATTATGATCAAAATGACAATTAATGATTATTTAGGCCATGCCCCCTATCTGTATGCTACACCATTGAATTTATATAAATCTGCTGAGCCTCCTGTATATAATATGCGCCCACATAACCCCAATAGTGCTTGATAAAATAAATGCTCACCTAACTCCCATTCCATCAGCAAGTAGCACTGATGTCTGCTCTGGCTCGGTGCGGACAGGCGCAATTCAGTGAGCGGCTGGTGTTGCATAATTGTGGAGGACACCGATACAGTTGAAACCGGGGTCAAAAACACGAACTAAGAACACATGCGCAAGATGACATCCGTTGTCTACACTGAATTATTATTTTTCTTTTTAAGTAATTGCCTAGACAATAAAATATTGGTAGTTCATAGCTGCTTTCGCAATTTTGTGGGCTTCAGAGCTAAAGGCCAGCTCTTGCTTGCTGGCTAAATGGCTGCACAGAGATTTGTTCTGGTACTTTTCTTCCAAGAGAGTAATCTATAAGGCCATGTTCGCATGTGACAATTTCCATAGCGATTTATAGCCTTTTCATCCACCTGTTTGTCTTGAGTATTTCACTCTGCTTTGCAATAGATAAAATCTGCTGCAAAAAACCTTAACAAATATGGCATGTTTTGGTGGCATTGAGGGATCTACGCTATATTATGTGGATGATTTTAACCCTAAGGCTGGATTCACACGAACGTGGCGTTTTTGCGGACGCAAAAATCACTTGCCAGCTCCGTGTGTCATCCGTGTATGATGCGCGGCTGCGTGATTTTCGCGCAGCCGCCGTCAGTCACTGTCCAAGGTGCTGAAAGAGTTAACTGATCGGCAGTAACTCTTTCAGCACCCTCAACAGTGAATTCCGATCACCATATCTAGCAACCTGTTAAAAAAAAAAGAGGTTCGTACTTACCGAGAACTTCCCAGCCGTTGCCTTGGTGACGCGCCTCTCTTGACATCTGGCCCCGCCTCCCTGGATGACGCGGCAGTCCATGTGACCGCTGCAGCCTTTGCTTGGCATGTGATTGGCTGCAGCTGTCACTTGGACAGAATTGTCATCCCGGGAGGTCAGACTGGAGGAAGAAGCCGGGAGTTAGCGGTAAGTCAGAACTTTTTTTTTTTTTTACTCGTTCATGTATATTGGGATCGGAAGTCACTGTCCAGGGTGCTGAAACAGTTTAACTCTTTCTGCACCCTGGACAGTGACTATATCCGGACGTCGCGTACCGGAAATTTTTTTGCCGGGTTCGGCCAAAACGAGTTCGGCCGAACCCGGTGAAGTTCGGTTCAGTTGTCCGGGTTCGCTCTTCTCAAAAACACTCCGTTTGGATGTTTGTAAATAGAAAAGCACGTGGTGCTTTTCTGTTTACATTCATACTTTTGACAGCTCTTGCGCGAATCACGCAGTTCGCACGGAAGTGCTTCCGTGCGGCATGCGTGGTTTTCACGCACCCATTGACTTCAATGGGTGCGTGATGCGTGCAAAACGCCCAAAGAACGGACATGTCGTGACTTTTTTTCAGCGGACTCACGCTGAGCAAAAATCACGGACATGTCTGCACGGCCCCATAGACACATATAGGTCCGTGCAACGCGCGTGCAAATCACGCGCGTTGCACGGAAGTTTTTCACATTTGTCTGAATAAAGCCTTAACGACATGTCACACACTGATAAGCGGCAGCTGTTAAGGGAAAGTATGGAGCGGGTGATGGCTGTTATACAGCAGACACCTCACTACAATGGGCAGAATCAAAGATCTGCCCGTTTAACACTTTAAATGCCACAGTCAATCGTGGCCATGGTATTTAAATTGTTAGAATCAGGGGGCGCCACCCCGTGGCACGATCGGCCGTTCACAGGGGTTGACGTGGCAGCCTGGGGGCCTAATAAAGGCCCCCCGGTCTGCCATCTTTGTACTCCTTTTGAAGTTCTGCCTCCGGCAGGGCTTCATAAAAAAACTGTCAGAATCATGATATACTGCAATATATTGGTATTGCAGTATATCATGCAAGCGATCACTACTTCAAGTCTGGTGGTATTGGATGAAAAATTATTTCTATATAATCTATAATTGTCTTTTTAGTTGGCTCTGTAGCTTTTTAGTGTTCCCACACCATGTGCTAATGAGCATAAGGGTATGTGCACACGAGAACTGTCTTTTACGTCTGAAAAGACAGACTGTTTTCAGGAGAAAACAGCTGCGTCGTTTCAGACGTAAAAGCTCCTCGCATTATGCGAGGCGTCTTTGACGCCCGTAATCTTGAGCTGCTCTTCATTGACTTCAATGAAGAACGGCTCAAATTACGTTGCAAAGCAGTGTCCTGCACTTCTTTGCCGAGGCAGTCAATTCACGCGTCGTCGTTTGACAGGTCGTCGGCACAGTACGTCGGCAAACCCATTCAAATGAATGGGCAGATGTTTGCCGACGTATTGGAGCCATATTTTCAGACGTAAAACGAGGCATAATACGCCTCGTTTACGTCTGAAAATAGGTCGTGTGAACCCAGCCTTTGAGTCAAATCTTCATTCCTCAAGTCTTTCTGCGTTTACCCCGCCTCCTTACTTTTGATTGACAGCTCCTCGCCTTCCCCAGCACACAAAATCCCACGCTTGTGCATTAATGGCCTCTTCTGGGGTGTGCGCACAAAGGGACGCCGGATTATTATCATAAAAGGCGCAAAATGTTTGCAGACCGTTATTTAAAGTCGGAGGAGGAGTTTAGGAAAGGGGATAGCGGTAATTAACTTTTGATAGCAGCGGCCAGTGAGGGATAAGTAAAGTTCAATAGGTGAAATGCTGGTGACAGGTTCCCTTTAAATAAGGAGTTTTATAATGCTCCCAAAAAATTAAAATAGGAAGCGTTCAAATAAAACACCTTTTCCCTTTTTTTTTTTTTTTGCCCTAAAGCAATGTTAAAAAATAAAAGTTAACATAACATGCGTCCGTAAAAGTCCGAACTATCACAATATAGCGTTGTTTAACACGCTCGGTGAACGACGTAAAATAAATATATATAAAACATGCAAATTGCTGGTTTTTTTTTGTGCAAAATTTAATCCCTCACACCGCTTAATTGATGGAAAAATAAAAAAAGTTATGGCTCTGAGTGTGGCGACAACTTTTTTTTTTTTTTTTGTAGGAAATAGTGTTGTTTTTTTTTTTTTAAATGGTAAAAGAAGATTGCATATCAACCTGTAGAATAAGGGGTGAATATGTAGTTTTTGCTGCCTGATGGGTGCCGTAAAAACACCACCCCCCCCCAAAAAATAGTGTAATCATGTTTTTTTCTTTTGCCCATTTCACCCCAGAAATGTTTTTCAGATACCCTGTACATTATACGGTATAATAAATGGTGCTGTTAAAAACTACAACTTGTCCTGCAAAAAACTAGACCGTATGGCTATATAGACGAAGAAACAGAAATGTTATGGCTTTTGGAAGGTGGGGAGGAAAAAACGAAAGTGAAAAACTCAAATTGGCCTGGTCTTTAACTCCTTAAAGGGGAAGGTGTCATGAATTTTTTTTTTTTTTATCATATTGCTTTTAATATAATATTTAAAAAAAAATGTTATTTAATTGTGTTCTCATGTTTTACGTTTTAATGTTTTCTGACTTTTACTTCTCTATGGGGGCTGCCATTTTTTTTTTTCCATCTCTGTATGTGTCGATTAACGACACATACATAGATGGAATACGGCACATACAAACCCATAGAGAATGCGAACTGGAGCCGTTCCATTCTCAGTTGCGGGCACCGTCTTTGTGGGAACGGCGCATGCGCCGTTCCCACACAGACCAAAACGAAGCTCATTCGTAGAGCGAAATCCGGCGCCATTTTCATGTAGACCGGAAGCCGCTGCCGGACAGTAAGGCCCCATGCACACGAACGTGTTTTTGCGGTCGCAATTCCCCCGAAAATCCACGGGAGAATTGCGGCCCCATTCTTTTCTATGTGGCCATGCACACGACAGTAGTTTTTACGGTCCGTGCATGGCCCGGGAACTTGCACCGCAGAAAGAACGGGCATGTCCTATTACGGACATCTTCTGCGGTCCAGGCTCATTAAAAACAATGACGACAGCCATGTACACGTCCCGCGATTTGCGGGCGGCGCGGGGCTGACAGTCCGCAGCCGGCCGACCCGAAAATCACGGCCGTGCACACGGCTACGGTCGTGTGCATGACGCCTAAGATGACGACTTCCGGTCTCGGCTTCCGGCCATATGTTCAATGAAGCGAAGGCGCAAGGAAGAGGAGCGGAGGCGGCAGGAGCAGGTAATTTATGTTCGTGTATGTGATGTGTGTATTATGTTCATGTGATACTGTCTGCTGAGCCCTGTATCTAATCCTCCTACACTGTGCAGTCGCTCAGAAAATGGCAGCACACAGTGTAGAAGGTTTGAAGATTCAAACCCCTCCTCCTCCTGGCACTAGCCAGAAGGAGGGGGGATTGTGTGAGGACACTAGAGGAGAGTGTGTCCACCCCAAATTTGCAGCATAAAGCAATGAGGTTGCTTTACCACAGTGACCATGCTGCAATTTTGGGAACTGCTCCCTCTAGTGGCCAGCACATGGAAATGTTATCAATTAGAATCTAATTTATAATATTTCCTGACTTGTGGAAAAAGAAAAAATGTGTAATCACTTAAATACTAATTGTTTAACTGAAAAAAAATATATTTCTAGCAACACATTCCCTTTAAGGACGCAGCCTAGTTTTGGCCTTCGAGAACCTTTCACCTCTCAATACATGTGCAGCATGTAATGGGGAGGGCTGCACAAACCCTGGGGCACTTTAAAAAAAAAAAAATTCTACCTTCCTCCGTTATTTAGATATCTGTGCCGTTATATTTGGCGCACAATATTTAAATAACCCCCTGAATTGTCAATGGGGCGTGTTACTATGGCTGTGACACTGTCCAATCATATATGGAGTGTTACAGCAAGATAGAGGAGAGAGCTCCCCAGATCTTACACTGTCCGTAGCAGTGATACGCCTCCTTGCCAGGTCGGCAGACAAAGTACAAGACTGATCTCTCGCAAGAGATGAGAGCGCGCGTGCGCGCTCTCTCCTCTCCAGAGCTCTTACACTGTCCGTTGCAGTGACACGCCCCCTTGCCAGTTCGGCAGAAGACTAATCTTGAAAGCTGAAGAGTGAGAGCGTGTGCACACTCTCTCCTCGCTCTAACACTGTCCATATCTAATTGGACAGTGTCACAGCCATAGTAACACGCCCCCTTGCCAGTACACGCCCCGTTGACTGTTCAGGGGGTTATTTAAATATCGGGCGCCAAATATAACAGCACTGGTATCTAAATAATGGAGGAGGGTAGAAAAAAAATGTAAAGTGCCCCAGGGTTTATGCAGCCATCCCCATTACATGCTGCACATGTATGGGGAGGTGAAAGGTTCTCTTTAAAGAGGCTCTGTCACCACATTATAAGTGGCCTATCTCCTACATAATGTGATCGGCGCTGTAATCTAGATAAGTGTTTTTTTTATTTTGAAAAACGATCAATTTTGAGCAAGTTATGCACAATTTTAGATTTATGCTAATTAGTTTCTTAATGGACAACTGGGAGTGTTTTACTTTTTTTTACCAACTGGGCGTTGTAAAGAGAAGTGTATGACGCTGACCAATCAGCGTCATACATTTCTCCCCATTCTTGGGAGTGAATAAACATCGCCTCCAGCCAGGACGCGATGTCTATTCATCACTCCCGACACTTTGGTAAAGTTTCTGTCAATAAAAGCACATGTGATCTTGCTGTGTTGCGAGTACTGCTAAAAATGAATGGAGAGAAGTGTAAGAAGCTGATTGGTCAGCATCATACACTTCTCTTTACAACGCCCAATTGGTAAAAAAGTAAAAACACGCCCAGTTGTCTATTAAGAAACAAATTAGCATAAATTGCTAAAAATTTATTCTTTTTCAAAATAAAAACCACTTATCTATATTACAGTGCCGATCACATTATGTAGGAGATACACTTATAATGTGGTGACAGAGCCTCTTTCAGGCTCAGAGCTCATTTTTCAAATCTGACATATTTCACTTTATGTGGTAATAACTTTGGAATGCTTATACCTATCCAAGCGATTCTGAGAATGTTTTCTCGTGAGATGTTGGGCTTTATGTTAGTGGTAAAATTTGGTCGATATATTCAGTGTTTATTTGTAAAAAAAATAGCAAAATTTGAAAAAAATTCATTTTTCTGAATTTAAACGGATCTGCTTGTAAGGGGGGATTCACACGAGCGTGTATTCGGTCCGTGCGGGCCGCGTGGTTTTCACGCGGCACGCATGGACCAATACAAGTCTATGGGGCAGTACAGACAGTCCGTGCTTTTTGCGCAGCGTTTGTCTACTGCGCAAAAAGCGCGACAGGTTCAATAACTGCGTATTTCGCGCATCACGCACCCATTGAAGTCAATGGGTGCGTGAAAACCACGCAGGTTGCACGGAAGCACTTCCGTGCGAACCGACTGAAACAGCGCACCAGCTGTCAAAAGGATGAATGTAAACAGAAAAGCACCACGTGCTTTTCTGTTTCCGAACATCCAAACGGAGTGTCTTTGCGATGAGCGAAGCCGGACAAGCGAACCGAACTTCACCGGGTTCGGCCGAACTCGTTTTGGCCGAACCCGGCAAAAAAATTATCGGTACGCGACGTCAGGAGATAGTCACTGTCCATGGTGCTGAAAGAGTTAAACTGTTTCAGCACCATGGACAGTGACTACCGATCCCAATAAACATGAACCTGTAAAAAAAAACGAAGTTCTGACTTACCAATAACTCCCGGCGTCTTCCTCCAGTCTGACCTCCCGGGATGACAATTCAGTCCAAGTGACAGCTCCAGTCAATCACAGGCCAAGCACAGGCTGCAGCGGTCACATGGACTGGCGCGTCATCCAGGGAGGTGGGGCCCGATGTCGAGAGGCGCGTCACCAAGGACGCGTCACCAAGGCAACAGCCGGGAAGTTCTCGGTAAGTACGAACTTTTTCTTTTTTTTCAACAGGTTTTTCGATATTGTGTTCGGCATTCACTGTCGAGGGTGCTGAAAGAGTTAGCTCTTTCAGCACCTTGGACAGTGACGGGCGTCGACTAGCCTCATCTCTATGATGGCGGCTGCGCGAAAATCACGCAGCCGCGCATCATACACGGATGACACACGCAGCTGTCAAATGGTTTTTGCGCGCGCAAAACGCTGCGTTGTTTGCGCGTGCAAAAACGCAACTTTCGTCTGTATCTGCCCTAAGACAGATGGTAATACCACCAAAAATAGTTACTAGTTCACATTTCCCATATGTCTACTTTGTTGGCATCCTTTTTTGTACATTCTTTTATTTTTCTAGGATGTTACAAGGCTTAGAACATAAGCAGCAATTTCTCATATTTTGAATAATTTTTTTTATTTTTTTTTAGGTACCAGTTCAGTTCTGAAGTTGCTTTGAGGGGCCTATATATTAGAAACCCCCATAAAACAACCCATTTTAGAAATTAGACCCCTCAAAGTATTCAAAACAGCCATTAGAAAGTTTATTAACCCTTTAGGTGTTTCACAGGAATTTAAAGCAAAGTCGAGGTGAAATTTACAAATTTCTTTTTTTGTCAGAAAATCCTTTAATTTTTTTCTGTAAAACAGAAGGTTTTACTAGAGAAACACAACTCAATACTTGTTGCCCAGATTCTGCCGTTTTGAGAAATATCCCACATGTGGCCCTAGTGCGGTAATGGACTGAAGCATCGGCCTCCGAAGCAAAGGAGCACCTAGAGGATTATGAGGCCTTCTTTTTTTATTACACACCATGTCCGATTTGAAGAGGTCTTGTGGTGCCAAAACTGTGGAACCCCCCCAAAACTACACCCCTCAAGGAACTTATCGAGGGGTATGGTGGGCATTTAGACCCCACAGGCTTTTTGCTGCATTTTGTGGAATTTGGCTGTATAAATTGAAAAACACATTTTTCCGATTAAAAGGTACAAATTTTTTATTTTGACAAGAAATAAAGGAGAAAAAGCAGAGCTCAGAAGGGTTAGGAGCGCCATTTGGCATGTAGATTTTGCTGGATTGGTTTCTGGGCGCCATCTTGCATTTGCATATGATGCGCGGCTGCGTGATTTTCGCGCAGCCGCCATCATTATGACACTCCATTTGGATGTTTGTAAACAGAAAAGAACATGGTTTTCATTCATCCTTTTCACTGCTGTTGCGCGAATCACGCTTGTCCCAAGGAAGTGCTTCCGTGTGACATGCGTGGTTTTCACGCACCCATTGACTTCAATGGGTGCGTGATGCGTGAAAAAGGCAGAAACGCGGCATAAAAATCACGCACATGTCTGCATGGCCCTATAGACTAATATAGGGCCGTGCGACGCGCGTGAAAATCACGCACGTTGCACGGACGTATAGCCCGTTCGTCTGAATAAGCCCTTATTGTGAGACACAAGGTGTGGTGATGAATTTAACCTCCATGTGCCTCACATTAATAGTAATTAACCCCATTATGTACCTTACACATTAACCCATTATGACTGAGAAACATGATGGAGTTTATTACTATTAATGTGAGGCACATTCAAAATTCAATAACACCTCGCGCCTCACATCAGAAAATGGAAGAATTTTTTTTTCTATTATTGTTGGCAAAGTATCGTTTTGGTATCGAAATCGCAATACTACACAAAGTATCGGTATCAAAGTCCAAATTCTGGTATCGTGACATCCCTACACTGCACTACATGCGTAGTTAAGTGTATTAGTGCGGACAGCAAGCATAGTGGATTCTGGCTTTGTCAGGACACACTAGGCTTCCATAGATGGCATAGCAGGAGGCCATTGCTAGGTCTCCGGTTGCCATAGCAACCATCGCCGCACACTATTATGTAGAGGGGCGATGATGGTGGTTTAACCCTTAAGAAGCCGCGATCGCTATTGAACGCAGCTTCTAAGTGATCAGAGGGGACACCGTGATCGTTCCCCACTAAAGGAGCTGCGGCAACTGCTGTACGAGACAGCAGTTGTCACAGCTCCTGTATGCGGCGGGAGGACGGTCGAAATGGCTGATATTCCCGTAACGTACTATTAGGTCATGGAGCGCGAAGGATACACTTACCATGACCTAATAGTACATCCAGGAGCGGGAAGGGGTTAATGTTATGGCTGATAGTTGTACATCAAAGGGTGCAGTCACATGTGACACATTTTGAAATAAACTCATCTGAATGGAACTTGCAATAAATCCATACAGCTGCTGCAGAAACAACCCCATTCAGATGAATTGAATTGATTTTGTTGCAGAAATGTCTGCACCCTAAGGCCTCATGCACACCACTGTGTTTTGTTTTTACTGTCTGCAATTACGAATCCGTAGTCATCCACATATCTGCCACGCTGTCCGCAGTGCATCCATATTTACGGATCTGCAAAAAGAGGCTACAAATTATGTCACCAACATGTTGCAACTCCTCAAAGATCACATGATCGCTCAGGCGCCATTTTCTTGGGAATTCCCTGCCGTCGGAAAGCAATGCTTAGACAATTACGGACAGCTACAGCTGCACATTCGTAACCATCTGGAATTTTGACCTCTATGTGCAAGTCTGTGCCGTATCTGCGGACAGGAATAGGACCTGTTCTGTGTTTTGCGAGCCCGCACACATACCTGTAAATACACGAAAAGGTGTCTGTGGCGTATAGAAATGAATGGGTATGCAGATTATCCATAATTACGGATAAAATCTACGGTCGCGTCAAAGTACGCAGCATATTCGACCTAGAACCCGCAGAGAATTCCGCACCTGAAGTTCATACTTACCCTGGGCCACGTACTTCTGTTGTCTGACCTCCTGCGATGATGCTGCAGCTGTCACATGGGATGGAATGGCATCCCAGGAGGCCGGGCTGCACTGGTACGATGGAATGCATTGCTATGACAACGGCCGGGGCAAAGTATAAGCATTTGTTTTTGTGGTGGAATCGCATAATTTCCGCCACAAAAGTTGCAACACTTGGTTATTTGTTGCAGGTTTTACATCTCCATTGAATTCAATGGGAAAAAATTTGCAATAGAAGAGGAACGAATGCATAGCCTAAATCTAATATGCTGCGGACTTAAAATCCGCACCACAGGTCGACTTATGAATGTTTTCTCTGCAGATTTTTTCGTTTGCATATGCATTAGTATTCTTCAAATCTCATTCACTTTGTTGCTACTTTATGTGCCACGGAATTTCTGCACAGAATTCTGTTGCAGAAATTCAGCATTTTTTACGTTAAGACCAGGTTCCCATGGGTCAGATACGCTGCATAAAATTCACACAGCGTATCCGACCTGGATGGAATTTCCACTGCGTAAAAAAAAGCGCTCCTACTTTCCCCCTCCCTGCTTCGACGTCCACTCTGGCCTTCTACGATTATGTTGCAGGCCATGTGATGCTGCAGCAATTGATTGGCTTCAGCTGTCACATGGGATAAAACATCCCAGGAGGCCGTCCTGGGTAAGGCCGCATCCACACGACAGTATTTTTCATCAGTAAATACTTAGGGTATGTTCACACGCAGAGTCAAAAACGTCTCAAAATACGGAGCTGTTTTCAAGAGAAAACAGCTCCTGATTTTCAGAAGTTTTTTGTGCCACTCCTGATTTTCGCTGTGTTTTTTATGGCTGTTTTTGGAGCTTTTTTCAATAGAGTCAATGGAAAACGGTCCCAAGAAGGGTCCTGCACTTTTTCGCTGCCGTTTTTTTACGCGTAAAAAAACGCTGTGAAAAACGCTCCATCGGAACAGAACGCCGTTTTCCCATTGAAATCAATGGGCAGATGTTTGGAGGCGTTCTGCTTCCGATTTTTCTGCCGTTTTTCGTGCGTTTACAGGCCGAAAATAGGCAGTGTGAACATACCCTAACAGTAATTACGGATCCGTTCATTTCTATTGGCCACGGACACCTTTCAGTATTTTTACTGATGGGTGTCCGTGCTGAAAAATAATAATAGAACCTGTCCTATTCTTGTCAGTAAGGCCCCATGCACACGACAGTATTTTCATCTATCCCGAAATACTGGCAGTAAATACGGAACAGTAGGCATCCGTATTTCATCAGTATATACGGATCCATACAAAAAGGCCCTATGCACACGAACATAAAAACGCCCGGAATCACGGGCCGTAATTACGGGCCCATAGACTTCTATTGGCCCACGGGTACCTCCCCGTATGCTTACGGGAAGGTGCCCGGGCCGTTGAAAAATATAGAACATGTCCTATTTTAGGCCGTAATTACAGCACGGGCAGGCCCATAGAAGTCTATGGGGCTCCCGTAATTACTGGTGACTACGTGTGTGCACCCATAATTACGGGAGCGTTGCTAGGCGACGTCAGTAAATAGTCACTGTCCAGGGTGCTGAAAGAGTTAAACGGTCGTCAGTAACTCTTTCAGCACCCTGGACAGAAACTACCGATCACAATATAGATCAACCTGTAAAAAAAAAAAAAAAAGACGTTCATACTTACCCAGAACTCCCTGCTTCTTCCTCCAGTCCGGCCTCCCGGAATGACGTTTCAGCCCATGTGACCGCTGCAGCCAATCACAGGCTGCAGCGGTCACATGGACTGCGCGTCATCCAGGGAGGTCGGACTGGATGTCAGGAGAGGGACACGTCACCAAGACAACGGCCGGGTAAGTATGAATTACTTTTACCTCGGAAAGGGCTGCCTCTTCTCTCTATCCTGCACTTATAGAGAGAAGGGGCTGCCGATTAGTGCAGTGCAATTTTGCAGGGAAAACTTGCCCGTAAATACTGGTGCAATACGGGTCGAATATGTGTGACCAAGGACCCGTATTTACGCCAGTATTTACGGGAGGCCAAAGAGGGAGGTTGTTGACTGTTTTTCCCAATTTTTTTTTTTATTTTTCTTTTGTTTCATTGAAAACTTAATAAAAATATTGAACACTAAAAAGAGGGAGGTTGCAACTGATGGCATCAACATGTTGCCTAGCAATGCTTCCGTAAATACCATTTATCATTTATCCGTAAATACCAATATAATTTTTTCAGCACGGACACCCATCAATAAAAAAGCTGTCCGTGGCCAATAGAAATGAATGAGTCTGTAATTACTGTCAGTATTTACTGTCCGTAATTACTGATGAAAAATACTGTCGTGCCTAATTACGGCAAGGACTCTCCCATTAAGGCCTCATGCCCACTTCAGTGTTTTTCTGACGGCTAGCACACTGACCCATTCATTTCAATGGGGCCATGCACACTTCAGTTTTTTTGACGGTCCCGTTGCCCCGTTCCGATCCAAAGTAGAGCATGTCCTACTTTGGTCCGAGATTCCATGAACGTGAGGCCCATGCAAGTCAATAGGGCCGTCAAAAAAACTGAAGGCACACGGAGCCATTGCCTAGCAACGGCCGGGCGGGCAGAAATATATTACAGATATATTACACTAATCGGCAGCCACTTGTCTATCAATCACTGATCGAGAAAAGAAGCTGCTGATTAAAAATAAAATAAAAAGCAGTTCATATGTACCCGGTCGTTGTATTGGTGACGAGTCCCTCTTCTTCCTCCAGTCCGTCCTTCCTACTTATTTTTTTTTATTTCATAAAATTGTATTTTCGGAGCGTCGAGCATGGTACTGCCCAGGGTGCTGAAAGAGTTACCGCCGATCAGTGCAGCCCATTAACTCTTTCAGCACCCTGGACAGTACCATGCTCGGCGCTCGGAAACACAAAGTGCACACGGCCGCTAAACCGGGCACACGGATCCGTCAAAAACGGCCGTGAAAACGGTGTCGGAAGTGTGCACGAGACCTTAACCCTATGGGAGCTTCCGTAAATACGGACGGTTACTGATGTGCATCCGTATACTGTCCGTACTGAAGCATTGCTAGGTAACATGTTGATGACATCATTTGCAACCTCCCTCTTTTTGTAAGGATCCGTATATACGGATGCAATACGGACCGTATTTACGGACAATATTTCGGGATAGATGAAAATACTGTCGTGTGCATGGGACCTTAGTGATTTTTTATTTTTTAACGGAGTTGCAATTACGCTGCAAAAGTCGCAACACTTGGCTTTCTGTTGCAGGTTATGCGTGCCCATTGAATTCAATGGGGAAAATCCGCAAAAATGCAGCATAAATTAACATGCTGCAGAATTAAATTCCGCACCGCAGGTCAATTTATTAATGTTTACGCTGCATTTTGTTTCCCCGCAGCGTGGGCATGAGATTTACTACATCTCATCCACTTTGCTGCTACTGTAAATGCTGCAGAATTTCCGCACACTTCCGTTGCGGAAATTCTGCAGCGTTTACGCTACGTGGGAACCCGGCCTAAGGCTACATTCACACGAATATAGCCCAGCTTGGACGTGAAAAACAACAGTTTTCCACGTCCGAGGTGGACCCGTGCAGCGTGATCCCCCAGAGACTACAGTCTATGGAGGGGTGCGTAACACGCAGTAAAATAGGACATGTCCTATATTTCAACGGACCGTTCACACTCCATTGAAACAACGGTCGTGTGAACGGCCCCATTGAAATACATGGGTCCATGTGACAGCCGTTGTTTTAACGGCCGTCACACGGACGAGATTCACGTTCGTGTGAATGAGCCCTTAGGGTATGTACCCACACTTGGATATGCAGCAGAATTTCAATAAAACGCTGGTAAATCTGTGCCGGAAATACGTACCAAATAATGCAGTGGTTTTTTTTTTCCTGTAGCTGTTTTACCTGCGGATTTAGTGTTAAAGAGGCTCTGTCACCAGATTTTGCAACCCCTATCTGCTATTTAAGCAGATAGGCGCTGCAATGTAGATTACAGTAACGTTTTTATTTTAAAAAAACGAGCATTTTTGGCCAAGTTATGACCATTTTCGTATTTATGCAAATCAGGCTTGCAAAAGTACAACTGGGCGTGTTGAAAAGTAAAAGTACAACTGGGCATGTATTATGTGCGTACATCGGGGCGTGTTTACTACTTTTACTAGCTGGGCGTTCTGATGAGAAGTATCATCCACTTCTCTTCACAACGCCCAGCTTCTGGCAGTGCAGACACAGCCGTGTTCTCGAGAGATCACGCTGTGTCGTCACTCACTTCCTGCCCCAGGTCCTGCATCGTGTCGGACCAGCGAGGACACATCAGCACCAGAGGCTACAGATGATTCTGCAGCAGCATCGGCGTTTGCAGGTAAGTCGATGTAGCTACTTACCTGCTGATGCTGCTGCAGAATCAACTGTAGCCTCTGGTGCCGACACGATGCAGGACCTGTGAGTGACGTCACAGATCTGCACTGCCAGAAGCTGGGCGTTCTGAAGAGAAGTGGATGATACTTCTCATCAGAAAGCCCAGCTAGTAAAAGTAGTAAACACGCCCCGATGTACGCACATAATACACGCCCACTTGGACTTTTACTTTAAACACGCCCACTTGGACTTTTGCAAGCCTCATTTGCATAAATACGAAAATGGTCATAACTTGGCCAAAAATGCTCGTTTTTTAAAAATAAAAACGTTACTGTAATCTACATTGCAGCGCCGATCTGCTGCAATAGCAGATAGGGGTTGCAAAATCTGGTGACAGAGCCTCTTTAAAGAGGATCTGTCATTAGTTTATTAATGTCCCATCTCGCTATGATTCTAGTAACTACAGTGTTTTTTTTTTAAAAACATTTATTATTTGTAAAGTTATGAGCATTTTTCTAAATATGCTAATTTGGCTATACTTGCCAAATGGAATGTAACACTTTTTTTTTCCACTCTGGGCGGTGTAATGTTTTCTATATGACAGTGTCTAATCCGCATCACACAGTTCTCCTCTTCCCAGCCCAGCAACACAGCGTGATCATATAGTATACAGCTTCTATTCCCGACTGTTTTCAACTGATGATACCTCCGGTTGTAGAACTGCAATCCTGGTGCTATACGAAATACTAGAATTCTATCTTTCATATGCCACCAGAACCGCTGTTCTTTGTGGTCCATAGCTGGAGAAATGGCTATTTTAAGTGATTCCCCCTTCCCTCCAGCCTGAGGGTATGTTCACACGCTTACTAAAAAACATCTGAAAATACGGAGCTGTTTTCAAGGGAAAACAGCTCCTGATTTTCAGCCTTTTTTTTTTTTTTTTTTTTTTTAGCAACTTGCGTTTTTCACTGCCATTTTTGGAGCTGTTTTTCTATAGAGTTAATGAAAAACAGCTCAAGAAGTGACATGCACTTTTTCGCGGCCGTTTTTTTATGCAGCCTTTTTTCAAAACAGCCGCGTAAAAAACCGGCCCGTTTTTCCCATTGAAGTCAATGGGCAGATGTTTGGAGGCGTTCTGCTTCCGATTTTTCGGCCGTATACGGCCCAAAAAACGTCTGAAAATAAGCCGTGTGAACGGTATACCCTCAGGCTCTTACACTGTGTGAAGCAGCTTCATGCTGATTGGACAGCGTCAGAGGCTGTGTGTAGCTCCACCTCCAGAGAATCACTGGTGTTGACACCCACTTGTCTATTATAGCCTCATTTGCATATTTAGATAAAAGTTCATAACTTAAAATCTTTTTGGGACACACTTTCACTAGCATTATCAGTGTGACAGCAACTATCAGATTAGCTAGGAGATTGGGCATTACTAAACTAGTGACAGATTCTCTTTAAAGAGGCTCTGTCACCAGATTTTGCAACCCCTATCTCCTATTGCAGCAGATCGGCGCTGCAATGTAGATAAGAGTAACGTTTTGTTTTTTTTAAAAACGAGCATTTTTGGCCAAGTTATGACCATTTTTATATTTATGTAAATGAGGCTTTCTAAAGTACAACTGGGCGTGTATTGTGTATGTACATCTGGGCGTTTTTACTACTTTTACTAGCTGGGCGTTCTGACGAGAAGTATCATCCACTTCTCTTCACAACGCCCAGCTTCTGGCAGTGCAGACACAGCGTGTTCTCGAGAGATCACGCTGTGACGTCACTCACTTCCTGCCCCAGGTCCTGCATCGTGTCGGACGAGCGAGGACACATCGGCACCAGAGGCTACAGTTGATTCTGCAGCAGCATCAGCGTTTGCAGGTGAGTCGATGTAGCTACTTACCTGCAAACGCTGATGCTGCTGCAGAATCAACTGTAGCCTCTGGTGCCGATATGTCCTCGCTCGTCCGACACGATGCAGGACCTGGGGCAGGAAGTGACGTCACAGCGTGATCTCTCGAGAACACGCTGTGTGTCTGTGCACTGCCAGAAGCTGGGTGTTAACGAAGAGAAGTGGATGATGCTGATTCGTCAGCATCATACACTCCCATTCACAACGCCCAGCTAGTAAAAGAAGTAAAAACGCCCAGATGTTACACACATAATACACGCCCAGTTGTACTTTAACTTTAAACACGCCCAGTTGTACTTTAGAAAGCCTCATTTACATAAATATAAAAATGGTCATAACTTGGCCAAAAATGCTCGTTTTTAAAAAAAACAAAAAACTTTACTCTTATCTACATTGCAGCGCCAATCTGCTGCAATAGGAGATAGGGGTTGCAAAATCTGGTGACAGAGCCTCTTTAAACATTGATTATAGCAAAGTATATGTGCATCTGCAGATTTCCAGCGGCTTTTACAGAGTTTCAGCTGCATAAATTTAAAAACTGCAACAAAACAAATCTGTTGCGGAATTTATGCTCCACATTGAAGTCTATGGGCCAAACATGCAGCACACTATCCGCACAACGTTGTGTTGTCCCCCTGCAGCGTGGGCATGAGATTATCTAAATCTCATTCACTTTGCTGCTACTGTAAATGCTGCGGAATTTCGATAGCCTAAAGGCTTTGTAAACTTTTATTTTTTTTATTGTAATGTATGTATATTTTAGTAAGCACATTGTAGTATACATTAAAAAGGTTGTACCGTTTTAGGGGCGGAGCCTGACCGCGGAGAGTGATGGCAGCTTAGCTCTTCAGCTCCTCACACACACGACCTAGAATCACCGAAATAGCAAGGCACAACCACCGAAATGGTCAAAATTGGTAAGACCGACACAAGGGAACAACAGGGGACGCTGAAAACCCCAAAAGGTCAGGCCGATCTGGACAAATTCTTAAAAATTAAATTGTCTCAGAGCCAGGCCCGCCAACCTAAAATGGCGCCGCACACCATCCCAGAGATGAGACCGGAGGATAAATCTGAGGACAGTGATCAAGAGACTGCTTCTGCTTCTACAGTCTCGCGCACTGAGAAGGCTCCGATTTCTCGGGCTTACCTTAAGAAAACTATCTTGCAAGCACTTACGCCGATGATGAAGGACCTCTCAGACATCAAGGCAGACGTCCGCCATATTGGCAACCACGTGGAGCATTTGGAGTCTGTGGTCACGGACTCGGTCAGCTTCTGTGACTCATTGAGCCACAAGGTACAACAGCAAGAAGTTCAACTCAATCGTGCAATGACTCTCCTGGAGGATCAGGAAAATAGAAGCAGGCGAAAGAACGTCAAGGGCATACCTGAATCCTTTGCGTCTGAGGCATTACATGCGGTGGCTATGCAGATATTTTCGGACATGCTGGATCAAGAACGAGCTTCTGCTATTAAACGGATTCACAGAGCATTGCGTCCAGCACCAAAAGGGTCGGATCCTCCTAGAGACGTTGTCTGTGGATTACTTAGCTTTGTGGATACATCGGCCATTTTACAAGCTAACAGAGCACGTGTAGATATTATGTTGGAAGGTGTGCAGATTCAACTATTTCATGATGTAGCGGCATCCACTCTGTCGAAGCGCAGAATGATGCGTCCCTTACTACTCAAACTCCAAGACATGCGGATCTCATATAATTGGATGTATCCCTTTGGTCTAGCCATATTGAAAAATGGTAAAAGAATCGTCATACATACAACGGAGGATTTGGAAGATGCCTGGAAAAACTGGGTATTGCTCCTCTGGGTATTCCTTCTTGGATGCCTGCTCATACTGACCTACATCTGCTGAATCTACCACAGCTTACTTCATGGGCGACGGCGGGAAAGCTGAGATCTCCTAGGCCCAAGAAAGCTCAAGCAAGAGTTGAAGATAAGGACTATACTGGAGTATAATCTTCCTTGGTTGATATTTCACGTGGTTCATTTAATGTCTTTGCCTTTTAGTTACGTAAAAGGAAGGGTATACCCCAGTTAATTGGGAATTCCCTCATATAATGCATAAGATTTTCTTTTTCGTTTTGATTCTCTATTGTGCCTTAACAATCTGGAACAATGTGTATTTTGATATAGTGGTTCTAGATCAGGTATCGGTTCAGGGTAAATGTTTCTCCGTTCCCCACAGTCTTGGTTCAGTAGTGGTTACCCTAATGATATATACATGTTGTGTTTTACCATGATGACTGGTGACGTGCTGTACTTGAGCCAGGCTCATTTGATTGCCCCAGGGTCTGAGAGTCGAGGGCTCCCTGACAGAGGTTCGATTCTTGGACTCTGGCTGCATTTTTTCTTTGTTATGTACATAAGTTATTGTTCCCTGTGTGTCTTCTGTGTTTCCTAGCTTTCCCACCCTCTTCCACTCATGACAATCACTACAATACTACGGTTGGTGTTGGTTCACGGATCTGAACACTCCGCTATAGTATGGCTGAAATTAATATAGTTACGTATAATGTGAGGGGCTTGAAATCCCTGAATAAGCGGAACCATGTATTGACGCTGTTAAAAAAAGAGAAGGCTTCTATAGTGTTTTTTCAAGAAACACATTTTTTATTTTCTTCCAGTTATACAAAACCATACAACAAATAAGAGCACGCAGGCTCAAACATATTAAACAGTATTACTACAAAGTGTAATATAACAAATAAAGAAATTTGCACATTTGTTTGTATCAAAAAAAAAATAAAAATAAGAATATTCATGAAGCAGTAGTAAGGAAAAAGGGGTACAAACCCCTCCCACCTTCTCGGGAAGAGAAAATCCTAGTTTAGTTTGATAAGAAATTCAGCTGTCCCGCAAATGCAGACGACCCAGCGTACCCTTTAAGACTTCCAACAAGTACCATTTGGTAAGCGTGAAGGGAGACACCGCCTGTTTAAGTTCCGATTCAGATAAATGCCGTATCATAAATGCCTTCCATTTTATGAAAAATTGTTTGGTTTTCATACGTTCTGCATCTAATCGTTCTATGTGTAAACATTGCTTTAGTTGGTTCACTACAGTTTGCATAGTTGGTATTGTCGATACCAACCATTGTTGTAGCAGTAGTCGCTTAACTACCAAACAGATCAGATGAAACAGTTGAGGCAGGTGTCTCCCTTCCGCTCTGCCACCATCCGTCTCCTCCTCCTAATAGTAGAAAAGGACATGTGACATTGGCAAAGTCAATCCCCACAGTGTATCCATCATGTCACGGACCTGAGACCACAAGAGCTGAATTGCCGAACACTGCCATAAACCATGGAACAGATCTGTTTTTTGAATATGACATTTAGGACAGGCCACCAGGCGGTCAGGCATAGCAGTGCTCGGCGGTATAGTAAAACCGAAGATTGCCCTGTGCATTATGCGAAACTGAGTATCTCGCCACACCTCCCTCATCACATGTTTCCGAACTGAAACCCATCCTATCAAAATTTTGTCCCTGAGGTCCCCGTCTCCTAATTGTTCTTCCCATTTTATAAAAAATTGTTCCGGCGGAGTAACAATCAAACTATCCCTAATTTTGCAGTAGATATGTGATACAGACAGCATTCCAGGATGTTGAAAAATTGCTTTATCCATTTTGTTTGCGATCACCTCTCGACCCACTTCCCTTAGCGCATTCCCAAAGAAATGCTGGACCTGAGCATATTGGATACTTTGGAAAGGTCTCAACCCAAATTTATCTATCAATTCTTGACCCGTAAGCCATCTCGGATCCGTGCCATGGAGTAGATGTTCCACCCTTAGAATGCCCCTCGCCCTCCATTCTGCAAAAAGACTACTATGTCTTCCTTGAGCGAATTCTGGATGATTCCATAGGGGAAGATGTTTGGAAATTCGAAAAGATAAACCATAACTCCGTCTCATCGCCCTCCAAGTCATGAAAGTATCTCTACAGATCACCGATTGCTTTATGTACCCAGGCATGGCTGATAGGGACGAATGTAGGAGCGTGCAGAGGTCCCATGGGGCACAAAAATGTGATTCAAGCGCGTGATCTGAATGATAACTAGTAGACGCCACCCAGTCTATGACATGTCTTGCTATACAGGCCAAATTGTACCCTCGTATATTAGGTAAGTTAATACCACCCCTCTCCTTGGTGGCCATGAGCTTGTCTATACGGATTCGAGGCCTCCTCCCTTTCCATAAAAAGTGACCAAAAGCCGACTGTAGTCTTGAGACATCTGTATGCTTCAAAAGAAGTGGCAGGGTTTGTAAAGGGTACAATAGCTTCGAGAAGCTCATCATCTTAAGAAGGTGATTCCCACCCAGTAGAGAGAGTGGTAAACCATGCCACCTTTTCAAGTCATGTAAAATCTTCGTAAATAAGGGGAGATAGTTCAAACGATAATGGGAGTCGGCTGTGCGCCCAATATTTATACCCAGGTATTTGATGGATCGTTTGGCCACTGGAATATTGTACAACTGAGTGGGTAACCACCCCCCCCCCCCCCCGTGGGTCTGTAGTGCCCAGAAACAGAGCCTCACATTTTGACACATTCAGTTTGAATCCCGAAAAAACGCCAAAATCTGATATGACCTCCAGTACTTTAGGCAGCTCTGTATCCGGGTGAGCCATAAATAAGAGGATACCATCCGCAAAAAGAGCCAGCCTCAGAGTCGCACCCCCCCCCCCCCCCCGATCGAGATACCCTGAAAGGTCCGGTCTGTATCCAGGGACCGGGCCAAGGGCTCTGAAGCCAGATCAAATTATCAACCGTTTTAAAAAAAATTACCGTCGCAACTTACATCTTACACATTCACACTGGAAGGAAATGCTGCAAATTTTCCACAGCAAAACATGCACATTTTCTGTGTGTACTTTGCTGTGGATTTCACCCCTTCTACATTGAAAGGCTGAAATCTGCAGTGAACATCCAGAAAAAGAATGCTGCGGTTCTGAAAAGTCAGCAGCATGCTCTTATTTCCACTTGGGAAAAACGTTCAGCAGCACGTGGATGAGATTTGTTCAAATATCCTCATTCACATGGCTGGAACTGCAATCCACTACAGATTTTTCGCAGGGAACATCTGCACCTTTTCTGGCCTGCGAGTCCAGCCTAAGACCTTGTTCTCACACAGTGCAGATTCTGGATATTTTTTTTTTTTTTTAGCCAAACCAGATTTAGGTCGAGGACCCTTTATTAAGGCCTTCCTTTAAGTATTTCTTGATTAGTTTCCGTTCCTGGCTTTGGCTTAAAACATACTTGCAAAATCTGCATAAAATCTGCTCTGTGTGAACTTGGCCTTAATCTGGCCACTTTCGATGGGAGTTGGTCGTTCGGCTGATAGCTATTCCTCCTGACTCCCCCATACACATGCATGCTCTAATTGGCTGAGCATGTATTTGTTTTCAATAGGGAGAAAGCCGCTGACAGACTCCCCTGACAGCGGCTTATGTACTAATGAACAAAAGGATAGGGCATGTTGTAATTCAACAGGCCTGACCCTTTTTCCCCCCTGATATCTGCCGTTGGGATGCTGCCATACACATTCGATGGTCTGGCTGACATGCATCTAATGTGTTTGGCCAGCTGAAGAGTGGTGCTGGCGAGCCCATCTAGACAACATACTGCATTTGAATGTCTGGTGTGCTGTAGGACAAATATATGGCTGAAAAAAGGCTTCTCCAAGTGCCGGACCCATGGCCAGGCAGCTGTTTTTTAAACAACTGGTTGTCTTGATAAGACAACCACTTTGGAGGAATAATTTAATCACACATGAAAAAAAATAATACCCGTGCTAATATTATAATTCTACTCATTTAGTCTGGTGCAGAAACACTGCAAAGGTCTGTGCTACTTGCCAGGCATAAATTGCAGAAAGTGCAAGCATTGGCTCTTGCTCTTTGGATCCCATTTTCACTACAATTTATGTTACACTTTGCACAGTGAGATTCTGTGCTTGGTACAGGTTTTGTCTCATTAGATCCAAATGATTCTGCACTCTAGGCTCTGTGCATATTTGGAGCGAACATATTCTGGGAAGTTGGGGAAGGCTTTTCTGACATTGACAGGATTCTACTCTAAATGTATGTCTCACATGCAGAACTGTGATATATTATGTGCATGTACCCTTGATGTTCAGCAAACAGCAGAAACTTTGGATAGATTGTGATGCTCTTTCACAGAGATGCTGCAGAGAATACGGCAATATTAAAGCGGCACTCCGGTCCGGGACAACATTTTAAATATGATGGTGTATATGAAGAAATAATATCTGATGCCCTCCAGTTGTGCCCTTCTGCCGTTAATCTGCTGTTTTAGGGTCCCCTTTGTACTGTCCTAAAATGGCTTCAGCGCCTCTTATACGGAGTCTGAGACACTCCCACTGCTCTCGGATTGGCCAGAGCTTCTCACATGAGTTCTGTCCAATCTGTGAACAGAGGGCGTGTCTTAGACTCAATCTGAGAAGAGCTGCGGCCAATTTGAGACAGCACAGAGGGGACCTTAAAATGGTGGATCCACAGCAGAGGGGAGCAACTGGAGGGCACCAGGAAATATTACTCCATATACCCCATCACATTTAAAATTTTGTCGTGAGAATAGAGGGTCACTTTATTTAATGCACATAGTAGATTCTAAAATTTTTCTTAAAGGGGTTTCTCATTTTGATATATCACGTACCCACAGGATAGGTGATGAATGTCTGATCGGTTGGGGTTTCACTGCTGGAACCCCCACTGATCCAGAGAACCGTGGTCCTGGATAAATCAGAATGATTGTGGATGCTATTGCCTGTTGCAACTTACTGGTTAGGTTCTGTTCATCCCATGTTTGGGTTTGGAATATATCCAGTTGTATATTGTAATGTTTCCTTAGACCAGGGATGGGGAACCTTTTTTCTGCCAAGGGCCATTTGGATATTTATAACAGCATTCGCCGGCCATACAAAATTATCAACTTAGTAATGCCACCCCATAGCTGCCCTCCACACAGTATAGTGCCCCCCATAGCGGCCCCCACAGTATATTGCCACCCATAGCTGCCACATACAGTATAATGCCCCCCATACACTATAATGCTGCCGCATACAGTATAATGCCCCCCATATAGTATAATACCCTCCATAGCGGTCCCATACAGTATAATGCCCCCCTTAGCTGTCCCATACCCAGTATAATGCCCCCTCAGCAGCTACCAGATGATCCCCCCCCCTCCCATACCCAGTATAATGCCCCCATAGGTATGTACCTAATAGAAAAACAATAACATAGTTACTTACCTATCCCCGTTCCCACGACGGGTGGAGGATCCTCCTCCTCTGCACTGTGCTGTGACTCGGCGCACTACATCACTACATCGCGCCTGCCTGCGCCGAGCCGCTCCACGGCACAGTGAATGCTGGAGCAAGGCTCCAGCATTGAACCCAACTGAATGTGCATCCTGCAGACGCAGATTCATTTGGAAGCAAGACCAGCGCTGTGTGTGAACGTGTACCCCCCAGGCTTAGGGGCCTGATCGCAATTGCGACTGTTAAGACCCTTATAGCTACACCACTGCCGGCCTGGGAGTGGACCAGTCCGGTCACGTGACCTCACGCCACTGACTCTGGTCAGGTGACCGGACTGATCTACTCCCAGGCCGGCACGCACCGACCTCCGCTGCCATGCTTGGCTCCTAAATGTGAGTGAGTAGGGCGGAATCACGGCAGCAGCGGCGGCGGAGGTCAGAGTGAGGTTGGGCCGGACCAAATGATCCTGCAGGCCTTATACTGCCTGGTTTACTTTTTTTTGGGGGTCAATGGCATACATCTCCAATATGTTTCTTAAAACATAAGCTACCTATGACCATAGTCACCGAATATGGTGAGAACAGAGCCTTAATAGGCTCTGTCACCAGATTCTCAAATCCCTATCTCCTATTGCATGTGATCGGCGCTACAATGTAGATAACAGTAACGGTTTTTGTTTTTTTTAAACGTTAATTTTTGGCCAAGTTATGAGCTATTTTATATATATGCAAATGAGGTTTGAAATGGACAACTGGGCGTTTTTTTTTCGTTATGTCCAACTGGGCGTGTATTGTGTTTTTAACTGGGCGTGTTTACGTGTATGACGCTGACCAATCAATCACCAGTCAGCATCATACACATCTCCATTCATTTACACAGCAGCGATATGCAGCCACATAAACAGAGATTAACGTTAATCAAGTGTCCTGATAATGAATACACATGATCATCCAGCCTGGACGTCATGTGTATTCAGAATCCTGACACTTCTAAATCTTTTCTTTGACATTTCCAGCAAGGAAAACAAAATCTCGCGAGATTACGAGGTAAACGAGATTTCGTTTCACTTGCTGGAAATCTCACAGAAAAGATTCAGAAGTGTCAGGATTCTGAATACACATGACGTCCAGGCTGGATGATCATGTGTATTCATCATCAGGACACTTCTGAATCTTTTCTGTGAGATTTCCAGGAAGTGAAACAAAATCTCGTTTACCTCGTAATCTCGCGAGATTTTGTTTCTCTTGCTAGAAATCTCACAGAAAAGAGTTAGAAGTGTCAGGATTCTGAATACACACGACGTCCAGGCTGGACTTCATGTGTATTCATTATCAGGACACTAGATTAACGTTAATCTCTGTGTATGCGGCTGCACATCGCTGCTGTGTAAATCAATGGAGATGAGTGTATGATGCTGACTGGTCACTGATTGTTCAGCGTCATACAAGTATACACGCCCAGTTAAAAACACAATACACGCCCAGTTGGACATAACGAAAAAAAAACGCCCAGTTGTCCATTTCAAACCTCATTTGCATATATATATAAAATAGCTCATAACTTGGCCAAAAATGAACGTTTTAACCCCTTAAGGACGCAGCCTAGTTTGGGCCTTAAGGCTCAGAGCCCATTTTTCAAATCTGACATATTTCACTTTATGTGGTAATAACGTCAGAATGCTTAAACCTATCCAAGCGATTCTGAGATTGTTTTCTCGTGACACTTTGGGCTTCATGTTCGTGGTAAAATTTGGTCGATATATTCAGTCTTTATTTGTGAAAAATTGCAAAATGTAGAGAAAATTTACAAAAAATAGCATTTTTCAGAATTTAAATGCATCTGCTTGAAAAACAGACGGTTATACCACCCAAAATAGTCACTAGTTCACATTTCCCATATGTCTACTTTAGATTGGCATCGTTTTTTGAACATTATTTTATTTTTCTTGGACGTTACAAGGCTTAGAACATAAACAGCAATTTCTCATATTCTTAAGAAAATTTCAAAAGCCTTTTTTTGAAGGTGCCAGTTCAGTTCTGAAGTGGATTTGAGGGGCCTATGTATGATAAACCCCCATAAAACACCCCATTTTAAAAACTAGACCCCTCAAAGTATTCAAAACAGCAGTTAGAAAGTTTTTTAACCCTTCAGGCATTTCACAGGAATTAAAGCAAAGTGGAAATGAAATTTGCAAATTTCATTTTTTCTGCTGAATTTCCATTTTTTTCAATTTTTTTTTTAGTAACAGAGAAGGTTTTACCAGAGAAACACTACTAAATATGTATTGTCCAGATTCTGCAGTTTTTAGAAATGTCCCACATGTGCCTCTAGTGCGCTCGTGGACTAAAACACAAGCCCTAGAAGCAAAGAAGCACCTAGTGCATTTTGAGGCCTCTTTTTTATTAGAATATATTTTAGGCAGCATGCCAGGTTTGAAGAGGTGTTGAGGTATCAAAACAATGGAAACCCACCAGAAGTGACCCCATTTTGGAAATTACACCCCTCAAGGAATTCATTTATGGTTTTTGTTATCATTTTGACCGCACAGTTTTTTCACAGCACCTATTTGAATTGGGCTGTGAAATGAAAAAAATGATATTTTTTCCAATAAGATGTCATTTTTGATCAAAATTTCTTATTTTCACAGGGAACAACATACCCCATTTTGTTGCCCAATTTGTCCTTAGTGCGGCAATACCCCATTTGTGGTGATAAACTGCCGTTTGGGCCCATGGGAGGGCTCAGAAGGAAAGGAGCGCTATGTGTTTGTTGGAGTCCAAATTTTGCTGGATTGGTTTTCGGGTGCATGTCGCATTTGCAGAGCCCCAGAGGTATCAAAGCAATGGAAACCCACCAGAAGTGACCCCATTTTGGAAACTACACCCCTCAAGGAATTCATTTATGGATTTTGTTATCATTTTGACCGCACAGTTTTTTCACAGCACCTATTTGAATTGGGCTGTGAAATAAAAAAAATGATATTTTTTCTAATAAGATGTCATTTTTGATCAAAATTTCTTATTTTCACAGGGAACAACATACCCCATTTTGTTGCCCAATTTGTCCTTAGTGCGGCAATACCCCATTTGTGGTGATAAATTGCCGTTTGGGCCCATGGGAGGGCTCAGACGGAAAGGAGCGCTATGTGTTTGTTGGAGTCCAGATTTTGCTGGATTGGTTTTCGGGTGCCATGTCGCATTTACAGAGGCCCAGAGGTATTAAAGCAATGGAAACCCACCAGAAGTGACCCCATTTTGGAAACTACACCCCTCAAGGAATTCATTTATGGTTTTTGTTATTATTTTGACCGCACGGTTTTTTCACAGCACCTATTTGAATTGGGCTGTGAAATGAAAAAAATTATATTTTTTCCAATAAGATGTCATTTTTGATCAAAATGTCTTATTTTCACAAGGAACAACATACCCCATTTTGTTGCCCAATTTGTCCTTAGTGCAGCAATACCCCATTTGTGGTGATAAACTGCCGTTTGGGCCCATGGGAGGGCTCAGAAGAAAAGGACCACCATTTGGCCTACTGGAGCTTTTCTGGTGCTAAGTCATGTATGCAGAAGCCCCTGAGGTACCAGTACAGTTGAAACCCCCGAGAAGTGACCCCATTTTAAAAACTACACCCCTTAAGACATTCATCTAGAGGTGTAGTAAGCATTTTGACCCCACAGGTACTGTGTAAAAGATAATGCGCAGCAGATGGTGCAGTGTGAGATTTGCAATTTTATATATATATATGCCATTTCCGTGTCCAATATATTGTGCCCAGCATGCGCCACCGGAGATATACACCCCTTAAATTGTAATGTGGGTTCTCCTGGGTACGGCAATACCCTACATGTGGCTGTTATCAGCTGCCTGGGCATACGGCAGGGCTCAGAAGGGAAAGATGAGGGGGGTAAGCTGTGCGGAGTGCATCAGGGTAAATTAAAAATCAAGGGATGTATGATACATTTTAAAACAATCTTTTATACAGAGCCCTGGTTTTTCGGGACACGTGTCACATTGGTATATTGTGTTCTACCTTATCCCCCTCTTATAGCAGACTCTGCACCTCTTTTGACTCTTTCCCTTTCCACCGGTTTGGGGAACTTCTCCTGGAAAGTGTTGCCCTGGTACGATGCGTGTGGCCCCGCTTCCAGAAGTACTGGGTGCCCCCCCTTCCTGGTCCCTAAAGATTAGATCTTGAAATTCCAGGAAAGTTCCCCTCTGGCCTGCACATCGACGTAGCACGTACACATTGTACAAAGCCATCTGTATGATGTGCCCGGCCAGCTTCTTCTACCACACCGCATGGCGCTGTAGGGCTTCAGGACTTGATTTGACAAGTCCACCCCTCCCATGTACCTATTGTAGTCCAGGATGAAGTCTGGTTTTGGGGTGGCCTTTCCTTCATATATCCTAAATCTGTAGGTATACCCTGATGCACTCTCGCACAGCTTATACATCTTCACGCCATACCTTGCCCTCTTACCTGGCAGGTACTGGCGGAATTGAACCCTCCCTTTAAAATGTACCAGGGACTCATCAATAGAAAAACACTTCTCGGGGGTGTATGCTTGGCAAAACCGGGCACTGGAACGGTCTAATAGGGGTCTCCATTTATACAAACGGTCAAAACTGGGGTAATCTTGGGGTGGGCACGGCTCATTATCAGTATAATGTAAGAAGCGAAGTATTGCCTCATTTATTTATTTTTTTAGGTTCCAGTTCAGTTCTGAAGTTGCTTTGAGGGGCCCATATATTAGAAACCCCCATCAAACACCCCATTTTAGAAACTAGACCCCTCAAAGTATTCACAACAGCATTTAGAAGTTTATGAACCCTTTAGGTGTTTCACAGAAATTTAGAGCAAAGTAGAGGTGAAATTTACTCTTTTTATACCATTTTTTTTATAACACAAAAGGATTTATCAGAGAAACGCAACTTAATACGTATTGCCCAGATTCTGCAGTTTTGAGAAATATCCCACATGTGGCCCTCGGGCGGTAATGGACTGAAGCACCGGCCTCCGAAGCAAAGGTGCACCTAGCGGATTTTGAGCCCTCTTTTTTATTAGGCACCATGTCTGGTTTGAAGAGGTCTTGTGGTGCCAAAACATTGGAAACCCCCCAAAAGTGACCGCAATTTGGAAACTAGACCCCTTGAGGAATCCATTGTAGTTTTCTTGGGGTGCATGCGGCTTTTTGATCAGTTTTTATTCCATTTTTAGGTGGCGTGGTGACTAATAAACAGCAATTCTACTATTGTTTTTGTATACTTTTTTTTTTTACAGCGTTCACCGTGCGCTATAAATGATATATTCACTTTATTCTGCGTGGCGATACGATTACGGCGATACCAGATGTTTATAGTTTTTTTTTATGTCTTATGGCGTTTGCACAATAAAATACGTTTTGTAAACAATCATTCACTTTTGGTGTTACCTTATTCTTAGAGCCAGAACGTTTTTATTTTTCAATCAATAAAGCCGTGCGAGGACTTATTTTTTGCGTAACGAACTGTAGTTTCAATCATTACCATTTTTCGGTACATGCGACTTTTTGATCTCTTTTTATTCCATTTTTTGGGAGGTGAAGTGACCAAACAATTGTGATACGGTTTATTAATATTTTTTTTTACGGCGTTCACCGCGCGGGATAAATAACAAAATAATTTTGTAGTTCAGGCCGTTACGGACGCAGCGATACCAATTATGTATAGTTTATTTGTTTGTTTATATATTTTTATTAATAATAAATGACTGATAAGGGAAAAAGTGGGACTTTTACTTTTAAAACTTTTATTTTCTTATTTTTACACATCTTTTTTGAACTTTTTTTTTACTTTTTTACTTTGTCCCACTAGGGGACATGAGGGCAGGAGGCCCTGATCGCTATTCTAATACACTGCACTACATGCGTAGTGCAGTGTATTAGAGCTGTCAGCTACTCACTGGCAGCAAGCATAGTGGGTCCTGACGTTGTCAGGACCCACTAGGCTTCCGTCTATGGCATAGCCGGACGCCATTGTTTGGTGTCCGGTTGCCATAGTCACCATCGCCGGCCGCTATCGTGTAGCAGGCCGGCGATGGCGGATTAACCCCTAAGAAGCCGCGATCGCTATTGAACGCGGCTTCTGAGGGGTTAATCGGCGGGGGAGCTCCGCGATCGGTCCCGGCACATTGAGCAGTGATAGTCTGCTGTCGGAAACAGCAGCTATCACAGCTCATGAACGCGCCCCGCGCGAACGGCGCCGTGTTTACTCCATGACCTACTATTAGGTCACTGAGCGCGAACGCTACAGTTAGCATGACCTAATAGTAGGTCATGGAGCGTTAAGGGGTTAAAAAAAACAAAACCGTTACTGTTCTCTACATTGCAGCGCCGATCACATGCAATAGGAGATAGGGATTTCAGAATCTGGTGACAGGGCCTCTTTAAGCCTAGTTCACACAGAGGAGTTTTCAGGCATAAAAAATGTACCTCAACATTCCTTCAGGAAATTTGTGGCAGATTTTGACAGACCTGCACTGTCTTGCCGCGTTTTTCACCCGCGGCCATTGAGGACCATGGGCAAAAAAACCCTGCTTGATTCCAATGGGAGGTCAGAAGTGGAACCGCTTTTTTTCCCACGAGTGGCTAAAAGCCGCCTCAGAAAAAAATGCCTCCGCCTCCCATTGATATCAATCAGACGTGGTTTCGGACGTTTTTCTGGCGCGGATTCAGAAGCGGTTTCCGCGTCAATCAGCGCCAAAGAACTGGCCATTACAGAGCATTCGAATGGTTTAAAAAACAAAACAAAAAAAAACACAACAACACCCTCCAAATCATGAACGTTTTAGTACGCTTAGTTTAAACACCACCAAAGATATCTTATGTTAGCCATAGACAGTATGACCGAGGGTATACAGAAACCAATTCTAATATTGGAGGATGAACGATAAACATTCCAAGTAAGCGAGTAGATTTTCACAAGTTGGAACTGATAAATTTTAATACCATAGACCACGGCTTCTCACCTTGCAGTACACATACCGAACCAGGAGATCAGGGCTAGCAGAGAAAGCACAAGGAAGTCCTTCTAGGTACACTATATGGACAAACATATTAGGACACCTACACATTAGACCTACAGGAGCTTTTATGACCCCACTAATTCCACAAGCATTAATATGGAGTGTGTCCCTCCTTTGCAGCGAATACAGCTTGCATTATTCTGGGAAGACTTTCTATAAGATTTTGGAGGGTGTCTGTGGGAATTTTTGCCTATTCACCCAGAAGAACATTTGTGAGGTGAGACACTGATGTTGGATGAGAGGGCCTGGCTCGCAATCTCTGTTCTAGTTCATCGCAAAGGTGTTTGATGGGGTCGTGGTCAGGGCTATGGCCAGTTAAGTTCTTCCACACCAAACCATGCCTTTATGGACCTTGCCTTGTGCGTTGGGACACAGTCACTGGAATAAAGGGGCCTAGGCCAACCAATGAAAAACAACCCATAGCATTATCCATCATCCACCAAACTTTACAGTTGGCACAATGTAGTCAGGTATGTAATGTTCTCCTGGCATTTGCCAAACCGAGACTCGTCCAACAGACTGCCAGATAGAGAAGTGTGATTCATCACTCCACAGAACACGTTTCCACTGCTCCAGGGTCCAGTGGCGGCGTGCTTTACACCACTCCATCTGATGCTTGGCATTGTGCTTGGTGATGTAAGCCTTGCATAAAGTTACTTGGCCTTGAAAACCCATGCCATGAAGCTCCCAGGGCACAGTTTTTGTGCGGAAGTTAATGCCAGAGGAGGTTTGGAACTCTGCAGTTATTGAGTCAGCAGAGCGTTGGCGACTTTTATGGAGTATGCGCCTCAGCTCTCGGCAACCCTGCTCTGTAACTTTACGTGGTCTGCCACTTCGTGGCTGTGATTAAACACTTCCACTTTGCAATAAAACTACTCACAGTTGATCGTGGAATATCTAGGAGGAAAGAAAATTCACAAACTGACTTGTTGCAACGGTGGCATTCTACTATAGTACCACACTGGGATTCAGTGAGCTCTTTAGAAGGACCCATTCTTTCACAAATGTTTGTAATGACAGACTACATGGCGAGCTGCTTCATTTTATATACCTGTGGCAATGGGACTGAATGAAACACCTGAATTCAATGAATAAGTTGTGTCCCAATACATTTGTATATATAGTGTATGTGTGCATATATTTGTATGTGTATCTATGTATTTATGTCCGTGTGGAATTTATGGGGCCTTTAAAAAGCACTGATTGGCAGCATTAAAGGAGTTGTTGCAACAATCCAATCCAAAGCCGCCTGAAGTCAAGTTTCTGTAGTTTTGGCCAACCACATATGTAATATTACATGGTGTCCATTCGAAGGGATTGGCCAGTCAACCAGAGTGGGAGCTTCTTTGGCTAATAGAGTAGGTTCTGAATGATGTCCATTTGCTCTAATTGGGCATATGGACAGGGGTTGTAGTCATGAGAATGTATTCTCAGAAGATTACATTACAATCAGGCTTTTGTAATGAAAGTATTTTTAAACATTTGTGATTTGTTTCTTTAATATTACAGTTGTTACACTAGCCATTAGAGCAAAAGAAATAGGCAGACATTTCCTGTTCTATGCAGCGCACATCTCAGCTTTGCTGTATAGACAGGACGAGCAGAGACGCACATGCTGCACATATGTTGCAGGCATTTCTGCGATTGTGCCATTCATCTGAATGGTGCTTGAAGAAATCAAAGCACAGGCTGCAGAAATAATCCCAAAGGGGGCTGTATGGCGTTATCTACAGGGGGGGCTGTATGGCGCCATCTACAGAGGGGGCTGTATGGCGCTATCTACAGGAGGGGCTGTATGGCGCTATCTACAGGAGGGGCTGTATGGCGCTATCTACAGGGGGGTCTGTATGGCGTTATCTACAGGAGGGGCTGTATGGCGCTATCTACAGGGGGGGCTGTATGGCGCTATCTACAGGGGGGTCTGTATGGCGCTATCCACAGGGGGGTCTGTATGACGCTATCCACAGGGGGGTCTGTATGGCGCTATCCACAGGGGGGCTGTATGGCGTTATCTACAGGGGGGCTGTATGGCGTTATCTACAGGGGGGCTGTATGGCGTTCCCTACAGGGGGGGTCTGTAGGGAACGCCATACAGACCCCCTGTAGGGAACGCCATACAGCCCCCCCTGTAGGGAACGCCATACAGCCCCCCCTATAGGGAACGCCATACAGCCCCCCCTATAGGGAACGCCATACAGCCCCCCTATAGGGAACGCCTTACAGCCCCCCCCTGTAGGGAACGCCTTACAGCCCCCCTGTATGTTTTTTACAGCGGTTTTTGGAGCTTTTTTCAAGTCTATGAAAAACAGCTCCAAAAACGTCCCAAGAAGTGTCCTGCACTTCTTTCTCGCGGCCGGTTTTTACCCTAAGATGTATGGCACCTTAAAAGCAAATATGTCAGAGGGGGCTGTATGGCGCCATCTACAGAGGGGGCTGTATGGCGCCATCTACAGAGGGGGCTGTATGGCGCCATCTACAGAGGGGGCTGTATGGCGCCATCTACAGAGGGGGCTGTATGGCGCCATCTACAGAGGGGGCTGTATGGCGCCATCTACAGAGGGGGCTGTATGGCGCCATCTACAGAGGGGGCTGTATGGCGCCATCTACAGAGGGGGCTGTATGGCGCCATCTACAGAGGGGGCTGTATGGCGCCATCTACAGAGGGGGCTGTATGGCGCCATCTACAGGGGGGACTGTATGGCGCCATCTACAGGGGGGGCTGTATGGCGTTATCTACAGGGGGGGCTGTATGGCGTTCTCTACAGAGGGGGCTGTATGGCGTTCTCTACAGAGGGGGCTGTATGGCGTTCTCTACAGAGGGGGCTGTATGGCGTTCTCTACAGAGGGGGCTGTATGGCGTTATCTACAGAGGGGGCTGTATGGCGTTATCTACAGAGGGGGCTGTATGGCGTTATCTACAGAGGGGGCTGTATGGCGTTATCTACAGAGGGGGCTGTATGGCGTTATCTACAGGGGGGGGGGGCTGTAAAAAAGGCACTATCTACAAGGAGGGGGGGGGGGGTTGTGTGACACCCAGAGGAGGGGGGGCCCCAGTTAAAAGTTTGCTATGGGGCCCAGTCTTTCCTAGTTACGCCCCTGCCAACAGCTATCTGAGGGTATGTTCACACACTAGACTAAAAACGTCTGAAAATACGGAGCTGTTTTCAAGGGAAAACAGCTCCTGATTTTCAGATGTTTTTGAAGCCACTCGCGATTTTCGCTGCGTTTTTTACAGCGGTTTTTGGAGCTTTTTTCACACTTACCCAGAACTCCCTGCTTCTTCCTCCAGTCCGGCCTCCCGGGATGACGTTTCAGCCAATGTGACCGCTGCAGCCAATCACAGGCTGCAGCGGTCACATGGACTGCCGCGTCATCCAGGGAGGTTGGGCTGGATGTCAAGAGAGGGACGCGTCACCAAGGCAACGGCCGGGTAAGTATGAATTTCTTTTACTTTTACTGTGGAAAGGGCTGCCCCTTCTTTCTATCCTGCACTGATAGAGATAAGGGGCTGCCGATTAGTGCAGTGCTATTTTGCAGCGAAAACGTGCCCGTAAATACGGGTGGAATACTGGTGACACCGGACCCGGATTTATGGGCACGGGTCCGTAAATACTTGTGCAATACAGGTCGAATACGTGTGACACCGGACCCGTATTTAGGGGAGGACAAAAATACGTTAGTGTGCATGAGGCCTAAGAGCTGGAGAGAGGAGAGCGCGCATGCTTCAGCTCTTGAACTGTCCGTAGCAGAGACACGCTCCCTTGCCATTTCGGCAGAATAGTACAAGACTGTGATCTCTCGCAAGAGATCACAATCTTGTCCTTGCCTGCCGAGAGCTGAAGAGTAAGAGGGTGCGCGCTCTCCTCTCTCCAGCTCTTGCACTGTCCGCAGCAGTGACGTGCCACCTTGCCATTACACGCCCCCTTGCCAGTTCGGCAGACAAGTACAAGAATGTGTGATCTCTCGCGAGAGATCAGTCTTGTCCTTGTCTGCCGAAAGCTGAAGAGTGAGAGCGTGCGCGTGGGCACACGCTCTCCTCTATCCAGCTCTTGCTGTAACACTGTCCGTACTGATTGGACAGTGTCACAGCCATAGTAATACGCCCCCTTGCCAGTACACGCCACATTGACAGTTCAGGAGGTTATTTAAATATCGGGCGCCAAATACAACGGCACCAATATCTAAATAACGGAGAAGGGTAGGAGAAAAATCTAGAGCGCTCCAGGGTTTGTGCAGCCCTCCCCATTACATGCTGCACATGTATGGGGAGGTGAAAGGTTCTCTTAAACAACTTTCTCATATGTATGATAATGTTAATTATAGAGGGTGCCCTGCTAAATTTAACAAGGTATGGGGCCTATGGCGTATTTCTAATTCCATTTTGCAGACACAAGATGGACGATAAACTTTAGCGGATTTCAGTACATGAGCTTTTTTTTACGCAGGTTGTTCTGGTTACCAGTTATGTTTGTTGCTCAGACATGATGTAAGGGCCGGTTCAAATCAGCGTTGGCTTTCCGTTGAGGGGTTCCGTCGGAGGTTTCCGTTGTGGAACCCCTCAACGGAAAGTCAAACGGAAACCTTAGCTTCAGTTTGCATCACCATTGATATCAATGGTGACGGAAACATTGCTAATGGTTTCAGTTTGTCACCGATCCGGCAGGTTTCCGTTTTTCCGACGGACTCAATAGCGCAGTCGATATCAATGACGATGCAAACAAAAGCTAAGGTTTCCGTTGAGGGGTTCCACGATGGAAACCTCAGACGGAACCCCTCAATGGAAAGCCAACACTGATGTGAACCGGCCCTAACTGTCCTTAGATGTGCTGCAGCTGGACTGCGTTCTGGCTCACACAATGTATATTTACTGTTCTCTATCTGCAACATCTTAAATAAAATAAAAAATTGCATATTTATCAACATACTAAACATTTTCTCCTATACTTTTACCAAACATAAAACTTCTGACCTTGCTGTATCATGTAGTTGTATTTTCCCCACCTTTAATGAATACATAATGAACAAGTTTAAAGCAAAGTCTTTATTAAAAAAAAATAATTTACACAAAGTTTCTTTCCACATCAACTTTACAGCTTCCTTCGTTTATAGTTACATATTCTTATTACAGTGTCTGTATCTAAATAGTATCATAATTTAAAACCTGAGTGGACTGCCACAACACCAGATGTCAAATTGCGATAGGTAACCTTGAAAAAGCCAGCGTCTTCAATCATTTCTTTATACTCCTCCTATAATGAAAAAGAAAAATGAATGCTTATCTTAGGACCAGCACTATGAATCACATGATAATACAGTGGTATACAGTCTTAGATTAGGGCCTGTTCACATCACAGTTTGCTTTCCGTTCCGGGGTTCCGTCGGGTGAACCCCGCAACGGAAAGTCAAACTGAAACCACAGCTTCCGTTTCCGTCACTATTGGTATCAAGGGTGATGGAAACATTGCTAATGGTTTCCGTTCGTCACCATTCCGACAGGTTTCCGTTTTTCTGGCGGAATCAATAACGCAGTCGACTCCGCTATTGATTCTATCGTTAAAACAGAAACCAGCCGGAATCGTGACGAACGGAAACCACTAGTAAATTTTTCATCACCATTGATATTAATGGTGACTGAAACGTAAGCTGGGATTTCAGTTTCACTTTCCATTGCGGAGTTCACCCGACGGAAACCGGGAACGGAAATAATATTTTTTCAGTTTTAAAACGCTTATAGAAAAAAGAAATCATGAATTTCCAGAATTTTTCACAAGTGTTTATAGTAATGTTTTTTTATTTTGAAACATTTTGAACCTGTGTTTTTTCAGACATTTTTAAACTATAGAGAAGCCTATCGGAAAAATGGCAGAAAAAACACTATATGCAGAGTGTTTGGAAGAAAAAAAAAAAAGCCACTGACCCCAAAAAGCACGAAGCTAAAACTTGTTTCTATATTTTACTATGCACTTTAAAAGTAACAAATAACTGCAGTGTTTTTAACTTAAAACAAAGAAAAGAAAAAAGGTAATGAAAAGCGCGGGGCTGTGCGCATGGGTGGCGGGGCTGTGCGCGCAAGTGGCGGTGCTGTGCGCTATTTTTGTGCAGCGGATTATGCGCGGGCTCCGCTGATCCTCCACACACACAGTTCTTTTTTTACTAAACAAGTTTTTAAAAAACGCTTGCGATTTTCACGCACGTCGCACGGACCTATGTTAATGAATGGGGCCGCTCAGACTGTCAGTGAATTTCACGCAGCGTATGTGCGCTCCGTGAAACTCATGACATGTCCTATATTTGCCCGTGTTTCGCGCTGCACGCACCCATTGAAGTCAATAGGTGCGTGCAAATCGCGCTCGGCACACGGAAGCACGTTACAGTACTAAAAACTATGAATGAAAACAGAAAAGCACCACGTGCTTTTCGGTTTGTAAACATAAAACCAGAGTGTCATCATGACGGCTGCGCGAAAATCACGCAGCCGCGCATCATATGCTGATGACACACTGACCTTTTGCGCGCGCAAAATGCAGCATTTTTGCGCGCGCAAAATGGACACATTCGTGTGAATAAGGCCTTAGGGTATGTGCACACATAAAATCAAAAACGTCTGAAAATACGGAGCTGTTTTCAAGGGAAAACTGCTCCTGATTTTCGGACTTTTTTTTTTAGAAACTCCGCATCGGAACAGAACAACGTATTTCCCATTGAAACCAATGGGCAGATGTTTGGAGGCGTTCTGCTTTCGATTTTTACGGCCGAAAAACGGCCGAAAATAAGCCGTGTGACGTAAACGTCCCGAAAAACGGCTGAAAAATCGGAAGCAGAACGTCTCCAAACATCTGCCCACTGATTTCAATGGGAAATACGACGTTCTGTTCCGACGGGGCGTGTTTTTACACCTCGTTTTTCGTTCACTCTATAGTAAAACAGCTCTAAACACAGCGAAAAACGTGAGTTTGATTAAAAAACGGCTGAAAATAACGAACTGAAAATCAGCTCCGTATTTTCAGACATTTTTTTAGTAAGAGTGTGACCCTTAGCCTTTTGGTGTGTCCTATAGATTCTGCCAGCTGCCATTTGTACAATCACTCCCAAAATGGTAGCCGGACAATGCTTAGCAATTTGAAGACACCTTTTCCTGGCTTGTAGCCAAAAATAGGGAGGGGGTGAGATTCCCTCCCACATTTACAGCAGCTGTGAGTCAGGTTGCTTTGCCTTATTCACCTTGCTGTAATTATGGGAAGTGGTCCCTCTGGTGGCCAACATAGGAAAACACGTAAAATTATTATTTTATTTTTAATACTTTCCACCATGTGCAAGAAAGAATAAAATATAGCTAAAAACGTAAAAAATATAATAGAAATAAGTAACCTACTTAAAAAAACAAAACGTTTAATTCGCGACACATTCCCTTTAAAGAGGTTTTTTTTGGGCGATTTTCACTCTGACCACTGAGCCTCACAATAGACTACAGAACAGGAAGTGTCAGAGATCACTTCTCAGAAGTCATCTCATTATCATCACAGGCACGATTACAATGAAAGATAACACCTCCATATTGATAACACAGGATCCACCTTGTCAATAGGTGGTGGATACAGCCCCTCTCCTATCCCTTCCTGCACAATGACCTCTGCACTAGAAAACTGACCCATAGAAGTCACAGGTTCCTACAGGCCATGTGGCTGTTGTAAAGCATATCGCTAAATGCTGATAGCAGCTCATAATAATGTACAGAAAATAGAATAAATAAATCTACAATAAAAAATAAAAACATGTTTAGGCTTTGTTCACATCTGCGCCATGGCTCCGTTCCGCCCTAACAGACACAAACCGTAGGTTTTCAATGGTGACGGATCCGGTGCCAATGGTTTCCGTTTGTCTCCGTTGTGCAAGGGTTCGGTCGTTTTGACGGAATCAATACCTTAGTCTACTATGCTGTTCATTCCGTCAAAACAACGGAACCCTTGTACAACGGAGACCAACGTAAACCATTGGCACCGGATCCGTCACCATTAAAATCAATGGTGATGGAAATGGAGACCTACGGTTTCTGTTTATCAGGGCTCCGTTTAGATAGAAAGCTCTGATGGAAAGTCGGAATGGAGCCCTAACGGATATCTTGGGGAAATTTTTTTCACAATCTGGCTTTAATTAGGAAAAAAGTTATACATTCCCTTTAAAAATACAAAGAAAACATTTTTCTATTTTTTTTTTAAATAATGTAATAAAAAAAAAGTAGTATATAAAAGTACGAACTATAATAATAATCTATTATAATAGTTCGTACTTTTATTGCCCATTTTTGCTTATCAAGTCCTTTATTATTGAAAAAAACAATAATAAACCATACATATTTGGTATCGCCGCGACCGTAACGGCCTGAGCTATAAAAATATTATGTTCTTTATTCCACGCGGTGAAAGGCGTAAAAAAACAAAATGTAAAAAACAATGGCAGAATTTGTTTTTTGGTCACTTTGCCCTACAAAAATTGTAATAAAAAGTGATCAAAAAGTCGCATGTATCCAAAAATGGTACCTATAAAAACTATAGCTCGTCTCGAAATAAACAAGCCCTCATACACCTCCGTCGACAAAATTTTTTTTAAAGTTATGGTTCTCACAACATGGCGACAGAAAAAATACATTCTTTTTACAAAAGTAATTTTATTGTGCAAAAAGTTGTAAAACATAAAAAAGTGCTATAAATTAGGTATCGTCGGAATCGAACTGACCCGCAGAATAAAGTTAACATGTAATTTATAATGCATGTTGACCACGCTGTATAAAAAAAACGAAATAACTATGCCAGAATTGCAGTTTTTTCTGGTCACCTTGCCTTTAAATAAATAGGATAAAAAGTGAGCAAAAAGTCACATTTACTCCAAAATAGTACTAATAATAACTACAGCTCGTCCCGCAAAAAAACAGCCCTCATACCGCTACGTCTATGAAAAAATAAAATTAGTTATGGCTCCAATAAGCCAGGAAATAAATAATATGCAGTTGTGCTGGCCCGGGGGGAACATTTCTTCTGTTTCAAGAGACGATTTATCAAGGCCCTAAAATTAGGGAACCAGGAAGGGGAGGCCCAAACATATCTGCTGGAAGCAAGGGTGCCCGTTTTATACCAGGACAATACTGCCCAGCAAAATTCCCCAAACTGCAAAGGTGCGGAACGTGTCCAAACAGCCATTTATTACCACATGTGGGGTATCGTTTTACTCGGGAGAAATTACTTTACAAATCTGGCGGTGGAAAATGAGAAAAAATAAGCTAAACCTACATTTTCTTTGAAAGAATGTATATATACATTCTTTCAGCCTACTTACAATAATTTCTGCAATAAACCTGTGGATTCAAAATGCTCACTATACCCCTAGATCATTTTAATTTCCTTGAGGGGTGTAGTTTCCCAAATTTCGGTCACTTTTGGGGGATTTCCACTGTTTTGGCACCGTAAGAGCCCTTCAAACCTGACATGGAAATATAATAATTATATTCTAAAAAAAAGGAGGCCCCAAAATCCACTAGGTGCTCCTTTGCTTCTGAGGCCTGTGTTTCAGTCCATTAGCCCACTAGGGCCACATGTTGGATATTTCTAAAAACTGCAGAATCTGGGCAATAAATATTGAGTTGCGTTTCTCTGTTAAAACTTTTTGTTACACAAAAAAATTTAAATGTATTAAAGAGGCTCTGTCACCACATTACAAGTGCCCTATCGCCTACATAAGGAGATGGGCGCTGTAATGTAGGTGACAGCAGTGTTTTTTATTTAGAAAAATGATCTATTTTTACCACGTTATGAGCGATTTTAGCTTTATGCTAATTAGTTTCTTAATGCCCAACTGGGCGTGTTTCTACTTTAGACCAAGTGGGCGTTGTGGAGAGAAGTGTATGACGCTGACCAATCAGTGTCATACACTTCTAGCCATTCATTTACTCAGCGCATAGTGACACTGCGTTGTTCACTATGTGCTGTCTTATACGGACACATTAACGTTACTGAAGTGTTTTGACAGTGAATAGACATCACCTCCAGCCAGGATGGGCTGTCTATTCACAATCCCGACACTTCGGTAACAGTTCGATACAGTTGGGCATTAAGAAACTAATTAGCATAAAGCTAAAATCGCTAATAACGTGGTAGAAATAGATCGTTTTTCTAAATAAAAAACACTGCTGTCACCTACATTACAGCACCAATCACATTATGTAACAGATAAGGCACTTCTAATGTGGTGACAGAGCCTCTTTAAATATGAATTTCTGCAAAAAAAATGAAATTTGTAAATTTCACCTCTACTTTGCTTTAATTCCTGTGAAACATCTAAGGGGTTAAGAAACTTTCTAAATGCTGTTTTCAATACTTTGAGGGGTGAAGTTTTTAAAATGGGGTGACTTATTGGGGGTTTCTAATATATAAGCCATAAAAGCCACTTCACAACTGAACTGGCTCCTGTAAAAATATCATTTTGAAATTTTCTTGAAAATTTGAGAAATTGCTGCTAAAGTTCTAAGCCTTGTAACGTCCTAGAAAAATAAAAGGATGTTCAAAAAACGATGCAAACATAAAGTAGACATATGGGAAACGTTAACTAGTAACTATTTTGTGTGGTGTAACTGCCTGTCTTACAAGCAAATACATTTACATTTTTCAATAAATTTTGGTGTTTTTCACAATGAAATACTAAATGTATCAAGCAAATTTTGCCAGTAACATAAAGTCCAATGTGTCACGAGAAAACAATCTCAGAATCGCTTGGATAGGTGAAAGCATTCCGAAGTTATTACCACATAAAGTGACACGTCAGATTTGAAAAATGAGGCTCAGGAAGGTCAAACGTGGCCAAAGCGGGAAGGGGTGAAAAAATAGGAAAAATCTTTTCCTATTGCTATCTCATATGATTAACGCAGTAAAAACAAAAACACGAGAATTGCTGTTTTTTGATCAGCTCTCTTCCTCCAATGAATTGGAAATATAACTTTGTATGTACCCCAAAATGGTACCAATAAAAACTATAGCTTGCTCTGTAAAAAGCAATCCCTCACATAGCGGCATAGATGGAAAAATAAAAAAGTTATGTGTTTTAGAATATGGCAACACTTCTTTTTTCTAACATTGTTTTTATTTTGTAAAAAAACTATATAGGTTTTTACCGCAGGGTAAATGTTGTAAAAACAAAACCTAAAAAATAATGGCGGAATTGCTGTTTCTTTTTCTATTCCACCCCACAAATATTTTTCAAACTCATCCTGCAAATAGCAAGCCTTCATACAGCTACCGGAAATATAAAAAAAAGTTATGGCTCTTGAAAGGCGGGGGAAAAAAAAAAGCCTGTTCCTGAAAGGGTTAATAATAATGGTGTTAGTTGTTTTATTACGTCTTGTTTATCTTTTTATCAAACATATGCTTTGTTAGACCTCTAAAACGGTCAGCCCCAAGCATTGCTGTCGCTGAGGCTGAAGATCAGCTGGGCAAAGGGATCACAAGGGTTTAAGGGCTAGGATCAATGTTTTCTGTGACTGAAGTTATTCCTGGTGTCAGTCAAAGACAGAAAAATGAAACGCATGCTGCCTAAGGCCATGTTCACACAGAGTTTTTGCCACGGAAAACGCGGTCAAAATTGCCTCCTATTGTTTTCAATTGGCGGTGGAGAAGTTTTTTCCCGCAAGCGGAAAAAAAAACACTCGTGGAAAAAAAAACTGACGTGCCCTATCTTGAGGCTTTTACCACCTCAAAAACCCCATTGAAATCAATGGTAGACGTAAAAAAAACGCTGCAAACGGCCACGGCGTCTTTTAACGTGTTTTATGGCAAAAACCTTTCACGTTTTTTTCATTGCCTGTTGAAGAAAGAGGAAGAAAAACTGCCTCAAAAAATGGGGGAAAAACCACCTGTGGTGCAAAACCACTTCAAATAACCCGAGTTGATTTTTCCAGGCATAATTTTCTGCCTGCAAAAAAACTCTGTGTGAACAGGGCCTAAGGAAAGAGCTGCATGGGTCAACATGGATGGATATGTTTCATATGTTACCTGAGGAGGAAAGCGTCGGATACTCTCTACTAGGTATTGGTAAGACTTCCAGTCTCCAGCAATGACTTCCCCAAGCACTGGGATTACCTGGAAACTATATAGGTCATAAAGGCTGCCAAGAAAAAAAAAAGAACACATTTGATGGATTACTTTCATGTAGCATTAGGTCCTTTGTTATATTCGGCTCTCTTTAAGAGACAATTATCAGAAATACGTTTTACATAACTTTTGGTGAGCTGCCAGGTAAAACTAATACAGTTCTATTTACTGCAGGAGTCTAGGTATGCAGCGTAAACTCTAAATTTACACGTGGTATTAGAGAAATATTAGACTTGTCAGCTATAAGCAAAACACATTGGCATGAAATCACCACTACAGCATGTACTTGCTGGATAGTTTACAGAATATAAACATATATATATATCTGACATTATAGATTTGTGACATATTAGCAAATATAAAAGTGATATATATATATATATATTAGTCCTTCTCTATGAATTAGAATATCATCAAAAGGTAAATTTATTTCAGTAATTCAATTCAAAAAGTGAGACTCATATATTATATAGATTCATTACACAGAGTGATCTATTTCCAGCATTTTTTTATTTTAATGTTGATGATTATGGCAAACAGTTAATGAAAACCTGAAATTTTGTGTCTCAGAAAATTAGAATATTAAATCAGCACAATTTTAAAAATGATTTTAATACTGAAATGTTGGCTACTGAAAAGTATATACAGTATATGCCCTCAATACTTGGTCATGGCTCCTTTTGCATGAATTACTGCAGCAATGCGGCGTGGCATGGAGGCGATCAGCCTGTGGCACTGCTGAGGTGTTATCAATGCGGCATGGCATGGAGGCGATCAGCCTGTGGCACTGCTGAGGTGTTATCAATGCGGCATGGCATGGAGGCGATCAGCCTGTGGCACTGCTGAGGTGTTATGAATGTGGCGTGGCATGGAGGCGATCAGCCTGTGGCACTGCTGAGGTGTTATTGAAGCCCAGGTTGCTTTGATCACGGCCTTCAGCTCGTCTGCATTGTTGGGTCTGGTGTCTCATCTTCCTCTTGACAATACCCCATAGATTCTCTGTGGGGTTTAGGGCAGGCGACTTTTCTGGCCAATCAAGTGTAGTGATACTGTGGTTATTCCACTAGGTAGTGGTACTTTTGGCAGTGTGGGCAGGTGCCAAGTCCCGCTGGAAAAAGAAATCAGCATCTCCATAAAGCTTGTCAGCAGAGGGAAGCATGAAGTGCTGGAAAATTTCCTGCTAGACGCTGCGCTGACTCTGGACTTGATATAACACAGTGGTCCAACATTGTTGCTCAGTGTCCAAAGTCCTGTTTTCAGGTGAAAGTAAATTCTGCATTTCATTTGGAAATCAATGTCCCAGAGTCTGGAGGAAGAGTGGAGAGGCATCAATCCAAGTGTCTTGTGGTCCAGTGTGAAGTTTCCACAGTCAGTGATGGTTTGGGGGGGGGGGCCATGTCACCTGCTGGTGTTGGTCCACTGTGTTATATGAAGTCCAAAGTCAACGCACTACATTTTTGGTTTTCATGAACTGTTCGCCATAATCATCAGCATTAAAAGAATAAAATGCTGGAAATAGATCACTCTGTGTGTAATGAATCTATATAATATATGAGTTTCACTTTATGAATTGAATTACTGAAATAAATTAACTTTTTGATGATATTTTAATTAATTGAGAAGGACTAGTATGTATATATATATATATATATATATATATATATATATATATATATATATACATACATACATACATACACACACACACACACACACACACACACACACACACACACACACACACACACACAATTACATTATGTATGTATCATGGGCCCATCAGGTAATTGAGTCTCAGCATATGGTATCATATATGCAGCAAGTAACTGGTTGTATAAACAGAGTACAGGTAAACCAGGTCCCCAAATTTTACGTATGGCTACGTCATAGCCGGGTAGTATGGAGTGGGCTCACGCACGGAGCTCGCTCCATACTAAGAGGGTGTCTGCTGTATGCTACAGTTGACACCTCACTGCAATGGCTGCGATCTGAGAGATCTCCAATATCAGACATTTAACCACTTAGATGGCACGGTCAATAGCGACTTCGGGATCTAAGCCGTTAGAGTGGACGGTACCCTCCGACAGACCAGCGCCGCGCGATCTTCTTCTGCTCTTATTAAGCCCTGCCAGGGAGCTTAATAGGAGCCGGTAAAAAAAACACAATATACTGCAATACGTAAGTATTGCAGTATTTTGTGCCAGTGATCCAACAAGTCCCCTAGGGGAACTAATAAAAAAGAAAAGAAAAAAATCGGTTTTAAAGTTTTAAAAAAAAAAAAAAAAAAAAAAAAAAGAAAAAGGTATTTAAAATTGGCATTGCCGTGTTTGTAAAAGTCTGAACTATTACAATAAAACATTATTTAGCTCACGTGGTAAACACTGTAAAAAAAAAAAAATAGAAACGCCATAATTATAGTTTTCTTTATTAACTTGTCTCCCACAAAAAAGAAATGGAATAAAAGTGTAGCCAAAGTGATACTAATAAAAACTACACTTCGCTCTTCAATAAACAAGCCCACGCACCGCTCAATAGACGGAAAAATTTAAGTTATGGCACCTAGAATATGGTGACACAAAACTATTTTTTTTTTTAACAATTTGTTTTTTCCTTGTAAAAGTAGGAAAACAGAAAAAAATGTTTATTTGGTATCGCCGGAATCGTAGTAACCCACAGAATAAAGCTAGCCGTAAAAAAAAAAAAAAAAGTTTTTTTCCCAGTACATTATTTGGTACAATAAAATGTGCCATAAGAAACGACAACTCGTCCCACAGAAATCAAGCCCGCATACATTTATATAGATGGAAAAATAAAGAAGTTATGGCTTTTGTAATGTGGAGAGGAAAAAACAAAAATGAAAAACCCCAAAAATAGTTGCGGCAGCAACTTCCTAGTTAAAGGAAGAAATTGAAAAGACTGCCCTCTAGAGGGCTAGTAAACCAGTTCTCACTGTGCCTCAGAGACTGCCAGCTGACTGACTATGTAATTTTTATTGGGGTAAATACTTCAAATGGTTTAATGTTTAGTAGGGCATTGACAAATACTTGAGATCCACAGAAAAAGAAATCAAATGCGGTCACTGTCGTTTAGTCTGGAGAGGGCATTCAATGTGTCTGTAAGGCTGTGGCAGTAGTTACATTCACTGCCGATCTATGGGCGTTGGCAAGAATATGTGGAGCATTTGTAGTAGGTGGCATGTGTCCTGGACTGGAGAGAGCTGTATCTGTGTGTACCTCCTGAATATCAATGTGAGTGACGGCTTGTGCTTGAATGAGAGGATCTCAATAAACAGTATGAACTGGAATTTATAGAAAACTCCAGCCTAAACCTCCCCATACACCAATTTGAGGGTCAGACTGGAGTGCCAGGCTAGCTGGGCAGAACTAATATCTGTTTTCCTTCATGTAGGCATAGTGTAGAGAGCGGACAGTTATCCATCTATATACAGGGTATAATGCTCTGTAAACAAAGACAATAAGACATACCAAGGGTCTCGAATACAGGTCCTCTATTTAAGGCCCTATTACATGGACCAATGATCGGGCAAACGAGCGTTCATATGAACGCTTGTTCCCGATCATTGCCATGTGTAAACAGTCTACTGAAATCACAAGAAGTAATAAACCGCTTATTTCAAGTGACTCTGAGGCTATGTGCACACGCCTGAAAAACGGCTCAAAATTACAGAGCTGTTTTTAAGGGAAAACAACATCTAATTTTAAGCAGTTTTTAAACCCAAAAACATTTTTTGAGGCTTTTTTTTTTTTTAGATGTTCTTGGAGCTGTTATTCCATTGACCCTATGGAAAAAAGGCTCCAAAAACAGCTCAAGAAGTGACATGCTTCTTTTTACGCGCCGTTTTGTTACACGTAGAAACAGCCCTGTCTGAACTAAACGCTGTTTTTCCCATTGCTTACAATGGGAAAGTGTTTGTCGGCGTTTCAGTAGAGTTTTTCAAGGTCTATTTTGAGGCGTTTATGCCCTGAAATACGCCTGAAAACACTGCGTGTTAACAGACCCTTAAAGATAAACCATAAAATGTATGTGTGTAGCCCTAGATTCTGAGATATGTAAATTGTATCAATAATAGAAACAACTCATTAATTACCGGGCTAGTATTGGATTGTTAACGTGGCTGAATTCCAGACATAAAAATCGTCCCCCTGGTTTCAAGACACGATAGGCTTCTTCAAGAGCCTATGGATGGAAAAAAAGCATTGTAAAACATATGAGAATAGGTTAGACATGGCATGTGAAACTCTACTGTAAATGCCTCTCGGAATATTGCTACAAGTTCATTTATAGAAGTGGTAAGTATCCCAGAATATAGATCGATTTTTTCTGTCTATCTGACATGTCAGAGAATAATAGTGTACAGATTTTCACCTTTAACCTCTAAACAACCAGGCCTGGATACATAGAAGCTGTATCTTGCGCTGAAACCTGAATCCGTCAGGTCAGCGGGACTGGCGGCTTTAATAACAGCGAGTCTGACATGCAGGATCCCCGTTGTCGATCACATCTAAGTTCATAACTTAGATGTGATTGATAACAGGTGGATCCTAAGTGTCAGTGAAACGCAGGACCCGCGGTCACAGAAACCAGCTATTCCAGGATTGCTTTTCAAGTTTTAAATCTACCCCGGTCACTAGGCAGCATAAATAACATGTTACTTTTATTCTATGGTTCGGTACGATTACGGCGATACCAAATATGTATAGGTTTTTTATGTTTTACTACATTTGCACAAAAAAAATTTTTGTTTTTGCATCGCCGCATTCCAAGAGCCGTAACTTTTTTCATTTTCTGTCAACGTAGCCATAGGAGGGCTTGTTTTTTGCGGGCGAGGTGTAGTTTTCATTGGTACTATTTTGGGTTACATGTGACTTATTGAATGTACAATGTTCATCCAGTGGTTTAATTAATGTGGAAACTTTATTGTTCAGGTCATCACGATCGCGGAGATACCATATGTGTATTTTTGTAAAAAAAATATTTACATTTTTACTAAATTAAACCACTTTTTTTTATGGGAAGAAAGTGCTTTTATTTTATTTTTATTGTCATTTTTTTTTTTTTTATTCAACTTTATTCAATGTAAACGGACAGGCAATATATTAGGACGTGCATCTGGCACGGTCTAATAGGCATATAGTGATGACAGACCTTGTGGCCTTTGTAAGGCCCCTGGCTGCCATGGCAACCTGTCAGCGGCCGGCGATCCTAGCCCGACGATGGGTGACAGAAGGAGCCCCTTTTCTCTGTCAAACCACTTAAATGTCGCAGTCGCTATTGACCGTGGCATTTAAGGGGTTAAACTTAAATAATGGAAGCTTTTTTTAATCCCAGCCATTGCAATTACAGCCGGGCTCCCACTGTGATCGTGCGGGCATGCCCAAACAATCACCATCATGTACATGCACATGATAACGCACGTGGTACATACACGTCATAGCGCATGTATGTGACTATGCCTTAAAGTGTTAACCGATGACCGTAACTCGGGATTTAACCCCTTCAGGACCAAGCTCATTTTGGCCTTCAGGACCAGCCTCTTTTTTTTCAAATCTGACATGTGTCAATTTATGTGGTAATAACTTGGGAATGCTTTTACCTATCCAAGCGATTTTGAGATTGTTTTCTCATGACATATTGGACTTTATGTTAGTGGGAAAATGTAGTTGATAAATTCACGGTTTGTGAAAAACACCAAAATTTTGAGAACATTTTCAAAAATTATGATTTTTCTGAATTTAAATGTATCTACTTGTAAAACAGATAGTAATACCACAGAAAATAGACACTAGTTTACATTTCCCATATGTCTACTTTATGTTTGCATCATTTTTTGAACGTCCTTTTTTTTTTTCTAGGACGTTACAAGGCTTAGAACTTTAGCAGCAATTACTCACATTTTCAAGAAAATTTCAAAAGGCTATTTTTTCAGGGACCAGTTCAGTCCTAAAGTGGCTTTGAGGGGCCCATATATTTGAAACCCTTATAAAACACCCATCAAAGTATTCAAAACAGCATTCAGAAAGTGTTTTAACCCTTCAGGCGTTTCACAGGAATTAAAGCAAAGTAGAGGTGAAATTTACAAATTTCATTTTTTTTGCCATGTTAAAGAGGTTCTGTCACCACATTATAAGTGCCCTATCTCCTACATAAACTGATCGGCGCTGTAATGTAGATAACAACAGTGGTTTTTATTTTTAAAGGCTTTATTTTCAAAACTTTTTTCTGTAGAAACATGCATACAAGTTAGACAAACTACGAGACATTAAGATAGGCATCATTACAGTGAATACAGAGTCAATTTAGAGCAGATACAGGATTCACAAAATATCCATGTCACCATACCCCAACCCAGTCCAACCTTACATACACACACATTCATCCTAGTGCCCTAACCCCCCCTCCCCCAAGAACCAACTCCACTTATGAAAATTGCAGCTAAACCGCAGTCTCTAGGTTCTCTAACCACCTTGACCAAATTTTACCAAATTTAACTGGACATCGTCTGTTTAGATATAATTTTTGATACATAGGTATATATTTATTCACCAATTGCTTCCAGTGTATCAAACTCGGACCCTCCGGATTCTTCCAAGCCATAATCACAAGCTTACTAGCACAAAAAAGTATGGATCTAAAAAATATCTTATCATAGTGATTTGGTATGACTTCATTCATAATACCCAAAAGACACATCTGAGGTGTAAGAATTCGCAGAAAATCATAATGAGCGTGTGGAAACTCAACTACTTCCGACCAAAAGGGGGCCACTCTGGGACATACCCACACACAGTGTAAATAAGTACCCACATCCATCTGGCAGCGAAAACAGCTATCTGAGGTCAATGCCCCGATCCTGCGGAGTCTGACGGGTGTGTAATATATCCTATGTAAAAACCGAGACTGCATCAGAAAATCCCTTGCACCCACAACCGAGTCAAAAAAAGAAAGTTCCACCTCCCTCCATTCCTCCTCCACCAAATCAGGGATATCTCCCCTCCATCACGTAAATGCCTTATCAAAGGGTCTTTGTCCCAGTGAGGACAACAAGATGTAGACCTGGGTAAGGACCTTGGAAAAAGCTGAAACTCCAAGGTCCTCCAGCCTAGAGAAACCAACCTGAGGTGACAGAGCCAAATTGGGCACACTAAGCATGACGCAGCTGAAGATAATGGAAAAAGGCCGTCCCTGGAATGTCAAATCTATCCTGAAGTGCGGAAAAGGATACAAAGCCAGAGTCTGCATTACAAACCTGACCAAGGAATTTAACCCCAGCCCCAGACCACATCACCGCTCCCGGGAGCAACTCAAGATGGGAAAACCAGGGATTATTCCATAGTGGAGTTCTAGGTGAGGATGAGGGAACCTCCAATACCTTCATCAGATCATGTGCCGCCATCCAAGCAACAGCCACCGTACGAAGCGGCAGTGGCAAGCTCCCAGGGGACTTAAATCTATACAGCAAGTTTGTAAGACTCAAAGGAGGACATCGGTGCACCAGCCAGTGCAGTGGCTCCATTAGTCAGATCTAGGTCTATCCACCAACGCGCAATCACTAGTTGAGAGGCTAAGTAGTACAAATGAAGATTTGGCGCCGCCATTCCCTCGATTCTCCTAGAAGCCTGCAGCAGACCGAGACTGAACCTAGGCACGCCACCCTGCAAATAAAACGATCGCAGTATACCATCAAGCTGTTAAAAGAACCTTCTAGATAACACAACTGGACAGGCACGAAATAAGTATAAAAATTTGGGTAAGTATATCATTTTAAATAAATTAATCCTGCCATATAGTGACAAAGGAAGGTTCCTCCATGTACCAAGCCGCTTCTCAGTAGACACAACCAAGGGATCAAGGTTGAGTTCACCATACTCCGACATCTTAAGAGAGACCCTAATTCCCAGATAGGTAAACTGGGAAACTATCTGCAGGGGCACAGGAAGCAATCCAGAGCAATAACCAGGAGTAAGGGGAAACATAACAGACTTAGCCCAATTCACTGATAGGCCAGAAAAGCTGCCAAACACATCTATCATCGTAAACAGAGAAGCCAGGGAAGGACCATCATCCATCAAGTACACTAGAGTATCATCTGCATATAAAGATATTTTTTATGTTATACGGCCTCTAGTAATACCCTGTATGTCAGAGGATTGGTGTATAGCCACTGCCAGAGGTTCTATTGCAAGGGCAAATAATAACAGGGAGAGTGGACAGCCCTGACGGGTACCACGGCCCATTAAAAATGAGTCAGATATATCCAGATTCGTCCTCACCCTAGCACAAGGCCCTTCATAGAGGAGGCGAACAAGAGCCAAAAATGGAGGACCAAAATTCAACCTAGAAAGGAGCATCCATAGATACCGCCATTCAACAGAGTCGAAAGCCTTATATGTATCCAGAGAGAGAACGAACCCTGGTGACCCATCATCTTTGGCCGCATCAATATTCAAAAACAAAGTCTATGTATATTAATGTCCGTAATCTTCCCTGGCATAAAGCCCGTTTGGTCAGGATGAAATAAAGAGGCTCTATCACCACATTATAAGTTCCCTATCTCCTAGGAAAGAATTTGATCCAGCGCTGCAGGTATGTGATTTAAAAAGGATCTCGGTCCCACTTTTATTTGTATCAAAAATTTAAAATTCGATATCAGGTGCATTCAGGCATCAAGGCAGTATTTTGTAGGTATTCAGCGCCTACGCGTTTCAAGCACGACTAGTGCTCTTAATCATGGCATCCATTCACACACTGGGGCCCATGGATATGAACTTATATACTGTGTTATACTGGGTGGAGCTAGGAGGCCAGCTGAATTAAATGATTGCGAACAGCTTGTGTGTTTCTAAAACACAGGAAAATTTGTCTTGTCTTTTAAATCATTATATGTGTCAGTTTGTATACAAAGTACAAAAATCTGACTTATTATTCTATTATTGTTGCAAAAAAGAAGAATTGTTATGCGAGCAACATTGGCTCAGTTGCTATATTTTCCCTTTGCTGTGTTATCTTGCTATTTGAAAGAGCCCCGATGTAAGAAAGGGGAAAATATACTGGCTTACTTCAGAACCGCATGAGAAACCGTGGTTCAAGCTTTCCACAATAAATAAAAATGGGGCTTAGTATCTGTGTGTGAATGGGTGCTGAATTAATACCGATGTTACATCTTGTTTCGAAATTAGACAATTGTATGTAAAAACAAACCGATCTAAATAGAAAAGTCAAAACATAAGACAGAAAGAAAACATATAAAATTAGACTTTACGAATACCAACAAATAGTGTGCTGGGATCTGAAGATAATTAACATAGTAAAATAAATGAGTATATCATGAATATTACATCTAAGAATATAAAATATTTTGATATTTTTTATTTCTATAGTACCTCGCCGTGGTATTCATTGTAAGATAGTGGAAAAAAAAAAAAAAAAAAAAAAACCTCTATATATGCATATGAATTAATTTCTGTACAGAACATTACTGTGTCATATTTACACAGCTATATAAGATAGAATTCATTGCTAAACGCAATTATATATAGCTATGTTACAATGCATATCTTTACTATAATCGATGTTACTGCCTGAATATTTTTTCTGTGCATATATATTAATTTTTTTATATCGTTTATCATTTAATGTTAACATAATTCGATCAATATGAAATAATTATTAATGAGTAGGTGTTATTTTTAGTTGAACATATTATATATGTGTAGATTTTCAAGTTTATAGTATGTTTATCATGCAGTATGAAGTTATATAAACTGGATCTATGTTAGATAAAGAGATATGGGATTTGACAATCTTGCTATTGAAAACATGAATTTGAGAATTAACTTGTATCTCATATGCTACAACATATATTGACTACATTGCCAACTTATTTTGACTGTAACCTCTAGATTTTGTATGACAGATTACATTCATTTTTATTCTTTTTTCCAATGGAACATCTACAATCGAGCAGGATGGAAAGACTTCCTATTGTGTACACCCTCTCCCGCAAAACACTCCCACTCCGACCGAAAACCAATGACACTCAAATTTCGTCTGGCCATGGATTATGTGGTATGTATTGTTGCAATTTAGTTTTTCCAATATATTTTTCCCATAGGCAATTTATTTATCCATTTTTAATTTTTGGTTAATATAGGAACATTAGCTCTCTTTTTAAATTAAGTCCGTGCGGAAACCTGGTTTGTAAATTAAATATCCAAAAGGCTTCTCGTGTTAGGAGTAATTTTTTAAGATTTCCCCCACGAGCCGTGTGTTTAATTTTTTCGATGGCATATGTTTTTAGATATGTGGTATTTCTGTCATGACACGTAATAAAATGTCGTGCGGCATTCGATATGTTGACAATTGCCGGGTTCCTAATGTAACCAAGATGTTCTAAGATTCTTGTTTTGTATTTCCTGGTGGTACTTCCTACATATTTCAGGTTACAGCTGGTACATTCTATTATATATATTACAAAATCGCTGTTGCAATTAATGTATGATTTAATGGGATGACTCTGTTGTCCACTAGAGTTTTCAAATTTTTGGACTATTCTCGTGTAATTGCATATTTTACAAGGGTGGGATCCACACTTGTAGAAACCCAATTGCTCCAACCATGTGGCTTTAGTAGTGTTTGATGGTAGTAGTGAGGGGGACAATGTGTTCCCTATTGTTAGACCTCTTCGTGCTACAATTCTGCATCCTTGTTTTAATATATCTACTAGTTTGTCATCATCATATAATAGTGGAATGTACTTTTGTACCATACTTCTGATAGTGGAGAATTGATTGCTGTATTGCAAACTTAATGTAGGGATTGCTTTGGTTGGTTTATTGGTATTGGTCGCTACATACTCTTTGTCCATTAATAGAGTGTGTCTATCCTTGGTCCTAACAATTTCCTTGGCCCTGTTCAACATCCAATTCTTATACCCCCTTTTGGCTAGTTTTTTACTCATGTTTGATTGTTCTGTCTCAAAACTCTGTGTTGTACTACAATTCCTTTTGGCTCTTGTGAGTTCGCCTACCGGTATAGATGTAATCGTATGTTTTGGATGGTTCGAACTGGCGTGTAATATGGTGTTTCCTGAAATAGGTTTTTGATATATTTCAGAATGTATCACTTCATTAATTGTAGCAACTATGTTTAAATCTAGGAAATTGATGTTGTTCCTGCCTATTTTATGTGTGAATCTCAAATTGAATTCATTGTTGTTAAGGTAGGTAAGAAAGTCTTGTATGGCAGATACATCTCCCTCCCATATGAGTAGGAGGTCATCGATGTATCTGCCATACCAATGTATGTATTTGTTGAAGGGATTGGACATAGAAAAGATGGTAATTTCTTCCCACCAGGCCATAACGAGGTTGGCTACTGATGGTGAAAATTTGGCTCCCATGGAGACTCCACGTTTTTGGAGATAGTACTGGCCATTGAATTTGAAGTAGTTATGGGACATAAGGAAGACAAGGGAATTTCTCGCGAAATCCTGTAAATGCTTGTCATATGTGCCATATTTTAGTAAGTGAAAATTGAGAGCTTTGACCGCAATTGTGTGTGGTATACTTGTATATAATGCGATCACATCGCAACTTAACCAAGAATAATCCTGTTCCCATACTTTGTTGGAAAATATCTGGAGGACGTCTTTCGTGTCCCTAAGATGACCAGGGACCCTCTGCACAAGAGGCTGTAATAACAGATCGAGCCATTCTGAGAGCCTCTCTGTGAGAGACCCTATGCCCGACACTATAGGTCGCATAGGGGGTGGGACTATACCCTTGTGAGTTTTGGGTAGGGCGTGAAATATGGGTATAATGGGATGCTCGGTAAGTATATAATCCAATTCTTTTTTGGAGATAACCCCATTATCTAAACCAATGTTTAGTAGATCTTTTAGTTCTAACTGATAGATTTGGGTTGGGTTATGATCTAATTTTAGATACGTCTCTGTATCCATAAGAAGCTCCATAATTTGTTGGACATATATATCCGTATCCAATACTGTCACGCTACCCCCTTTGTCGGACATACGTACAACTAAATTCCTGTTGTCTTGTAGTGACTTGATGGCTTTTTTGTGTGCAATGGATAAGTTGTGTCTATGTTGGCCCCCTCTAGTAAATTCTTGTAAGTGTAATAATTCTTTTTCTATAATGGCTTGAAATTTGTCCATAGACTCAGTCCTTGAATTGATAGGATAATATGCTGAGTTGGATGTTGTGAAATTGTTCAATTTTGAAATTGGTTCTTTTACAGTGTTATCTGCAAGTTCTTCCAGATTTATAAGCGTCAGCTGTTCTTGAAACATGAATTGTCGGTATTCATTCGAGTTTTTCTTTGTAAGGGGGACATCTGATAGTGCCGAAAGTGTGTCCGTTTCCACTTGAGATGAAAAATGTCTCCTTATTGTAAGGTTCCTAATGAACTTGTTAATGTCCAATAGTGTAGTAAAGATGTCAAAATCTCTGGTCGGCACGAAATTAAGACCCAGCGTCAGTACCTCTATTTGGGCCTTTGTGAGTACAGTAGAGGACAAGTTGATAACGTCCATATTTAGTACTTCTGATTCCTCAATTTCCGAGGTGGGTAATTTACCGCTGGATTTGTGTTTCCTGCCCCCCCTTTTTCCCCGTTTTTTGACATGTTTGATATTTCTCTGTAATTGGATCTTTGTGCATAATGGCTTGCTGGAAAATCCACGTCCAATCCTCCTATGGCTTCATCCGAAGTTTCCATTTCTGTTGAACTGAAGCTTACTCTATGGGGACTCACATTGCGTCTTTTAAATTTTCTCGGTTTTTTCAGGATGGATCTTGTTCCTTGTCTGCTATAATCCCGATGATTCCAGTTGTATACTTCATTTTTGGCATAGTCATTCATATCTCTCGTGAATTTGCTTTTTTTAGTCTCGGCAATCGATTTGTCCAGTTGTTCCAAATATTGTGATGTTCTTATTTCCAACTTTCTGTAGTCTGGTAGGGTGGAGGATTTTTGGATTTCCTCTTTGAGAGTTTTGATATCCACTTGTAATTCTACCAATTTTAGCTCTTCCTGTTCCACAATAAGATTCATCAAACTTAAGGAACACTGCGATAATATGTTATTCCACTCCGCTGTAAAGTTGGGAGAATAAGCAAACGTTGGCGTTTTTCTTAAACGCAGTCCTCGGGGAATCATTTTCTTGGTGAGATAATTGCGTAATGTGGTGAGATCCCACCATATTTTGGTCTCTTGCGTCGACACTTTTTCCAACTCTCTGAATTGGTTTTGTAGTGAGAGATCCATATTGTGGTGATCACTGTTATCAAGAAAAACCGAGGCTGCCAGTTCAGCTCTTGAACTCTGCTGGTTGTGTGACATATTGATCGATATAATTAATTCCACTTTAATATCTTGAATTGTAGCCAGATAACTTTCATTTGTTTTCCTTATTTGATGGTTATATGTATAAAACAAAGAATGAACATATACTGCCTTGTGTGGTAACTGTAATCATTTGTTGTTCGCTGAACAATATATATTGCATATAGTTACTCTTGATATATGTGTAGGTGAGCACGAGAGATATGACCGTAATGACTAGAGTAAAGGGGAGGAAGCCTCCAGCTGGAGGCTTCCTCCCCTTTTCCCTATCTCCTACATAAGGAGATCGGCGCTGTAATGTAGGTGACAGCAGTGCTTTTTATTTCCAAAAACGATCTATTTTAAACCACTTTGAGCGATTTTTAGCTTTATGCTAATGAGTTTCTTAATGACCAGGTGGGCGTGCTTTTACGTTAGACCAAGTGGGCGTTGTACAGAGGAGTGTATGACGCTGACCAATCAGCGTCATTCACTTCTCTCCATTCATTTACACAGCACTAGCGATATAGTTATATCGTTATGTGCAGCCACATACACAAACACTAACATTAGTGTAGTGTCCTGATAATGAATATACATCACTACCAGCCTGGACGTGATGTTTATTCAGAATCCTGACACGTCTGAATCTTTTCTGTGAGATTCCAGCAAGGCAAGTGTAATCTCGCGAGATTACGATGTAACCTGTCATTTCAAACGAGATTACGCTTGCCTTGTTGGAATCTCACAGATAGCAACCACTGGCATCCTGGCAACCGCGACGCAGGAATGCCGACAAGCTAGAAACCACATAGATGCAGCGATCGCTGCATCTAAGGGGTTAAATCGGCAGGATTGGAGCCAAGCTCCGGTCCTGGCTGTTACAGCGGGATGTCAGCTGTAATATACAGCTGACACCCGCTGGTGATGGCGCTGGCTCAGCCTCTGAGCCCGCTCCATCACCATCACATATAGTTAAGGGGGTTTTACACAGGACGATTATCGGGCAGATGAGCATTCATAGAACACTTGTGTAAACAGGGGAATCGGTCAGCAGATGAACGTGCAAACGCTTGATCATCTGCTATTCGTATCATTTAAAAAAAGTGAAATATTATCGTTGTTGGCAGCACATCTCCCGATGTAAACAGGGAGACGCGTTGCCAACTTTATGATAATGTATGGGGACGAGCAATCGGAGTAGCGACCGCTTGTCCCCATCCATAGCTCCGTGTGACTAGAGCAAACAAGTGCCGATCAACGATGTCTCGTTGATCGGCGCTCGCTGCACCGGCCGCTTATCGGCAGGTGTAAAAGGGACTTAACGTGAGAAGGCGCTAACACATTAGCGCCCATCACGTAACTGTACGTGGTTGGGCGGGAAGAGGTTAAAAGGAAAATTCTGGACAAGACTGCCCAGTGGAGGGCCTTAGGGGTGGAGCAGGACACAGAGATTCAGGGAATACCAAAGACAGAATCCCTGTGTCATGCTCAGGGCCTGCATTAGGCAAAACACAGTATCAGTTTTGCCCGGAGTGTTCCTTTGAAGCAGCTTCACAAATAAATCTACGTAATTAAGAAAAATGAGATTTTTGTATTTTAGGACAAATGCCTTTGTTATATTTTATTTTTTTCCAGCCACAAGACTAATGAAAGAAACACGTACAAGTACACCGATTTTAGAGTCAGTTTATACTGAAGCAATTCATTTGTTTTTACTACTTACTTTCTCTACATGCGTTACATTCCGAATTCCAAAGGCAATAGTGTAGACATCAAATTTTTCATCAGCAAAGGGCAGTTCCTCAGCATCACCAGCCACCCAAGAAAGCCCTTAGTAAGACAAAATACAGAATTTTCAATAAAATAAGGTTCTTTAAATAAAAAAATTAAAAAAATGTGCCAGAAATATCTGATCAGTAGGGGTCAGAAACAGAAAGCAGAAATGCCAGCCGTCTCTTCCACCACATTATAAGTGGCCTATATTGTACATAATGTGATCGGTGCTGTAATGTAGATCACAGCAGTGGTTTTTATTTAGAAAAACGATCATTTTTGACGGAATTATGACCTATATTAGCTTTATGCTAATGAGTTTCTCAATGGACAACTGGGCGTGTTTTACTATATGACCAAGTGGGCGTTGTACAGAGGAGTGTATGACGCTGACCAATCAGCGTCATACACTTCTCCCCATTCATTTACACAGCACATAGCGATATAGCTATATCGCTACATGCAGCCACAAAACACACTATAACGTTACTGCAGTGTCCTGACAATGAATAGACATTACCTCCATCCAGGACGGGATGTGTATTCACAATCCTGACCACTTCTCTGTGATTTACAGCACAGCAGGCGTAGTCTCGCGAGATTACGCTGTAAGCTGTCATTTACAGCGAGAGCTCGCTGTGCTGTAAATCACAGAGAAGTGCAGAGAAGTGGTCAGGATTCTGAATACACATCCCGTCGTGGCTGAAGGTCATGTATATTCATTATCAGGACACTGCAGTAATGTTAGTGTTTGTGTATGGGGCTGCAAATAGCGATATAGCTATATCGCTAGTGCAGTGTAAATGAATAGGGAGAAGTGTATGACGCTTATTGGTCACTGATTGGTCAGCGTCATACACTCCTCTGTACAACGCCCACTTGGTCTAAAGTAAAACACGCCCATTTGTCCAGTGAGAAACTCATTAGCATAAAGCTAAAATAGGTCATAACTCCGTCAAAATTGATAGTTTTTCTAAATAAAAAACCGCTGCTGTAATCTACATTACAGCGCCGATCACATCATGTACAATATAGGGCACTTATAATGTGGTGACAGAGCCTCTTTAAGCCTGAAATGCAACAAATAGCCCAAGATCCATTTTGAACACTAAGTCTAAACATAAAAGTAAAGATGCGGTCCAGAATAAAGCCAAACCTGCGATAGTCGCTGACCCAACTTCTACAAAACACCACTTTGCTCACCAGAAAAGTATGCCAGAGTTTCATGTGAGACAGCTGGCGGTCCATCATGTACAATATAGGCCACTTATAATGTGGTGACAGAGCCTCTTTAAGGACAGAAACAGGAGTAATGGGAAATGCCACAAATCTGTCTCAGAAATACCCCTTTAAGGTCAGGTTAAAAGAGTACTGAATGGATAGTCAGAGAGAAAATCAGCACAATAAATACCTTCAGAATAACCAAGCCGCAATGACCTCTCCTTCCCGACCTTTAGCATCTCCTTGTTTATGTCACAGATCACAGCCTTAGAACCCATCAATAAGCCTTGCTGCTCCTGGCTATAAGACCTTGTGATGTCCGACCACGATAGATTTTGTTGATGATCCAGTTTATTACGGTTTAACTTTTCCCTCTGTGCCCGGATATAATTAATAAAGCGAAAAGCAACATCACCTGTAAATACAAAAGTTATGTCAATAAAAGGCAAACAGCGGTTTTAATGGCAGCCTAAAAAAAAATATGGTTATAGTTAAAGGGGTTCTGCGGAATTATAACATTGATGGCCTATCCTTAGGATAGGCCATAAATGTTTACTAAATAGGGGTCCAACTAGCGGGACACCTAAGATCAGCAAAATGGTCCCATTCACTAAGGATAGGCCATCAATGTTATAGTCATGGAAAACCCCTTTAACAAAAGGGTCGGCAAATTAAAAATGAACATTATTACAGATCAAAAAAAGAAAATTGACATTAGACTGGCCACAGTATTTATATTAGACTGTGGACTGACCGACCAGATGGCAAGTGAGGCATGTTTGCCTGGCACGCTGATTGGTGAGCCGTATGAACATTTATGTACCAGAATCAAAAACTATCACCTGATTTTCTGATTACTGGGGGCATTAGTGATGGGTCCCCAACCGATTGTCAGAAAAGGGGTCCTGAATTGGGGTCCCAGATGGGGTTACCAGTGGTCAGACAAATATCACCTGGATAGGTGATCATTTTTGATTCTGGGAACATCGCGAAACCAAAAATGTTGTCAACTTGATAAGGAATTCACGTGTCAGGGCCAATTTTCACTTGCTCGTCCCCATATGTAATATTGAGAAAAGTTAAGAAAGTGGTCTAAACCATAACATGAAGCCATTACCTGTTCCTCCTGCTACATCTAGTAGCTGAGTGCCTGGGGTAGGGTTCATGTGACGTACCAGCCAGTCCTTCCACAACCGATGAATTCCCAGACTCATGGAGTCATTCATTATATCATATTTTTTAGCGACGCTCTCAAATACGTGATACACTAAAAAAGTTAGAAACATTACAATGAAATCGGATTATCAGCAGTAGCACATATTTTCATTACACCGACAAAATCTCCATCAGGAAAACAGAAGCGAAGATTCATGAAACCTACAGCAAGGGAAACTTACTCCCTAAGGCAGAGGCAGTAAAGGGGCATCTGTGACTGGCACTCACTGTTAGGTCTCTTTCACGCGGCAGTATTTAAGTCAGTATTTAAATGCCAAAACGAGGTCCAATATACCGAAAGATGTAGAAATCTGTCCATTATACTTTTTTCTCTGTGTAGGTTTCACTCCTAGTTTTTCCTTTCCAAATACTGACTAAAATAATGTTATGTTAACCGGTTAAGGACTAGGCTGTTTTACAGCTAAATGACCAGAGCAAATTTCACAATTTTGCTATGCGCTTCTTTAGATGACTATAACTCAGCAGGTGAATAAAGTTCGAATTTTACACTCTTTTTAAAGGACAGATAGGGCTTTGTTTTAGTGGCATTTGTCAGTATACATAATTTTTATTTTTTTCTCTAAAGTGGGCAAAATTGGAAAAAAATGCAAGAATTTAGCAATTGCGCCAGTTTAAGCTAGCATTTTTCACACACGGTATGGACCACGGCCAAAATTCATCTCCTTTCACGTTCTTCCACTTCTCCCATGCATGGGGATACCAAATATGTGTGCCTTATTCGCTGTGCGGGCATGTACCAGGGCTTGGCATAAAAGGAGGCTTTTTGGCCTTTTCGGTCCAGGAATTTTGCATTTGATTTTATAGCCGTATACTGTTTTCTGGGGGTCTTAATGCTGCTGAAACATTAGAAACACCCCATAAATGACTTCATTCACACAAGTAGACCCCACAAGGTTTCCTTCAAGGGGTTTATCATATTTTTAGCAAGTCCAGTTTTCTTCTGAAAGTTTCTTGAATAAGATGGAACAAAATAAAATCAGCACTTTTTTAGCAAATGCGTCAGTTTAGGCTAGTATTTTTCACACACGGTATAGACCACGGCCAAAATTCATCTCCTTTCACGTTCTTCCACTTCTCCCGTGCATGGGGATACCAAATATGTGTGCCTTATTCGCTGTGCGGGCATGTGCCAGGGCTTGGCATAAAAGGAGGCTTTTTGGCCTTTTCGGTCCAGGAATTTTGCATTTGATTTTAGAGCCGCATACTGTTTTCTGGGGGGCCTAATGCTGCTGAAACATTAGAAACACCCCATAAATGACTTCATTCACACAAGTAGACCCCACAAGGTTTCCTTCAAGGGGTTTATCATATTTTTAGCAAGTCCAGTTTTCTTCTGAAAGTTTCTTGAATAAGATGGAACAAAATAAAATCAGCACTTTTTTAGCAAATGCGTCAGTTTAGGCTAGTATTTTTCACACACGGTATAGACCACGGCCAAAATTCATCTCCTTTCACGTTCTTCCACTTCTCCCGTGCATGGGGATACCAAATATGTGTGCCTTATTCGCTGTGCGGGCATGTGCCAGGGCTTGGCATAAAAGGAGGCTTTTTGGGCTTTTCGGTCCAGGAATTTTGCATTTGATTTTAGAGCCGCATACTGTTTTCTGGGGAGCCTAATGCTGCTGAAACATTAGAAACACCCCATAAATGACTTCATTCACACAAGTAGACCCCACAAGGTTTCCTTCAAGGGGTTTATCATATTTTTAGCAAGTCCAGTTTTCTTCTGAAAGTTTCTTGAATAAGATGGAACAAAATAAAATCAGCACTTTTTTAGCAAATGCGTCAGTTTAGGCTAGTATTTTTCACACACGGTATAGACCACGGCCAAAATTCATCTCCTTTCACGTTCTTCCACTTCTCCCGTGCATGGGGATACCAAATATGTGTGCCTTATTCACTGTGCGGGCATGTGCCAGGGCTTGGCATAAAAGGAGGCTTTTTGGTCCAGGAATTCTGCATTTGATTTTATAGCAGCGTACTGTTTTCTGGGGGGCCTAATGCTGCTGAAACATTAGAATTACCCCATAAATTACTTCATTCACACAAGTAGACCCCACAAGGTTTCCTTCAAGGGGTTTATCATATTTTTAGACAGTCCAGTTTTCTTCTGAAAGTTTCTTGAATAAGATGGAACAAAATAAAATTAGCTTTTTTTTTTAACAAATGCGTCAGTTTATGCTAGCTTTTTCACACACAAAATGGACCACGGACAAAATTCATCGCATTTCACATTCTTCCTCTTCTCCCGTGCATGGGGATACCAAATATGTGTGCTTTATTCATGGGCATGTGCCAGGGCTTGGCATAAAAAGAGGCTTTTTGGCCTTTTCGGTCCAGGAATTTTGCATTTGATTTTATAGCCGCATACTGTTTTCTGGGGGGCGTAATGCTGCTGAAACATTAGAATCACCCCATAAATTACTTCATTCACACAAGTAGACCCCACAAGGTTTCCTTCAAGGGGTTTATCATATTTTTAGACAGTCCAGTTTTCTTCTGAAAGTTTCTTGAATAAGATGGATCAAAATAAAATTAGCAATTTTTTAGCAAATGCGTCAGTTTATGCCAGCATTTTTCACACACAGCATAGACCACGGCCAAAATTAATCTCCGTTCACATTCTGCCACTTCTCCCGAGCATGGGGATACCAAATATGTGGCCTTATTTATCACATAGAGAAGTAGGAGGGCGGACGATAGAAGAAGATTATTTCACATATCGCTTTTTTGCAAAGCTGGTTTTACAAAACTCAACAGAGTTTCTATAACACTTCCAAAATATCTGCTCTTGAAGCAGAAATCCCAAAATATTCATCTAGGGGTATAATGGGAATTTATTTTTTGGGGTTTTCTAAAATAAGAAATTGCAGGTTAATGCAAATGGAGCTCTCCAGCAGATGAACTTTAGAAAACATCAAACATGACATCCACCCCCCACCCATTCCCTCCCTCACCCTTGGAGTAAAATCATGGGAAAAATAACAACGTAATGTAGGGCAAATATATTTTCAACAAATTAACTAAAATCTAATAATTCAGAACAGTGTGGTATTTTTTAAAACATGGCTCAATGCACAGGCCTGGTTGCGAGGGACATGAGGGACAGAAATATCGGGAATCTTTGCGGTGCCCGTCTTTTCTGCAGACGCGGCACTTTTTCTGGGGGTTGCTTCTGGTTGCTGTTGGGGGAATCCGACTGATGAAGTGTCTTTCAGTCAGTCGCGTGACATCCTCAGACTGGGGGCATTCTCGGGTGTCCTGAACATCAAAAATGAGGCCTTCAATAATTTTCTCCTGGAAATCCAGGTATGTGTCTCTGCCTCTGTTTTTTTTATAGAGCACAAATGAGTTGTGGATTGCCACCTGTAACAAATAAATGGCCACCTTTTTGTACCAGGTTTTAGTTTTGCGTTTTACTAAATAGGGCTGTAAAACCTGGTCGCTTAAATCCACCCCCCCCCCATGTACTTGTTATATTCGGACACGCTCACTGGTTTGTGCTTGTCCGATGTTGCCCCTCTTTCCCTCACTGCCACTGTTCCTGCGGTATGAATCGTGCTTAGCACATACACATCTTTGCGATCCCTGAACTTGACCGCCAGCAATTCTTCAGATGCATAAGCACAGGAGTCCCCCTTTACCATGCGCTTCCCCACTAATTGCTGTGGAAAACCAATTCTGTTTTTGCGCATGGTACCACATGCCCCAGTCCTTGCAGCATGCAAATGCCTAAACAGGGGCACACTAGAATAAAAATTATCACAGTACAGGTGGTACCCCTTGTGAAGCAGAGGCTGCATTATCTCCCACACAATCTTACTGCTGGTGGAAAGATCAGGGGGGCATCCAGGAACATTTATTGTGCGGTCCCGCCCTTCATAAATCCTGAAGGCGGTGGTATATCCTGACCCGCTTTCACACAATTTGTAGAGCTTAACGCCATATCTTGCCCTTTTGGAAGGTAGATATTGGCGAAAGCTAAGTCTGCCATGAAAGTTGAGGAGGGATTCGTCCACACTTACATTCTGCTCAGGGGTGTAGAGTTGCAGAAATAAATTATTCAGGGAATTTATTAGCGGTCTTATTTTGAACAACCGATCCCGGTTTGCATCGGTACTTGGGGGGGCCTGTGCGTTGTCATTGAAGTGGAGGAACCTCATTATTGTCTCATAACGAGACCTGGGCATTACTGCAGAATATACTGGGGTGGCTTGGGCGGGTCTTGTTGACCAGTAAGACCTAATGGAGGGCTTTTTTACAATACCCATATTTAGGGTGAGCCCCAAAAAATTTTTTAATTCCTGCAAATTGGTGGGCGTCCAATCTCTGGCATGGGTGGATGAAGGTTTCTGCCTTATATATTGCGTGGCATATAAATTTGTTTCGTGGACAATCTGATTTAGGATGTCGTCCGTTATAAATAAATGGAAGTAATCCATTTGGACAAAATTTGTATTGTCCACGGTTATGCCAGGAGTGGCCGTAAATCCGTGGATTCTAGGCCCAAAAGATGGGGCAGGTGCCCATACAAGAGCCTGGACTGGAGGGACCAGGCTCTCCCGTGCTACAGCGCTACTTGGCCCTGCGCTTTCATGTTCTGCAGTTTCGACTGCATCAGGGACAACGTCCCCTGAAGATGAACCTGAAGTGACGCTGTCATCGTCACTACCTAAAACAGGTTCCATCTCGGACGCCATCTCTGATGCGGTCTCCGACTCAGACCACAGCATGGCGTATGCCTCCTCGGCGCTAAACAACTTCCTCGCCATAACGTAACTAACACTAACACAACAAATTTTTTTTTTTTTTTATAAAACACACAAACTAAATGCTATATATATCTACACTACCGCTAACAAAAAAATAAACCGCTATTGCTATATATATTATATATATGTGGATATATATATAATTATATACTCCCTACCTGCCTATTCTAATAGAATAAAAGATAGAAAGGTAGATATATAGAAAAAAAGATAGATGGATAGATAGATTGTATAGATAGATAGAAATCTATCTATACAGAGAATGTTTTATAGTGTAACTGTATTTTTTTTCACTGTAATCTTCTGGCAGCAATTCTCCCGAGTCTCTTCTTCTCCTCACACTGAAACAATGTTTGAGGAGAAGAAAAGAGGCAGGAGATTTACTGCCAGAAAAGTCAAAATAAAACAAATGTGGTCGCTGTGATAGGTTTTCACAGCGACCACATGTTCAGGGACCATCAGATTGGTCCCTGATACTCTGCCCAGTGCCCAGAGCTGTTGGTAACAGCGAGGGCACAGGGCTGTGTGCACGCGATCGCGTGCACACTGTTTTCTATGCAGAAATGCATGTGATCGCTGTGATTGGTTGTCACAGCGATCACATGTTCAGGGGCCAAAAGATTGACCCCTGACATTCTGCCCAGTGCCCATGGCTGTTAGCAACAGCCAGGGCATAGAGCTGTGTGCACGCGATCCCGCGTGCACAGTCTCTGAAGTGCGGCCGTATATATACTATACGCCGGACTTTAGAGACCCTGACCGCTGGCCGTATATTTACGGCCAGCGGTCGGGAACCTGTTAAAGAGAACTGACAATGTTGATTTTTTTTTCCCCCTGGATAATCAGTTGAAATTTTCTTGGCAAAATTAAAAAAAACAAAATAAAAAAAACACGTGATATTACGCGATAGTGAGGAAGAAGCCACCCCTAAATAGAAGAAAATAACATGTAAAATTGTATGTGATTTTCAGTGATTCTGTCTCGGATAACATCGCATGCAATTTTCATATTGCAAGCAACACATGCCATGAGGTAAGTAATATTTACTCTTTATATATATATATATATATATATACACACACATACACACACGCACAAACACACACACACACACACACACACACACACACCTGTGTACTATCTACTACAATTGCAAGAAAAAGTAAGTGAACCCTTTGGAATTACCTGGATTTCTGCATGGATTACTAATAAAATGTGATCTGATTGGTATCTATTAAAAGAAAACAGAAGATAGCCCAGTAGGCGGTGGGTAGAACTAGGTTTGTCACAATACCAGAATTTGGACTTCGATACCGATACTGTGTGTAGTATTGCGATTTTGATACCAAAACGATACTTTGCCAACAGTAATAAAAAAAAATAAGTTCTTCCATTTTCTGATGTGAGGCGCGAGGTGTGATGATGAATTTTGAATGTGCCTCAGATTAATAGTAATTAACCCATCATGTTTCTCAGTCATAATGGGTTATTGTGTAAGGTACATGATGGGGTTAATTACTATTAACGTGAGGCACATGGAGGTTAAATTCATCACACCTCGTGCCTCACAATAAGTGAAAGAAAGCACACAGCGTAAACATTATAAATGACGAAAAAAAATTGATGTGCAGGTTATTACGGCCGTGCCAATACCGAATATGTGAATATTTTATGTATTGAGACTTATTTTAATGTTTATTGTAAAAAATGTGTACATGTATTTTTTTATTTAACATTACATTATGTTTTTACTTTATTTTTAAACTTTAACGTACTGGCATATATCTATACTGATAGTACACAGGCAGTTGTTAGGCCATACCTCAGTATGCCCTAACAACAGGAAATATGGTCAGACAGCCGTGGGGTCCTTCAATGGACCCTGGGCTGTCTGCCCATATATGGTATGTCCCTCAATCGCGTCACAGGAATTACCTGTGACGCGATCCAAAGGGTATCCCCCCCTTCTCCTTTTCCCCTGAATGCTGCAGTCAGCTTTGATTCAGGGGAATAACGGCGAAGATGAGAGGTTTCTCTGATCTCCGCCAGCGGGGCTGCGGCTGTGTAATACAGCCATTGCCCCGCTCCTGACATTAAGTGCGGGCGCGGTCAGCATGAGGTGATGCGGCCGGCGCTGCACTAATGAGCGGCTGCAACGGCACTGAAGACAGAACATGGGGGTGTTTTGCAGTGCGCCCGCAATGTTCGGTCTTCAGTGCCGCCGCTCATTAGTGCAGCGCATCACATCATGCTGACCGGGGCAATGGCTGTATTACACAGCCGCAGCCCCGCTCTCATACATTCATGTATAACTATACTTAGCTGTGCGACCGCACAGCTTAGTATCGAAATACATGAAATAACGGTATCGAACCGTTTGGGGGTGCAGGGTATCGAAACAGTATCGAAGTTTCGATGCATCGTCCATCCCTATACTCGATACCAAAACGCTACTTTGCCAAAAATAATAATAAAAAAAAAAGTTCTTCATTATCTGATGTGAGGTGCGTGGTGTGATGAATTTTTAACCTCCATGTGCCTCACATTAATAGTAATTAAACCATCATGTACCTCAGCCATAATGGACAACATTGGGTTAATGCATGAAGTACATGATGTGGTTAATTACTATTAATGTGAGGCACATGGAGGTTCATCACACCTCATGCCTCACATTAATAAGTGAAAGAAAGAAGTTTTTTGTTTTTTTTTACAGCGTACACATAAATGACGCTATAAATTTGTTGTGCAGGTTATTACAGTCGCGACGATACCGAATGTGTGTATATTTTATGTATTGAGACTTTTGTTTTAATGTTTATTGTAAAAAATGTGTGTTTTTTTTGTTTGTTTTTTAATTTAAAATTACTTTTTTTATTTTTAAACTTTAATGTCCTGGCATATATCTATATACTGATCGTACACAGGCAGTTGTTAGGACATACCTAAGTATTCCCTAACAGGAAATATGGTCAGACAGCCGTGGGGTCCTTCAATGGACCCTGGGCTGTCTGCCCATATATGGTATGCCCCTCAATCGCATCACAGGTGTTCCCTTTGACTCGATCCAAGGGGCATCCCCCTTCTTATTTCCCCCTTGAATGCTGCGGTCAGCTTTGATCACGGCATTCAAAGGAATAGCGGCGGCGATCAGAGGTTTCTCTGATCTCCACCGTTAGAGCGGGAGTGCGGATGTATAATACAACCATTGCCCTGCTCCTGACAACAAGTGTGTGTGCGCGTGGTCAGCATGAGATGATGTGGCCGGCGCTGCACTAATGAGTGGCCATGTCGGCACTAAAGACAGAACATGGGGGTATTTTGCAGTGCGCTCGCCATGTTCTCTGTCTTCAGTGCCGGCAGCATCACATTTTTCAAGAGCTGGGCAATGGCTGTATTACACTGCCGCAGCCCCACTCTGACTACATTCATGTGTTATAATACTAAGCTGTGCGGCCTCACAGCTTAGTATCGAATATTGGTATTGTGGTGTACGGTTTCGGGCACAGAAGTATAAGTATTGCACCGTAGCAGAATGTGTAGAAGGTAGAAAGCACGAGGCACTCACCGTATGCGGCAATAAAAGGATTTATTGAAATTGATCTCGGTCTGTCTGATGTGGAAAAGCCAACGACCGTTTCACGCTACAAGCGCTCAAGGCTAATGTGTCTGCAGCACGCTACACCCTAAGGGCATGTTCAGACGTGGCAGAATTCCACTGCGGAATCCGCAGCAGCCGTTTTTCCCTTTGGTTTCTATAACTTCTTAGGTCACTTAGTTTAGACGTTGCGGAAAATAACAGTGCGGAATTTAGGCTACGGTGCAGAAATTACACTCCGCAGCATGCACAGTTTGTTGCGGAGAAGCAGCGGATTTCAGCCTTTGCAATGCAAAAACTGAAATCTGCGGCAAGTCTGCTGTGATATCCACGTCTGACATAAGCGCTGAGTCTTTACCTCTCTCTCCCTTCTCCTCTTCCGGCACAGTCTGGAAACCGAAGTGAGTCTCTTTCCCAGGGGCCTGCGTCTGGTGGAAGCGCTGACAGCCGAGACTCACACTCCTCCATGGAAACAGACACCAGCGGCTCACAAAATTAATAGGAGCGACCATACTACCGATCCCAGAGCTGGTGACCTCTGTGCCGTGTGACAAATTCTATCACAGACTTCACAGGCCAGAAACTACATGTCCCAGAAGTCCCGCGACTGAGCCACACCCCTTTGTAGAAAACTCGTCATCCGGGGACGTGAAACCGTCAGGCGGGCAGTCGCCATTACAGACGCGACTACGATTGTCTGCTCCTTCACGGGAGCGGGGGGGAATCCTACAGCAAGCAGACAAGTGAGTCCCCTCAGGACTCACACTAACCGGGTCCAACCCGCTCCCTGGGGCCGCCTGCTCTCGGAGTCACTACGTCCTTTGGGGCTGTTGCTCCTGACGAGGCCTTCTTTTTCTTCTCCTCCTCCTCATTACGTCTCTAGTTAGGCCTGCTGGTCTCGAGTTTGACTGCTCTCTAGCGGGCCCGAATCACCGACACCCTCCATTGGGGCCCAGCGCTCCCCGCTCCAGACCCATAATCCTCCTCTCGGCCTCCCTTGTTTATTTTCTTTTCTCTTCTGGTTGGATATCAAGATGTCGCCATGAATCCCGCTGTCCGTTACCCGCAGCTTCTGAACGCCATGCTCTTGGCTCCAAGGCGGCCCCTGCACGGCGTTACCCCCGCTCTCCCTGCGGTCTATGCCGCTGAGCTCAACCACAGACATGGATCCCGGATCCAACAACACCGGCAAAACCCAGAACCGTTCGGGCTCTACGGGGCCTTCCGGGGACTCTAAGCCCAAGAATGGTAATGATCCTGTATGTGTCTGCTCACTGGGCCTGTAATGGTGGCTGCTAGGCTACGGGTGTAGATCTAATAAAACAAGTGATGACTTTAGATCGTGGAGGTAGTGTGGCTGGTTATGTAAGATTACTTCTACCTGGCATCAGAACTTCAGCATGACAACTACAGGCCCTCGCGTTGTCGCAATTCCATCCTGTATCTGTTTCTGGGTGACGACAGATATGCCTGCTATTAGTTTCTATATGGGGGGTTTCCCGCCGCATTTCCTAATCCTGACTGGTAAATTCCTAGGCGGCTAAACGAGAGTGACAGATCGATCACTTTACATGTAGGAAAAAGCTTCATTCAGAAGTCTGATGAGCTGTGATGGAGATCTAATTCGCACATAGTCTGGTATCCCCATATAGGTAACGCATGTAAACAATGCCTCTGGTTACGATTCCTGAGATCAGTATAGGGCAGGGGTCGGCAATTTCCCAACATGCCCTGCCATCCTTTGGCTAGTATAATAGACTTTGGCTGTCAGGGCATGCTGGGAGTTGTAGTTTAACAGCTAGCTTGCCAGAGGTTGCTGACTTGTTCAGACCGTGCTGGTTTTGCGTGTATTTTTTTTAAAGCCAAAATTGGATCCCGAAAAGCAGACTTATAAGGTCTTCCTTTATATATTCCTTCTGTTTACGTTCCAATCCTGGTTTTGGCTTATAAAATACATGCAAATCTGCACTGTGAGAACAACGCTTTAGAGAACAGACAAAGAAATGGGAGAACTTTGGGGAAAGGTCTTCCTGCTTTGCCTTTACGGCTCATACACACGACCAAGTGTGCCGTCCGAGTCCCGTCAGTGATCCGAGGAAAAATAGGACATAGTCTTCGATCCGAGGAAAGATAGAACATCGGGTGCCACTCGGACGCTGTCAAACTGCCCGAGTGGCACAACGGTCGTGTACAAGAGACCTTAGTCTGATCGGATTCTGTTTTGGACATTAAGTATGCAGACTAGACACAAGACAGACCGATGCAAAGCTTCGTTAGGCCTTGTTCAGAGTTTTTGGACGCGGAAACCTCGTCGGAATTAATTGCAAAAAACGTCAAAGCGCCTTCCATTGATTTCAATGGGAGGCGGAGGTGGTTTTTAGCCGCTCACGGTAAAAAAACAAACAAACTGCATGCTCTTTCTTGCTGCAGTTCCACCTCTAACCTCCCACTGAAATCAATGAGAGGCAGAGAAAGCATTTTTTGCCCCCTGCGCTCAATGGCTGCGGCCAAATAACGCGGCAAGAATTTGCAGGCAGGTCAAAATCTGCCTGCAAATAAACTGAACAGGGCCAAACCGGCGGTTGTTTTCTCCACTGCATTCTGGACGGTCATGTTGCCTGACGTGACGTTACTATCTGATCTGGTTACATGAGGATGTCACTCTGATATTGCTCCACCCAGTTGTGCTGTTGCAGATAGTGTCACAACCCTGTGTAAACTTGTTTACTTCAAGGGGATAAAAAGAAAATTAACACTTTCACAATCCTATTCTTTTTAATTCCCCACTTGAACTTGAGTAATGTTGTCATATGTAGACTTCGTTTAGATGTTTTTTTTTTCAAAGGAATGCATTGGTGTTGGAAAAACGCATCAGTTTACATCCTCATCAGGAATTCGCTCAACTGGTTTGTTAGTCTGATACGGTAGATCTTACGACGCCCTGCCCACCAACTTTTTGTAGTAATTTCTTCTTGATGGACTTTTGGATCGCTTAATGCATTACTGCCACCCAATAAAAGGCTAGCGTGACCATAGCTAATTGTTTGAAAAGGAGCTGTCATTGGCTCTAGTAGCATGTATTACCTTGCAGTGATATCGGGCCCATCTCTAGCTTTTCTATATCCCATATAGCCGATATATCTCGCAGGAACCAGGGATCCGATGAGCCTAGACATTTGCAATAACTACAATATATTGTCTGATCCACAATCTACTAGTAAAGACTTCCTGCTGTAGATAATTTTTTTTGCTCGAGCCTTTAATTGTAGCTTGTGACCTATGGTACTGTTATTTACTGCATTTATCTGAATTTTAGATGGAAAAAATGGCAGTAGCTCAAAACAGCGCTATAGCCGCAAGCGTGAAAATTCTTGCCCCAAAAATGAGAGCTGTGCCGGTCAGACCCGCCGCCCCGGTCCACAGAAAAGCAAGACTTTTAACAAGGTTCCCCCTCAGAGAGGTGGCTCTAAACAATACACATATGGAAGAAGAGAAGAGGTGAGAAGTTAAATGAGGAATTGCGTATATTTTATGCACGATTACTGAAAATAATTGTTTCATTGCCACCAATGAGACATTAAGATAGCCGCCATACTACTTGTCTGAGTTCCCAGGGATATGGCATATGATTGTTTGCATCTGAAAATTTACACCACTTCTTGTTTGCAGGTAGCAGAAACTCAACGGGCAGAGTTTAGCCCGGCCCAGTATTCAGGACCTAAGAAAATAAGCTTGAACCATTTGTTGAACTTTACGTATGAGCCACGTGGTCATCCTGGAGCTCATAGAGATGGACAAGGAAATTGGGGAAGAAGAAACAAGTGGGGCCACAAACCATTCAACAAGGAGTTGTTTTTGCAAGCCAAGTATGTTCTCCGTTTGTAATCTCTGAAAACCGTGCATTTGCCATAATACATTGGCAAGATACACTTTTTTGCCAAACCCGGCGGCTTCTTGTCTGTTGTACTCTTATTTTTTTATATATATATATATATATATATATATCTCAAGACTGCTCACTAGGAATGTTCAATGTCCTGTCTCTCTAAAGGGATTTTCCAGTTGTAAGAAATTGATGGCCTATCCTCAGGATAGGCCATCAATATCTGCTTGTTGGGGGTCCGACTCCCGGCATTTGGAGTGTGTTGATTCTATACAAGTCTAGCTACATGCATTCATTCTTTTGTCGTTCTAGCTGCCAGTTTGTGGTGTCTGAGGATCACGATTACAGTGTACATTTCACTGATCCTGACGTGCTTGTCAGCTGGGATCTGGTGGAGCAAGTGGTAAGTAGTCCATGCTTTCTACTTTCTTAATAGCACTGATTAAATATTAAACTAGTAACCCTGTAAACCTCAGTGCTCTTAAAGGATTATTCCCATGTCTGACAATTATGGCCTATTTACAGTATATGCCTTAAATGCGTAGTAGATCCGGATCCCAGCTCTGAGACCTGCACCTTTATCTAGAATGGGGGATTTACTGGCAGGGACTAAGTGGAGAGGGGGCCACTTATGCTCGCAGCTCTCTTCATTCTGTTCATTGGGAGTTATGGAAACAGCAGCACTTTCGGAGGCGGCATTTTGTCCCCTAGAAGAGAATGCCACCTCTTGGACCTCGCCTGGAGTCAGCAGCTGCCTCATCCTGGCTATATAACAATTCTAGACATAGGTGCTGGGACCTGCATCTATCAGACATATGTGGATATGCTGCAACTGTCTGAGACTGGAGGAACAATTTAAAGGATTCTTTCTAAGCTTTAGGATCAAGCAGAGTTTGCTATTTGGTGTAAGTTTGCAGTGCGGTTTCTTCTAATATGAAAAAATTATGCTAATGAATGCAAGTCATATAATGGGCAGAGTGTTATTCCTCATGTACACACATGACGGCTTATTCTGAAAGAGGCCTACCAGTATGACCCCATTCACACGTTCAGGATTTGATCAAATTCTCATTTTGTATCCAGTGCATGTGAATGGGATTTACGTAATTCCGTTCAAATGCAGCAGAGAATTTTTTCTTGTTTTGTATAGAATGGAGGTAATACTTATGCGGATTCGTAGCACATCAAATTGCACATCCGCGGCAGAATTTAGTGTCCGCCTCAGATTTCTGCCGCAGAGCCTTAAGTTAAAATATAAGGTCTAATCACTTGAATGGGACCGTCCCCTGTACAGAGGGTAGTCAAGCGCACCGATATGCGGAGCTAAATTCGTGCGCCAGCTGCTTCATGATTTGTGAGATCGGACCCCACAGATCATAAAGTGGTGGCATTGCTTAGCCTTATGCCACGACTTTAGAAGATGAGAATAACCCTTTAATGCTTTAGGATCAGTCTGAACTGGATACATGAATCCCACACCAGCCCTGCAATGCTATTCAATTTGAAAATGTTGTTTGTGTTGTAGCGCATCTCCAGTCATGAAGTGCCATCCTGTCCTATATGTCTGTATCCTCCTATTGCTGCAAAGATCACTCGATGTGGGCATATATATTGCTGGGCTTGCATATTGCACTACCTGTCGCTAAGTGAAAAGGACTGGAGTAGATGCCCAATTTGCTACAGTTCAATTCTGAAAAAAGACCTAAAAAGGTAATTTTTGAAACCACAATGGATTGTGAATTTAGTCAAAGTGTCATGCAGAATGGAAATGAAGATCTATTTCATATACAATGTCACATAGATTAGTGTTCTGTAATGAATGCAGAGAAAAGTAAACCACTTCTCACTCCTTTAATACATATCTACAAAAAGGTTATTCATATGGTTTTAGAAAATACATAGCTCAAATACAAAAGTTTCAGATGCTTAACTCAAGGAAAAATGATTTGAAGAAGTATTCGGCACACAAAATGTAGTTTTTAAATTCTTCAGGTTTATTGTATTTGATGCCAGAGGCTTAGTGCGTGCGACGTTTCGGTCAGGAGACCTTCATCAGGCACTATTGGTGTACAAAATTTTACAAGTAAATATATTTGCATCATATAAATACGTAAATAATCATATATCATGACATAAAGGAAAAGAGAAATGAAACTAAAATAAAAAGATAAAAGTACAAAATAAGGTAAGAACAGATTCATTTCACCAAAATACATACAGAGTTCCTACATCGTGGAGATTTACATGATATACATATTTTTTGGTATAGAAGGATACATAAATATAGATATATGTATATGGATGGATGACATCCTAGCTCTGGGCACAATATCCATATTCAAGGCTAAGATATAATGTAATAACCCCAAAAATATGTTTATATGATGCAAATATATTTACTTGTAAAATTTTGTACACCAATAGTGCCTGATGAAGGTCTCCTGACCGAAACGTCGCACGCACTAAACTAAGCCTCTGGCATCAAATACAATAAACCTGAAGAATTTAAAAACTACATTTTGTGTGCCGAATACTTCTTCAAATACGATTGGGTTGGGACCCTATTCGTGCACCTGCCTTCGTCCAGTGCATTCTGAACCACTACCTATCAAGGAAAAATGATGCTCATGATTCTTATTTACAGTTTTTGATTTGTCCGCAGCGTTGTTTCCACAGAGAGACCACTTTATGGTGTTGGGGACACCATTACAATGCAGCTGATGAGAAGAGAAAAGGGTGTGCTGGTGGCTATGCCTAAATCGAAGTGGATGAAACTGGAGGAGCCTATTCACCTGGGAGGTAAGGAGACCTCATTTCTCGATCATATCATTGGGGGACATAGCACCATGGCTATAGGCTCTTGCCACTATTAGGCTGACACTTTAAGAAAAACTTGTTAAGAGTCCAGGTCATACCCTTCCCACAGACTGAGCTAGTAAGTTTTGGCCTAATGTCCATAGGATTTTAGTTTTATTTGTAATCTCTCCCTTTTTAGGTTCAGGGTGGACTGTCAGTCTAGTTAACAGCCTAGTCAACCCACTGAGGGTGTCAGTAAACCAAGCTGTATCCTGCACTGTACTTCCTCCTTTACCGGTCACAACACTTGTTTATGCTTCCACAGATGGCATGCTGGTAATCTTACTGTATATAGAAGAGGTGACCCTGTGCTCACCCGAAGATGCTGGAGAGTATATGGGTAGACAATATCCCTCACCTTGGCCTATGTGGTATCACTGTCAGTCATGGCCCTGCAGTCTAAATCCTTGTTGGCCTTCAAAATAAAAAAAAAGGGGGGGCGCTGATACTTCACTGTGGTGACGTTGGCCACGGTGCTGCTTGGGCCTCCTTACTTTAGTCCCTTCCTACTTGGAGGACTAGGCTGCAAAGTTCTTGGTGGTTTCCCCACCCAATCTAGTTACGTGAGTTTTCTGAACATATCGAACGCTTGGCTGCTGAGGGGCCAGGGCTTGAATTTTCCTCTACGCGGGCTTCTTTTTCTTTTTTTTTCTTTTTTCTCCTGTGCAGGCATCTCTCTCTCCAGCATGGTGGCATCTCTTCTGTCAGTTCTATAGCTGCGTCAGCGCCATCCTCTTCAGATTTGCGTGAGTCTGTCAACTCCCAGGGTTCTGTTTTGTTTACTGTTTTCTAGGGGGGTCCACCCCCCCCCCACTTCAGGGGAGCTGTCACATCTAATCAGTGTGGAAGTTACTCTCCTAGCATGCCTTACTCCCAGGAGAATTCCAGACAACTGGTCCCCGTGGCTTTAATGACAGTGCTTCAGGAATATGGCCCTGGACACCTTCTCTAGGGTTGACAAAGGTTCAGACCAACAACTCCACTGCAGTCACCTATCTAAAGCATCAGTGCGGGAGCAGGGCGCCTCATGTGGGAGTCTCTTGTATTCCCCACTGGGCAGTCACGTCCCTGTTCTGGGGGTGGACAACTATGCTGCCGAATTCCTCAGTCGGGAGAGGCTGGAACCGGGAGACTGGTTGCTTCGTCTGGACATTTTCACCAAAATCTCACGAAGATGGAGCCACTCCAGACATCCAGGACGCTTTGCGTCTTCACTTTACCACAAGGTGCAAGTGCTCTTGTAATCGATGCCCTTGTTACTCCTTGGGGTGGGTTCTCCCTCCTATTTCTCCTACCTCTTCTGCTTTTTTACAGAGCTCTCAAGCAGATCAAGGCAGAGGGCATTCTGGTTGACCCAGACTGGCCTCGCTGGGCCTGGTACACAGACCTAGTCAATCTGCTTGCCTACACCCCTTGGTGCCTTCTGCTGCAACACTACCTCTTTTCCCAAGGTCCACTATTCCACCCCACTTTACCTCAGCTTTAAGTGGTGGGGTTGTTAAAGGGTAATTAAACTTTCAGTAAACTTCTGACCTGTCAGTGACGTGCCATAAGTTTTGATCTGTGAGAGTCTGAGCACCGACACCCACCGATTGCTAAAACTAAGTGGCAGATGCGTTTGGGTAAGCGTTGAGCCGTTTTGGTTTCTGATCAGCTTTTCTCGGAAAACCGATGTAGTGGTGTACGGACTCTAGAGAGTCTATGAGCCCGTACACAGTGGCATCGACTTTCTGAGTAAAGCCGATCGGAAACTAAGCGGCTCTTCGCTCACTCGAGCGCTTCTGCTGCTTCGTTTTAGTGATCGGTGGTGTTGTGGATAATTCAACATCAAACAGTTGCTCCAGATTCATTCATATTTATTCTTAAAGGGGTTCACGGAAGAAGTGTCATATTAATGTCACTTTGCATGTGATGGCAAATGCTCCCTTCCGTACAATGTGAGGGAGTTTATATTCAGCTTTTAGAAATATACAACCCCAGCACTCACAGAGGTACGCAAAAGATCCAGATGCAAACAAATTTTAAGTTTTATTGCAACAAAAGATGGTAAAGTTGAGGTGGAAAGCGACTTGGTAAGACGTTTCGGCCGAACCTCGGCCTTTGTCACGGTCGCTGTGACACAGGGAATATCCGGCGGACAACCCATACCAGTGATATCGTCTTACAGCGACCGTGACAAAGGCCGAGGTTCGGCCGAAACGTCTTACCAAGTCGCTTTCCACCTCAACTTTACCATCTTTTGTTGCAATAAAACTTAAAATTTGTTTGCATCTGGATCTTTTGCGTACCTCTGTGAGTGCTGGGGTTGTATATTTTCAATATTGTGGGATTCTCGTCCCTACCTTACTAGCACCACGCCAATTGATTGAGGAGTGCATCCCAATATCTATTTTTGTATATTCAGCTTTTAGACTGCGATTTTACTACATCCGCTATAATTTCTCTTGGGTTTGCACAAAACCTTACATTACATTCAGAATATTTTCTATGAATTCATTATCTAGGATTATTTTATTTTAGTAGTCATCTCTCCTTTATCACCTTCTGTGGAGGATGTGGTCTTGAGTCTGTTTTTTCCCTTAGGGTATGTTCACGCGACCTTTTTGTTGGGCCAAAAACGGCCAAAAAATCAGAAGCAGAACGTCTCCAAACATCTGCCCCTTGATTTCAATGGGAAAACGGCATTCTGTTCCGACGGAGCGTTTTTCACTGCATTTTTTTTACGCGTAAAAAAACGGCCGCAAAAATGGTGCAGGACGTTTTTGGAGCAGTTTTCCATAGACACTCTTGAAAAAAGCTCCAAAAACGGCCGTAAAAAACGCAGCGAAAATCGCGAGTGGCACAAAAAAAAGTCTGAAAATCAGGAGCTGTTTTCCCTTGAAAACAGCTCCGTATTTTGAGACGTTTTTGACTCTGCGTGTGAACATACCCTTAGTCAGAAAGTGTTAAAGCTGTCAAGTCAACTTCTTTGTTATCCAGCAAAGATTCTCTTATACACAGCAAAAACACACTACGTTCTCGAAGTATCATTCTTTCACAGTGGGGGTCTCAGTGCTTGGACCCCCACCGATCAAAACTTCTGACGTCACTATGACATAACAGAAGTTTGACAGCTTAGTTACCCTTTAAAGCCACAGTTCTGAGATTCTGTGGTCTTTCTGAACTTGTCATACAGACTATATTGAAGGCCAGAAAATCTCAGGTTGCTAAGGTGTACCATCGGACAAGGAAGGCATATTTACGTTGGTGAGACTTCATCTTTTGGTGTGCTCCACCCCTAGGATATGGTCTTAGTCTGGTCTGGGTTTGGGCCGATTTTCTCTGAAGGGCCAGGTTTCCGCTCACCCACTTTTTATTTAGCATATGCTATTCTTCTGTTTCCAGGTGAAGACCTTCTTGCAGGGGGTAGCACATGCCAACCCTCCTTTTTTGTCATCCCTCTGAGCACGGAGATCTCAATCTGGTTCTTGGAGCCCTCCAGGTGTCACACTTCAGCCATCGTAAAGCATTTCACTCCGTTTTATTTCCTGAATGGTTGCTTTACTGGTGGCTAATACTTCCATTAGGTGTGTTTTAGAACTAGCAGTGCTATCCTATAGGTCTGCCTTCTTGGTCATCCCCAAGGATAAGGTGGTGTTCCAACTGGTCCCATCCTTTCTCCTGAAAGGGGTCTCTGCCTTTCACATCGTTGGTGACACTCCCCATTCCACCTGTGGTAGCGTGCGCTTCACTCCCTTTATGTGGCTAGAGCGGTTAGCATCTACCTTCCAGCAGCTTAAATCCTTCAGATGCTATGACTTTGTGAACCCGAAGGGCCATTCAAGAGCTTAGGGGCTCGTTGGATTAGGTCTTATCCTGGAATCCCATTGGTCCTTTTGGGTTACAGCCCATTCCATGAGGGCTGTCGATGCATCCTGGGAACTATGACAAGTTTCGGTCTCGTTTGAAAGGCTGCTATCTGGGCTTTGGTGCATATTTTCATGGCGTTCCATGCAATTTTATTCTCTGGCTTCCTCTGATGCTCCAAGCTGCTGTCTTATGCGGGTCGCACAGTAACTTTATTTTTGCCCACCCTCTACTACTGTCGGACGTCCCATGGTGCTGTCCCCAGTTGATCTTAACGAGAATTTTATTTTTGTACGCTCATTGAATTTATTTGGGAAACAGATCCCGCCCTCTTACTTATTGTTTTGGGCCCGGGGCTTGGGTTATGGTTGTTCTCCCTGGATATGCGGTTTTGTTCTACTTCTTTTTGTACAAACAGATTAGTTTAGTGTCAGTGGGAGGGGTATGGCCTGCCTGGGCGGAGCCAACACTTTTACTACCTAGTGTCTGCCTCCCAGTGGCAAGGTCCTGTGCTGTGTTCAATGTGATTTTACGGGGAGTACAAAAATCAAACTTTAAGATTAAAAAAAGTTTTGAAGAATTTGCCAATCCTATGCCAAATGAGTACTTAATTTTTTTTATAAAATCTATAATAGGCAGACGTATGCAAATGTCTGTTGCATACATTTGGTCATATGTTCAGCAGGACTTGTGCAGTTGCCAAACTTAGGACCCTGCAAGTTGAGCTCTGAAAACTGCCCTTACTTTAACCCCTTAATGACCAGCCTATTTTAGACCTTAATGACCAGGCTAAGTTTTTCCATCGTCTCATTCCAAAAGCTATAACTTTTTTATTTTTGCGTCGACATAGCTGTATAAGGTCTTGTTTTTTGCGGGACAAGTTGTATTTTTTAATAGCACCATTTTTAGGTACATATTATTTATTAACTTTTTTTGGTGGGGGGGACAGAAAAAAATCGGGAATTTCGCCACTCTTTTTTGCGTCCTAAATCTACGCCGTTTACCGTGTGGTATAAATAACACAAGTTTATTCAGCGGGTTGTTACGATTGCAACGATACCCAATTTGTATAGGGTTTGTATGTTTTACTACTTTTACACAGTAAAAACGCATTTTTTTTTAAATTATTTGTTTTTGTGTCTCCATATTTGAAGAGCCGTAACGTTTTTATATTTTCGCCGATGCAGTTGTATGAGGGCTTTTTTTTTGCGGGATGACTTGTAGTTTTTATTGGTACCATTTTGGAGTAGATGCGACTTTTTAAAATTAACTTTATTAAACTTCTTTTTTTTTTACTTTTTTTTTACTAGTCCCACTAGGGGACTTCACTATGCGATCCTCCGATCGCTATTATAATACACTGCAATACTTCTGTATTGCAGTGTATTACTGCCTATCCGTTTAAAATGGACAGGCATCTGCTAGGTCATGCCTGCGGCATGAGCTAGCAGGCATTCATTACAGGCAGACCTGGGGGCCTTTATTAGGTCCCCGGCTGCCATGGGGGAGACACTCGGCGATCTTATCGCCGGGTGCCGGTGGGAAGAGAGGGAGCTCCCTCCCTCTCTCCAAAACCACTCCGATGCGGTGCTCGCTATCGAGCACCGCATCTGAGGGGTTAAACGGGTGACATCGATACTAATATCAATCTCACACTGCAGAGCAGGGACGCCCCCAGCCCTCCGCTACGTCTGGCAGCTGAGAGCAGGGAGATTTGACATCTCCCTGCTCTGTTTACTTATTCCGATGCCGCGGCGTAAAAAGTCTATGGCATCGGAATAAGGCCCGTTAGTGACCGACGTCAAAAGACTGGGCCGGTCACTAACTGGTTAACAATACCCCATTTGTTTGTGTTATTAAAATTCAAGTTCCAATTTAAAAAAATAACTAACCGTAACTGATTTCTTTTTCTTCTAGATGAGGTGCATACCCTGTTTTCCAAGCTTCTCGTGGCCTCAAAAGACCAGATCCTCCACCAGGTGATTTCAAAGGAGAAAGCAGCACTGCTAGAGCAGTACAGTATTGAGGGGGAAACCCCAGAAGTCTGTTTTATAGAAGCTGCCATTCAGGAGTTGACGGTGAGTGCTGAAACAAGCAATTCTTTAGAGTCGTTTGTGGGAGTTTTGGGGAAAAGTGGTCTGGTCTCTAATAATATGCACTATAAATTTATTTTTTTTCAATGTGAGACCAATTCTGCACATCTTGTGAGTACATGAAGTTGTTGGGTGGTCTATGAGAGTCATAATTCATTAAGCATCTGTTCTGACTTATAATAGGAACGTCAGGATAGTCTTCAGAATCTCAGACTTCAAGTTGAAGCAGCTACAGTTTCTATGGAGGCTTTGACGTTGGAGACAAAGGTTGAAGAAAGAAATCCAGGCTTGGATCGTAAGGTAGGTGTTGGATTACTTTGATGTTTGTCACACTTGTATGTAGTTTAAACACTCGTCACATTCAAAATTGGAAGTATTCTTGTCAGTGACCTGATCCTACTGAGTAGCATTTAAAAAACGTGCTAATACACGGTTTAACGTTGTATCAAATGTCTAAATGGTCACTAACTTTTCAACCAAGTTTGCATAAATCAATAGTACAAGCGAATGAGACTTTGTAATCTTATTACACAAAAAAAAGCCTCTTTCTCCACTTGACTCCCTTCCCTCAGTCTGAATTTACTGCTTAAAGAGGCTGTCACCAGTTTATGGGTATGTGCACACGTAGTGTTTTCAGGTGTATTTTGGGGCGTTTACGCCTCAAAATGCCTGAAAAATCGGAAGCAGAACGCCTGCAAACATCTGCCTATTGATTTCAATGATAAATACGGCGTTCTGTTCCAACAGGTTTTTTACGCCTTATTTTCAAAAAACGGTGTGTAAAAAGACGCCCACAAAGAAGTGCATGTCATTTCTTGAGCCGTTTTTGGAGCGGTTTTTCATTGACTCTATAGAAAAACCGCAACAAAAATGGGCGTAAAAAACTGCACGAAAAACGGGAATGGCTTAAATAACGTCTGAAAACCAGGAGCTGTTTTCCCTTGAAAACAGCTCTGTATTTTCAGACGTTTTTGATTGTGTGCACATACCCTAATACAGCTGCCCATAGAAGTCTATGGAGAGGGGTGGGGTGGTAGGAGAAAGCAGGAGCAGAATAAGAGGCAGAGACTGACATGCTGCAGCTTCTAGTAAGTGTTTTACTGCTCAGTACGTCATCCATACTGCTTCTGTATACGTAATAGAGGTAGGAGAGCAGGATTCTCTTCTGTGTGCTGTGTATAGAAGACATGATAGCTGTTAGAGCTCCACCCGTTCACTCAGAGAAAAATGAGGATTAGAGTGCCTGCAGAGGGGAAAACTGCTTAAAAAAATCAAAATACAAGTCATCTAATAGCCAGAAATAGTGTTATTCCTCATATGACCGCTTACTTTGAAAGGTTAGGTACACTTTATGCCTCTTGACTGACTTTTTGGACAATTTCGACAAGTGCAGGTCAATGAATAAATACATTATCTATTTTTATACATAGGTGGTGCAGTACCTCTCTGCTTTTGAAGAGACAATTGACCCACTGGATGAGGAACTTTGTACAGCCCCAGTTCAGGCACATGTGGAACATGTGTCTGCTGATGGCTGTGATTTTGGCCCTGCAGATGATTCAACCCTTACTTTAGGCAGTCATCTGGAAGCTGTTCCTTTGGACTCTGGGCAACTTGCAAACCCGCATTACTACTACTTTTACCAAGGTGCGTGCATGCCCATTTAAAAAAAAAAAAAAAATGTACATTTTTATTCCATTAGTAAAAAAAATTAATAGACTGTTGTCCATGCAGCTGTGGATGGACAGCATGTGTATCTCCACCCTGTCAATGTACGATGCCTGGTTCATGAATATGGCAGTCTTGAACGATGTCCAGAAACTATTACAGCTGCAGTGGTTGAAATTGATGGCTTCACAGTGACTGAGGTAAATTGGAAACTTATATTGAGGAAAGGAAATATGTGGCAAATGGTTTTCAGCAGTGTGACTGAAATGTTACCTTCTTTTGCAGGAGGTGCGTAGACGTCACCGTTACCTATGCCATCTTCCGCTTACCTGTGAATTCAGTATTTGTGAGATGGCACTTGGACCGCCAGCTGTTTCACAGGAAACTCTGGCATACTTTTCTGGTGAGCAAAGTGGTGTTTTGTAGAAGCTGGGTCAGTGACTATCAAATGTTTGGCTTTATTCTGGACCGCCTCTTTACTTATGTTTAGACTTAGTGTTCAAAATGGATCTTGGGCTATTTGTTGCATTAAAGAGGCTCTGTCACCACATTATAAGTGGCCTATCTTCTCCATAATGTGATCGGCGCTGTAATATAGATTACAGCAGTGGTTTTTTTATTTAGAAAAATGATCATTTTTGACGGAGTTATGACTTATTTTACCTTTATGCTAATGACTTTCTTAATGCCCAACTGGGCGTGTTTTACTTTTTGACCAAGTGGGCGTTGTGGAGAGAAGTGTATGACACTGACCAATCAGCATCATACACTTCTCCCCATTCATATACACAGCATATAGTGATCTTACTGAAGTGTCCTGACAGTGAAGAGACATCACTACCAGCCAGGACGTGATGTCTATTCACAATCCCGGCACTTCGGTAACGTTTGTGTGTGATTTACAGCACAGCAAGCGTAATCACGTTTTAAATGACAGTTTACAGCGTAATCTCGCTGGACTACGCTTGCTGTGCTGTAAATCACACACAAATGTTACCGAAGTGCCAGGATTGTGAATAGACATCACATCCTGGCTGGTGGTGATGTCTATTCACTGTCAGGACACTTCAGTAACGTTAGTGTGTGTGTGTATGTGGCTGCACAAAGTGATCTAGTAAGATCACTTTGTGCTGTGTAAATGAATAGAGAGAAGTGTATGACGCTGATTGGTCAGCGTCATGCACTTCTCTCCACAACGCCCACCTGGTCAATAGTAAAACACGCCCAGTTGTCCATTGGGAAACTCATCATAAAGCTAATATAGGTCATTACTCCGTAAAAAATGTTAGTTTTTCTAAATAAAAAACCACTGCAGTAATCTACATTACAGCGCCGATCATAACATGTAGAAGATAGGGCACTTATAATGTGGTGACAGAGCCTCTAAGCAGAATGTGGTAAAGTGACATTTCTAATTTAATCCATATAAACATTTTGTAATGTGCGTTAAAATTATTTAGATGAAGTGGAAAAGAGAAAAAAGCAACGTCAGCGGAAAGCTCGAGATGAGCGACGCAGAGAGAAAAGGATTGAGATTGAGGAGAACAAAAAGCAGGGAAAATGTAAGATCTAATTTTGTTTCTTTACAGTAAAAATATCTAACCTGCATCTTGCTGTACCACTGCTTATTTGCAGTCATTTTATAGATGTTTGACATAAATTAAAAATCATCCCCCTTAAAGGGGGGTTGTCTCATGAAGATATCCCTGTCCATATATTCTATTAGGCCACCCCAACCCCACCCCTCTATGTGCACACATTGATATCTACTCTGTAAGAGTGGCTCCCACTCTGGTGAACTTGAGACCTTCATCTCAATGGCCAACATGTAATAGTACGCTTCCCCTGCAGCAGCCACTGGCTGCAGTTCCCACTCACAGCTTATCTTTTGAAGGGGGATCCACGTCAATCTCAAAGGAGTAGTCCGTAATAAGACATCTCTTCAGGGGCTGGTAATGAAACCGACAAGGAAGCTCTTCCTAGCCACTGTATATTTTAAGGCCCCATGCACACAACTGTAGATTTCTTCCTTAATTGCAGTCCGCAATTACGGACCCATTCATTTCTATTGACCACGGACACCTTCCCGCGTATTTGTGGGAAGGTGTCTGGGCCGTAGAAAGCGTCTGCAAAAGATAAAACGTCCTATCTTTTGCTTTTTATGGACTGTCTCCCATACTTTGTGAGGGAGCAGGGGCCGAAAATGCGGCTGGCTGTCCGTGGTGCGCGACATCGCGGACCGTGATCGTTGGCATTGTAGACGTGTGCATGAGACCTAATGGTCCTATTACACGGCTCCTACGTGGGCTGTGTAAACGAGCGCCGATCAGGGAGACAGCTCAATGGGCGCTCACTTGCTCCTTTCACACAAATATCTTATGTATAAGTTTTCATCATGTTGGCAGCGCATCTCCCTGTTTACATTTTTATAAAAGTGTTTTTGTAGTGGTGCTTCTTGCTGCAATTAGGCTGGGTTCACACAGTTTTTTGCAGGAGGAAAATGTGCCTCCAAGTTCCATTTGGAATTTTGAGGCAGATTTTGCTCTGCCTGCACGCTGATTTTCGCCCGTGGGCAAAAAAACACAGCGAAATACGCTTCTGCCTCCCATTGTCAATGGGAGGTCAGAAGCGTATACGCCCGAAGTTAGGGCATGTCCCTTTTTCCTGCGAGCTGGTTTTTCCACTCGTGGGAAAAAGACGCCTCTGCCTCCCATTAAAATCAATGGGAGGCATTTTCATCCGTTTTTTGGCGCGTCAAAAAAACTTGCAAAAAAAAAAAAAAACCTGTGTGAACTGGCCCTTACATACAGCCTCATTTGTAGCGATCGACTCACACACTGTAGTTTTTTCCCACTGGTCTCAAAGCTGTTCAGGCTCAACCCAGGCTGAGCATGAGCAAAATTGATTCTTTAGCTAGTCTGGGCACTGCAGGCTATGAACGTTTTTGGCATTGCAGATTATAGGCCTTGGTTACACAGCAGTAGTTTTTGATGCATTTTTTGTCAGCCAAAACTGGGTCAAAGCTTTCTTTGGGTTCTTTGTCTTGCTAGGAAACATCCTCTCCAAAGTAGCAGTTCTGATCACAAGAACTTGAGAGAATAGGAGAGATCTTTATCCTTAAAGTGTAACTAAACTTTCAAAAACTTCTGACATGTCCTAGTGCAATGTCAGAAGTCTTCATCAATCGGGGGGTCTAAGCACTGAGACCCCCACCGATCGCTAAAACAAAACGTCTGAAGCGCTCTGGGGAGCTCTGTGCTGCTTAGTTTCTGATCTGCTTTTCTGGGAAAGCCGAGCAATTGGTGTACAGACAATAGAATGTCTGAGCCCGTACACCAACTGCTCGGCTTTCCCAGAAAAGCCAAGCAGAAACTAAGTGGCTCAGAGCTCACCTGAGCGCTCCTGCTGCTTTGCGGATTGGTGGATCGCCGTGCTCGGAGCCCCAGCGATCAAGACTTCTGACATTACACTATAATATGTCAGAAGCTGGAAATTTTAGTTACCATTTAAATGTTCATATTTCTTATTCAGACCCATGGGGCCAGCCATGCTGTTGCAAGGGAAATGTATAGCCAGATGCAGCTAGACCACATCGATCAGCTGATAGCCTGGCCTGCTTCCATACAATAAGGGGTTGTCTTAAAATGTTTACGTGGTGTGTCTGCATAAATATGTAATCTTATCTAGCAAATCGTGAACTCTACATTTATCTTACAGATCCTGAAGTGCATATTGCACTTGAAAATTTTCACCAGTTCCCTACAGTCAGTTCTGCGACAGAAGCCACAGTGCCTGGTTCACTTTCTTTGCTGCCCATTGCAGATACTCTGAGGTCTTTAACACCTTCTTCTTTGAGCTGTAGCCCAGCCTCTCAAACTAGTAAGAACTCTGGCTTGTTTAGCTTTATTTTAATTTCTGAAATATTGGTTATTCTAATTTTCTGATTCATGTTTTATGAAGGTTCTACTCTTGGCCATGAAAGCCCTATCGATTTCCATGGGAACCTTGAGGATGATGCCAGGTCTCCTTCCTTTGCTCAGGTCTGTGACAATTGTGGAGATACATATATAGGAAAACATTTGGGAACTCTTAGACATTGTATTTCGAAAATACTTTTCCCCCTAGTTGAATTATTTGTTTTGCCCTTTGTAGATGCTAAGGGTTGGCAAGGCAAAATCAGAGTTGTGGCCGAAGGCTGCAGTAAAGAAAGGTAAGTATTGACAAAGCTTGTCATCTAGTATGGGTTAGGAGGACTATTGCACACACCAAAGCCATGGGCACGTAGCCTATACAGCCCTCTTTGAAGCACTGTATTCTCCTCTGAGCAATGTTTTTTTGGGGGAAAATGTCTGCAATACTACAGGAGATGGTCATTGATTCCCACAGAAAATGTCCAATCATAGTGCTACAGTATGGGGATGATAGGCTATGGCCACAGAAATTGGCATCCTAAATACAGCCGTGTGCAGAATTTGGGCAAAATTTAGACCAAATATTTTTATTCCATAGAAAATCCAGTTGTGAGCACAGCACCTGCAGACAGTGATGGGGAGAGTGACTGTTCTGAGAGGGTCCCTGTACCAAGCTTCCAGAACTCTTTCAGTGAAGCCATGGAGGCAGCCTTTCTAAAGCTGGACACTGCACTTCCTACTCCGCCATCTGGTGAGATTACTTTCCAAACTATCTATTTCATGTGGGTTGGCCTAGTTTCTGTAACTATTTTTTTCAAAAAATTTTATTTAATTTTTTTTTATACAGTTGATAAAGGAGGAAAGAGAAAGAAGAAGCAACAGAAACTTCTGTTCAGTACTTCTATGGTTCACACAAAATAAGCATCACGCACATTGCTTGGTATAACATTTAAACTCTCTGCAGTATTTATGGTGTTTTTTGTTAATTTGGTCACCTCTGCCAGGGTGGGTGGGTTTTCTTTGCCAGTAATTCATCTGGTCTGGGCCAATTCTGCCTGCACAGGGTTAATTCCAGGATTGTAGCGCAGAATGTTGTACATGAATTGTAGAACTCTACCAATGTCTGGTGAGTTGCAGGCTTGTTAATGCTCAGCTATAGAATTGACAAGCTTTTTGCCACGTTGAAAGTACCTGAGTTGCTTATCTGGTATTTTTTATTTTTTGCTGCCCTATCAGATGGCAGTATAAAGTAGTGCCAGAGACCCCGATGGCAACGCTATATTACTTGTCAATGGCTAGTAGTTCTGGTATAAAATAACTTCTGAAGCTCATATTCATGAGCGGAGGCTCCCCATACTGCGCAAAGTTAGAAAGATGCCAATCGCTGGGGTTTGGAGGGGCTACAGCATGCACTACCAGCCACCCACTGCTGATTGACCACTTTCTCCCTATGCATGGTATGGGGGGGAAAGCTGTCAATCAGTGGCCGGTGAGCATGGCTACCTGCAGCGCATGAAAAAGTGATTTTATAGAAACTACCGATCACTGACAAGTAATACTGCATTGAAGCAGAGTTTTGGGCAATACTTAATGCTGCACTCAGGGCAGCATGAACCTGGTTACAGACTGCTTTCAGATGAAATGGATGGACCAGTAATTCATTAGAATTTTTTTTTTGTCCCACCGTCATGAAGATTGACATCACTCTGGTTGTGGCTTTTGTGTATGAAGGTTGTTTTCCCCCTCCGGTCTGTAGTTTAAACAATAAATTACTTGTCAGACATGTTTTGCCTCTAGTTTTTTTCATCTCTCTACCCCTCCAACTTGCTGACTTAGCAGCTGACAGTATGTTTGTTTGAGGTCTTGGTATTATGGGTAAAATCTGTTACTGACCTGTCTGTTTCAAACCATTAAAAGTTGATCAGACCTATCTGAGCATGCTCTTCTGACTGCCACAAATAGAAGCCTGACTGAATGGAGGCTAGTTAAAGGCAATTGACATTTGCCATCATAGAAATTCCACTGAAGTCGATGGGGGTATTCATGTAAAAGTTCTGTATCCCTACTGTAAAAGACAAACACAGATGTAGATGGCCCATTACTCTGTTCCTAAGTTCTGTGCATCAAGCCTTTCTTAATGGACCTAGAAGAACAGTACTAACTTATCAATGGCCACTAGCCTCCTAAGATCGTATGTTGGTTTGACATACAGCAGCATAATATAATCTGTCCCAGTTTACACTGACCAGTTGTCATACAATATTGTAATAGGTTTCTGGGCTCTGTTTCTACAGTACAGATGTTCATATTTCTTAGAGGCTCTGTCACCACATAAGTGCCCTATCTCCTACATAAGGAGATCAGTGCTGTAATGTAGGGGACAGCAGTGCTTTTTTTTTTATTTAGAAAAACTATTTTTACCACATGAGCGATTTTAGCTTTATGCTAATTCGTTTAATGCCCAACGGGGCATGTTTTTACTTTAGACCAACTGGGTGTTGTAAAGAGAAGTGTATGATGCTGACCAATCAGCATCATACACTTCTCTCCATTCATTTACTCAGCATATAGTGACAAATGACAGGTTACAGCGAGATTACGCTTGCTGTGCTGTAGTGCCGGGATTGGGAATAGACCCCGTCCTGGCAGGAGGTGATGTCTATTCACTGTCAAGACACTTCAGTAACGTTAATGTGTCAGTATAAGACCGCACATAGAACAACACAGTGTCACTATGTGCTGAGTAAATGAATGGAGAGAAGTGTACGACGCTGATTGGTCACTGATTGGTCAGCGTCATACACTACTCTGTACAACGCCCACTTGGTCTAAAGTAAACACGCCCAGTTGGGAATTAAGAAACAAATTAGCATAAAGCTAAAATCGCTAATGACGTTGTAAAAATAGATCGTTTTTCTAAATAAAAAAACTCCTACATTACAGCGTCCATCTTCTTATGTCAGAGATGGGGCACTTATAACGTGGTGACAGAGCCTCTTTATATATAAATTTCTGCTGCTACTAGGGGAGCAAACGGATGGCTGATTTGAGCTGTTAACATGTGTTGTGGCTTCCGTTATGACAACGAATCCAATTGCAATGCTATTTGTCTTGACAAATGACAGAGCCTCAGAACTAGCTGTCCTACCTAGTGTTTGTATATTTCTAGATAAAAACCAGAGCATATCCCATCAAAGAAAGGTAGCAAAAACAATCACTGCTTAGTTGCTACTTGTCTGAGAATTCTTCACATCAGGCTTGAAGTTATAGCGGTATTCAAGATGTGGGATAAAGCTCTTTTGATGGCTACATTTTTAGAAGTCACGCTGTGACATATAAGAACATTCAAAACCAGCGGCACCTTTCCACTCTGTTTATAATACCCATATTTATAGGAAGGAAAAAAACTGCTACATAAATGTGTTGCACGAGATGGTAACATTTTATTACATGTTATGGGAGCTGCTATTCTTAAAATTCAAGAAATTATGTAGGCAGTAAACGAATGCAAATTTGTAGTGTGGACGAAAGTCTCCTAATCCATGTCTTCAACGTCAGCCATGAATTCTGCTTCTTGTACATTTTGTAAGGAACAACTCGCTATGGACTTCTGGATGGCATTTTTCTCATCTATAATAAAAACACGTTTAGTGGAATCTGGTGACGTTATCACCAGTTTACAGATGCAGCGTACTTACCAGGATTTGTAGTGTTCTTCAGCAACAGGGCCAGTTGTTTCCGGTTGTACTGAATGAGGAATTTCTGACATGTACGTATTGTGCCTGTAAGAATACAATATAACAGTGGTCCAGCAAACCGGTTTATTGTAGAATTAAAGAGGCTCTGTCACCACATAAGTGGCCTATCTTCTACATAATATGATCGGCGCTGTAATGTAGATGACAGCAGTGGTTTTTATTTAGAAAAAGTAATTTTTGACAGTTTATTACCTATATGAGCTTTATGCTAATGAGTTTCTCAATGAACAACTAGGCGTGTTTTACTTTTTTGCCAAGTGGGCGTTGTACAGGGGAGTGTATGACGCTGACCAATCGGCGTCATACACGTCTCCCCATTCATTTATACAGCATATAGCGATATAGCTATGTGCAGCCACAAACACTAACATTACTGTAGTGTCCTGACAATGAATATACATTACCTCCAGCCAGGACGTGATGTGTATTCAAAATCCTGACCACTTCTCTGATTTACAGCACAGCGAGATTTCGCTGTAAAGGACAGCGTAATCTTGAGACTATGCCTGCTATGCTGTAACTCACAGAGAAGTGTCAGGATTCTGAATACACATGTCCTGGCTGGAGGTAATGTCTATTCATTGTCAGGAGACTAACGTTATAGCGTGTTCATGAGGCTGCACATAGCGATATAGCTATGTGCTGTGTAAATTAATGGGGAGACGTGTATGACGCTGATTGGTCAGCGTCATACACTCCTCTGTACAACGCCCACTTAGTCAAAAAGTAACACGCCCAGTTGTCCATTGAGAAACTCATTAGCATAAAGCTAATATAGGTCATAACTGTCAAATGATCGTTTTTTGTTTTAAATAAAAACCACTGCTGGAATCTACATTACAGCACTGATCATATGTACAATATAGGGCACTTATAATGTGGTGACAGAGCCTCTTTAAAGGGGTTTTCTGCTACTGGACAACTGACGACCTAGCCACCGGATAGGTCATCAGTAGGGGGCCCTGACACCCATCCACTGCTTCAGCGCTCTAGGCTCGCTCTGTCCGTGGGCCGGCTCTGGTCATGGAACAGCAGCCAAGCTGCAGCTCTGCTCCTATTCATGTGAATAAGAGGCGCTGCAGTTCGGCTGCTATGCGATGAACAGAGCCAACTGCATAGTGTGCAATGACATCCGATGTCCGCAGGCAGCTGATTGGTGCAGGGTCCAGGCAGCAGGCATGCACCGATCATACTAATGACCTATCCACCGTATAGGTCATCAGTTGTCTGGTAGTGGGAAACCCCTTTAAGTTATGCAGGTTTGCATCCACGAAGTTAACTGCTGAAGATAAGGAGCTGTTTAAGGGAAAACCTCTCTTGCTCTTTAGCTGTTTTTTACAGCTGTTTTTGGAGCTATTTTTCTATTGTCAATGAAAAACATTTTTAAAAACAGCTGTGTAAAAAATACCCCACAGTAACAGAATGCAGTTTTTCTCCACTGAAATCAACAGGCAGATGGTTGTAGCCGTCAAGTCCCTGCATTTTTAGGGGCATTTACGGCCCGAAAAACAGCTGGAAATAGCCCATGTGAAGATACCCTCAGGGTTGAATGACAGCAAGATGCCCTATAAATTTCACAGAATTTCATTTTTTTATTACCCAGCCCTAGTTTGAAAACAAGTTGTAGTGAGTGCTGTCATTTTCCACAGCTACCAATATAAGTTGAGACATGATGCACAATCTACCAAATCCTGGTCTTCAGAGAAAAGATGAGGATCCACACCCTGAAAACACTATAGTGCAAATAAACAGATTCCCATTAAAAAAAAATAACAGCTCTTGCACACGGCCCAAGTCAGCCCATAAAAAACAGTCCGTGTGTAGGCCGGATTGCCCGGCCAGGCCCCGTACACCGGTGAATGGGACTCCGGGCATCATAAACCTTTCTAATGCTAGGTGTGTCTGCCTTCCCCATGGAACTGCTGTTCCATACTTAACAAAATGATACAGTATAGTAACAAAGACAGATGTGCTGCAGTTTCCTGGTAAGGGAATGTTCACACGGCAACGCCAATTACGGCTGAAATTACGGAGCTGTTTTCAGACGTTTTGGCAAGTGCACGCGTAAAAAGTATGATTGAAAACAGAAAAGCACCACGTGCTTTTCTGTTTACAAACAGAGTGTCAATGATGGCGGCTGTGCGAAAATCACGCAGCCGCGCATCATATGGTGATGACACACGGAGCTAAGTGCCTTTTGCGCACGCAAAACGCACACGCTCGTTTAAATCCGCCCTAAGTGTTACTCCAGTGCTACACTGCTCATTACTACTGTATAATTTCCTTCATGCGGCTGCAGCTTCTATATACGTGATAGAGCAGGATTTTCCTTTTCTATCTGTGCAGTGTATAGAATTTATAATAGCAGTTCGGCTAGCTCAGAGACAACTGAGTGAGAAAGTGTCTGCAGAGGGGAAAACTGCTAAAGAATCTGTCATAACGGCCAGAAAGTGTTATTCCTCAAGTCACCTGAAACATTAGGTATGCTTACGGTTGTGGAAAAGCTTATTGTAATGATCAAGTCTTATGGATTAATGCCAAGGTTACTTACCGCCAATATGTAGTGTGTTAATGAAGCATACATAGCGCTGACCTCTGTTCTCAAGACTGGTGATGAATGGAAGAGATGACCACAGCAGCTGGTGGAATTCTTTACGACATCGTAGCAAGATGATGCCGGTATATGCGTTAAGATATTTTACTGTTAAAGCAATATAGTGTTATCTTATTATTTACCCAAAAATTACATTTCAGGCAAAAATAAAGAACCTTGTAGAATAGACATGTTAGTTCAGATGGATCACTCACCAATATGAACAGTGATTTTGGATTAAATAATACTTACATCTGTAAGGTCATGGACTGAACGTGAATGAGATGTGCCAAATTTATCAGCCAGCATGAGCCACTAATAAAGTTGGGGCATCTCTAGATACTTCTATCTAACTTTGTATTGCCTCATGGTTACCTTACTTTATACACATCTTAAAGAGGCTCTGTCATCACATTATAAGTGCCCTATCTCCTACATAAGGAGATGGGCGCTGTAATGTAGGTGACAGTAATGCTTTTTATTTTAAAAAAAAACCGATCTATTTTCACAACGTTCGGAGCGATTTTGGTTTATGCTAATGAGCTTTCTTAATGCCCAAGTGGGCGTATTTTTACTTTCGACCAAGTGGGCGTTGTACAGAGGAGTGCATGATGCTGACCAATCGGCATCATGCACTCCTCTCCATTCATTTACACTGCACTAGCGATGTAGTTATATCACTATGTGCAGCGCGCGCGACACACACACACACACACACACACACACACACACACTTCACTGCTTTGTCCAGGACTCACAGGTGTGCTGGGGGAAGGCGAAGAGCGGTCAATCAAAAAGTAAGGAGGCGGGATTAACTTGGAAAGGTTTGAGGAACAGACTTGGTTACATAAAAATGATTTTTCACCAGGTATTGCTGGTTTAATAGGTGAAATGCTGGTGACAGGTTCCCTTTAAGCCATGCCTTTACATCTGACCACGCCTCCTTGTTGAGTGAGTCTTAAAGGGTCTACAAAGCTTTATAAATGTAGCACACGACATGTGCACCAGAATCCTACTGCATTTTTATAAGTACATCCTCCTCATTCTGTGGCGATTGTATACGAGCCTCTTATACTTGGATTTATGTGGCACTATAGTGAGGACTGTGGTGTCCGATGCATCTTAAAATTATAATATTCAGCTGTTAGGCTTTAGTCCCACAAGTTTTCTTTAGCTGCGTGAGAGACAAATATTGGCACCAAAAAACATCAGATCAGGTTCTGGGAAAAGGGAAAATGTTATTTTGTAATATTTTCGAGGTTGCTTGTGACTTTCCTTACCGAACAAATAGGCAGGGTTCACACGACCTATTTTCAGACGTAAACGAGGCGTTTTAAGCCTCGATTTACGTCTGAAAATACGGCTCCAATACGTTGGCAAACATCTGCCCATTGCTTTCAATGGGTTTGCCGACGTACTGTGCCGACGACCTTTAATTTTACGCGTCGCTGTCAAAAGGCGACGCGTAAAAGGACTGCCTCGGCAAAGAAGTGCAGGACACTTCTTGGGGCGTAATTTGAGCCGTTTTTCATTGAATCCAATGAAGAACAGCTCCAATATATGTCCGTAATAGACGCCTCGCAAAACGCGAATACGAGCAATTACGTCTGAAAGGCAGGAGCTGTTTTCTCCTGAAAACCGCTCCGTAATTTCAGACGTAATGGTCGTTATCGTGTGCACATACCCATAAAGTCACATTCATCTGACCGTGTTGCCCTAGTCTAAGGCCGGATTTACACGAGCGTGTGCGTTTTGCGCACGCAAAAGGTACTTAACAGCTCCATGTGTCATCACCATATGATGCGCGACTGCGTGATTTTCGCGCAGCCGCCATCATTATGACACTGTCTGTTTGTAAACCGAAAAGCACGTGGTGCTTTTCTGTTCTCATTCATACTTTTTACTGCTGTTGCGCGAATCACGCGCATCACATGGAAGTGCTTCCGTGTGGTGCGCGTGATTTTCACGCACCCATTGACTTCAATGGGTGCGTGATGCGCGAACAATGCACAAATAACGGACATGTCGTGAGTTTTACGCAGCGGACTCACGCTGCGTGAAAATCACGGACTGTCTGCACGGCCCCATAGACGAACACAGGTCCGTGCGAGGCGCGTGAAAATCACGCGCGTTGCATGGGTGTATATCACGTTCGTCTAAATAAGCCCTAAGGCTGGGTTCACACAGTTTTTTGCAGGCAGATTTTGCTCTGCCTGCACTCCGATTTTCGCCCGCGGCCATTGAGCGCCGCAGGCATAAAATGCAGCGAAATACGCTTCTGCCTCCCATTGATGTCAATGGGAGGTCAGAAGCGTAAACGCCCGAAGATAGGGCATGTCCCTTTTTCCGCTCACGGGAAAAGAAACTCCTCCGCTTCCCATTGAAATCAATGGTAGGCATTTTCGGCCGTTTTCTCCGACACGCTTTCCGCGTCAAACTCAGTGTGAACTTGGCCCTAAAGCCTAAAATGGGTTGTCCGGGCACAGGGCAGTTTTTCAAACTGATGACCAATCCACAGGATAGGTCATCAGTATATGATTGGAGCAGGTGTCAGGCCCCCACCAATCAGCTGTTCCAGCTGACTCTGGTCACAGTATAGCAGCCGTGCTGCAGCACACCCGCTATACAGTGTACGGAGCCATCTGCTTCCGACACCGGTGCCAGCCGGAACAGCTGATCGGTACGTGGCCCATGTGTGGGACCTCCACCAGTCATATACGGTATTAAAGGGGTTGTCCAGGTACAGGGTGGTTTTTAAGGCCATTTTAGCCATTTAACCCCATAAGGCCATGCTCGTTTGCCCGATCGTTTCCCTGCGCAAACAGGACAAGGATCAGCCGATTAACAAGCAAACGCTTAGGGCATGGTCAAATCAGCGTTGCCCTTCCATCTGAGGTTTCCGTCGGGTTCACCCCTTAGGCAGGATTCACACGACAGGGTTTCCTGGCCGGGTGCCGGCCGTTCATAAATCGGCCGGCACCCTGCTGCATTAGGAATAATAGACCCCTAATGGGGCTATTCACACGACCGATTTTTTGACGGCCGTCAAAAAACAGGACATGCTCTATTTTCGGCCGGGTGCCCGGCCCTCATAGAAGTCTATGGGGCCGGGTAATACACGGCCATCACCGTAATGTGTCCCGAGTGATGGCCGGGTCTACCGTCGCTCGCGCACTCTCTCTCTCCTCCTCCTCCTCACAGTGCAGAGTGCATGTGAGGAGGAGGGTCTTTTATTGCTCGCTGTAGGAGTCGGAATCCCCAATCCCCGGCCGGGGATTCCGCTACAGGAAAAGTGCGTGACTACACTGTCCATATATGGACACAGAGAAGTCACGCACTTCTGCAGCGGAATCCCCGACTCTATGGCCGGGGATTCCGCTACAGGAGAAGTGAGTGACTACACTGTCCATATATGGACACAGTGGCGTCACTCACTTCTGAAGCGGAATTCCCGACCTGTGGCAGGGAATTCCTCTTCAGGAGAAGTCAGTGACTACACTGTCCATATATGGACATTGAAGTCAGTGACTTCTCCTGGAAGGGGGGGGGGATGGGTGCAACCTGCAGGGGGCTGTGTGGCATCGCCGGCAGGGTGGCATCGCCGGCAGGGGGCAGGGTGGCATCGCCGGCAGGGGGCAGGGTGGCATCGCCGGCAGGGGGCAGGGTGGCATCGCCGGCAGGGGGCAGGGTGGCATCGCCGGCAGGGGGCAGGGTGGCATCGCCGGCAGGGGGCAGGGTGGCATCGCCGGCAGGGGGCTGGGTGGCATTGCCTACAGGGTGGCATCGCCTACCAGGGGGCCGGGTGGCATCGCCTACCAGGGGGCCGGGTGGCATCGCCTACCAGGGGGCCGGGTGGCATCGCCTACAGGGTGGCATCGCCTACAGGGTGGCATCGCCTACAGGGTGGCATCGCCTACCAGGGGGCCGGGTGGCATCGCCTACCAGGGGGCCGGGTGGCATCGCCTACCAGGGGGCCGGGTGGCGTTATCTACACAGGGCTGTGTGTGGCAACAAATTTAAATGAAATTCATCCGATTGTAAAACGGACAGGGAAAAAAACGGATGCAAATGGGCCGGTAAAAACGGCCCGGAACGGATGCAAACCGGCTGGGAAAATCGGCCGATTTTCCCGGCCGACACTCGGACCCTGTCGTGTGAATGAGGCCTTAACGGAAACCTAAGCTTTCGTTTCCCTCACCATTGATAACAGTGACGGACACCTAGCTATTGGTTTTTGTCGGTCACCGTTGTGCCAGGGCTCCGTCGTTCTTGACAGTCAAAACTACAGAACCCTGTCATAATGGTGACAGACGGAAATCATTAGCTAGGTTTCGGTCACCATTGAGTTCAATGGTGAGGGAAACGGAAGCGGAGGTTTCAGTTTGCAATTCCGCTGAGGGGTTAACCCGACGGAAACCTCTGATGGAACCCCTCAGCGGAACACAGACAGTGATGTGAACAAAGTCTTATTCATCGGCTGATCACATCTTTTATGCAGTACTAAATATTATCATTGTCGGCAGCACATCTCCCTGCGTAAACAGGGAGGCGCGTTGTCCAACGATGGAAACGTATGGGGACGAACAATCGCTTGTCCTCATACACGACCGATCATTGCTCCTTGTGAAAGGAGAAAACAAGCGGTCTCGTTGACCGGCGCTCGTTTTCACGACCCATATTGGACCATGTAAAAAGACCCTTAGGTTACCAGTGCCAATTCCTGTGAGCTTGTTTACACATATCCATGATCTTAAAATCCACAGCGTGTTCATTATTTGCCCAGATTCCACAAGGAAAAGCCATGGATTAGCCCCATTGAATTACAATGGGGCTAATCCACATGCGAATACTGTCAGCCTCAGATTTCTGCTGTGGATTTGAAAAATCCACACGGGATTTGACTATGGCAAATCCTGAACGTGTAAACATAGTCTTAATGTACATACTATTTATGCCACCAAGATATGTTCTACAATGGATTGTCACTATAATGCACTGATGCTACGGGAACTAACCAACCCCATGCTTACCGGACAGGCCAATAGAGCACGCCGCAGCCCCGAAGTCCCCGTGCAGCCTTGCCACCGTCTCTTTCACGTTGTACAACACTGTGCCCTGCGAGATATTCTGCTTCCAACGGGGATCCTCCAGCACCAGCTCACACAGGAAATACCTGAAGGGACGAGCGCGTTACTGGCGTTCTTTTAAAAACTTTCCCCTTCGTTACAGCGCTCGCAACTTGTGTGCTTACCTAGACTTGAACCGCATGATGACGTCAAATAAACGCGCGGGACAGCATGGATTTCGCGTTATTAACAATTGCGTCACTTCCGGAAGACCTGAACCTACCGCGGCGGCCATATTGCTTGTGGCAAAAGTGAGCTTTTTCCATCAATCTTGGTACATGTTGTTTTATTGTGACTCAACGGTTATGTCTTGTCTTGACTCTTTACTGGTACATTCATTACACATCACATGACATGCTAATGCCTGTTTATTGACTTTATTTTGTCATTTTACAAACTAGTTAAGGTAAAACTATAATGGTAATTTTTGTGCTACTTTGAACAAAATAAATCCAGGGAAATATTGGTAAAAAAAACAACCCACAGTTCCCATAATTACATGAGACTTGTTCAAAAGCTGTATGGCACACTTTCAGTTGCCAAGTGTGACTACAAACTCCACGCTCATGTAGAGAACACTCAGCGGTGTGCTCACTCCATTTATTATATAAAACCGTCTCGCGGGAGAAAGAAGGGACATGCCCTATCTTCAGGCGTTTACGCCTCTGACCTCCCATTGACATCAATGGGAGGCAGAGAAAGCGTATTTCGCTGAGTTTTATGCCCGCGGCGCTCAATGGCCGCAAGCGAAAATCGGCGTGCAGGCAGAGGAAAATCTGCCTCAAACTTCAAAACGGAATTTTGAGGCAGAATTTCCACCTGCAAAAAACTGTGTGAACCCAGCCTTAGGGTATGTTCACACGCAGTGTTTTCAAACGTAATTCGGGCGTTTTACGCCTGGAAAAACGCCCCTAATACGTCTACAAACATCTGCCCATTGCTTTCAATGGGTTTTACGGTGTTCTGCTTCCACAAGCCTTCATTTTACGCGTCGCTGTCAAAATACGGTGCGTTAAAAGACGCTCGCGAAAAAGAAGTGCATGTCATTTCTTGGGACGTTTTTGGAGGCGTTTTTCATTGACTCCATTGGAAAACAGCTCCAATAACGGCCGTAAAATACGCTGCGAAAAACGCAAGTTGCTACAAAAACGTCTGAAAATCAAGAGCTGTTTTCGCCTGAAAACAGCTCCGTATTTTCAGACGTTTTGGTCACTGCGTGTGAACATACCCTTACTCATAGGGTATGTTCACACGCAAACTCAAAAACGTCTGAAATTACGGCGTTCTGATTCCGATTTTTCGGTCGTTTTTCGTCCGTTTACGGTCCGTAAAAAGGCCGAAAATTGGCCGTGTGAACATACCCTTAGTGTTTTCAGCCATTTTTCGGGCCATAAACGTTCCGAAAAACGGCTGAAAAATCGGAAGCAGAACGCCTCCAAACATCTGCCCATAGATTTCAATCGGAAAAACGTAGTTTCTGTTCCGACGTTTTTCAAAACGGCTGCTTAAAAAAACATCAGTGAAAAAGAAGTGCATGTCGTTTTTGGAGCCGTTTTTCATAGACCATAGAAAAACAGCTCCAAAAGTGGCCGTTAAAAACGCTGCAAAAAACGCGACTTTGAATAAAAAAAACTTCTGAAAATGAGGATCTGTTTTCCCTTGAAAACAGCTCCATATTTTCAGACGTTTTTGAGTTTGCGTGTGAACATACCCTTGTTGTTAACGGCCGCTTTTGGAGCTGTTTTTCTGTAGAGTGAATGAAAAACGGCTCCAAAAACGTCACAAAAAGTGATATGCACTTCTTTTTCGCGGGCGTCTTTTTAGGTGCCGTTTTTGGAAACCGAGGCGTAAAAAACGCCCCATCGGAACAGAATGCCGTATTTCCCATTGAAATCAATGGGCAGATGTTTGGAGGCGTTCTGCTTCCATTTTTTCAGGCATTAAACGCCCCGAAATACGCCTGAAAACACTCTGTGTGAACATACCCTTAGGGTATGTTCATGCAGCCTATTTTCGGCCATTTTTCGGGCAGTAAATGCTCAAAAAACGGCCGAAAAATCGGAAGCAGAACGCCTCCAAACATCTGCCCATTGATTTCAATGGGAAAAACGGCGTTCTGTTCCGACGGGCCATTTTTTTACGCAGCCATTTTGAAAAACGGCCACGTAAAAAACCGCCGCGAAAAAGAAGTGCCCTTCTTCAGCAGTTTTTGGAGCCGTTTTTCATAGACTCTATAGAAAACAGCTCCAAAAACGGGCGTAAAAAAACGCAGCGAAAATCGCGAGTGGCATACAAAACGTCTGAAAATGAGGAGCTGTTTTCCCTTGAAAACAGCTCCGTATTTTCAGACGTTTTTCAGTTTGCGTGTGAACATAGCCTTATTGTTGTGTGAGTATAATAAACTTGCGTTTTTTTTTACCTAAAGAATTGTTTCATTATCATACCATTGAGGGCCAGTATCTCCCCTTTTTCCCTTTTCTAATGATTAAGGGGCATACAGACCCGCGGTTGGGATCATATGCCACCTGATCTATAACCGGGATATTCTATGCAATGTGAGCTGCGCAGATCATATTTTTAGATTGACTGTTGTATTATGAAGTTTGGATCTACTTCACATTGATTCCGCAGCGCTCTGGTTATATACACCGCGTTCCAAATTATTATGCAAATGTTATTTTTCGCTGATTTTCCTAAATAGTCGATGCAAATGACAGTCAGTATAATCTTCAAGCCATCAGCCGTTGGAGTATAATGCGAATTTTATTGAACAAATCTAATGATAACAGATTTTTTTTTAGAAGTAAAAAAACTCAAAATGCACTGTTTCAAATTCTTATGCACAACAGAGATCAAAACATTTTAAAGGTTGTAAAGAGAACTAAAATGGTAATTTGTTGAATTTGCAGCATCAGGAGGTCATATTTACAGAAATCCAAAGCTCTTTCAATCAAAAAAAACTTAGCAGGCCAAGTTACATGTTAAAGAGGCTCTGTCACCAGATTTTGCAACCCCTATCTCCTATTGCAGCAGATCGGCGCTGCAATGTAGATAAGAGTAACGTTTTTTTTCTTTTTCAAAAACGAGCATTTTTGGCCAAGTTATGACCATTTTTATATTTATGCAAATGAGACTTTCTTAAGTACAACTGGGCGTGTTTAACCCCTTAATGACCGGGCCATTTTGCACGTTAATGACCAAGGATTATTTTTTATTTTTTCACGGTCGCATTCCAAGAGTCGTAACTTTTTTTTTATTCCATCGACATAGCCGTATAAGGGCTTGTTTTTTGCGGGACGAGTTGTATTTTGTAATTGCACCATTTTTAGATGCTTATAATATATTGATTAACTTTTATTAACTTTATTTTAGGAGAGTATTGAAAATAAGCAGCTATTTCAGCATTGATTTTCACGTTATAAATTTCCGCCGTTTACTATGCAGCGTAAATAACATGTTAACTTTATTCTATGGTTCGGCATGATTACGGGGATATCAAATATGTAAAGGTTTTTTATGTTTTTTCTACGTTTGCACAATAAAAACCCTTTTAGAAAAAAATTACTTGTTTTTGCATCGCCGCATTCCAAGAGCCGTAACGTTTTTATTTTTCTGTCAATGTGGCCGTATGTGGGCTTTATTTTTGCGGGCCAATGTGTAGTTTTCATTAGTACTATTTTGGGGTACATAGGACTTATGGATTAATTTTTATTTAATTTTTTATGGGGGGAATGGGAGAAAAGAGCGAATTTTGCCGTTGTTTTTTGCGTTTTATTTGGACGCCGTTCATCCGGCGGTTTAATTAATGTGTTCATTTTATTGTTCAAGATGTTACGATCGCGGGGATACCATATATGTGTATGTGTGATTTGTTTTGACACTTTTACTAAATAAAACCACTTTTTGGGCAAAAAAAGTAGTTTTATTTGATTTTCACTGTAATTTTATTTATTTTTTTTCACCAACTTTATTTAACTGATTTAAATTTTTTTTTTTAGTCCCATCAGGGGACTTCACTATGCAATCTGCTGATCGCATATATAATGCTTTGGTATACTTAGTATACCAAAGCATTATTGCCTGTCAGTGTAAAACTGACAGGCAACCTATTAGGTCATGCCTCTGGCATCGCCTAACAGGCAGATGCTGAAGACAGACCTGGGGGTCTTTGTTAGACCCCCGCTGCCATGGAAACCCGACGGCGACCCGCAATTTTTTTGCGGGGGCGCCGATGGGGTGACAGAGGGAGCTCCCTCCCTCTCTCAAACACATTAGATGCCGCTGTCACTATTGACAGCGGCATTTAATGGGTTAAACTGCCGGAATCGGAGTGCGCTTCGATTCCGGCAGTTGCAGCAGGATCCAGGCTGTGTAGAACAGCCGTGCTCCTGCCGCTGATCGCGTGGATACAGTGACAGTACCCGCGCGATCACAGGACGGATATATCCGTCCTCCTGCGCGAACTAGCAGCTGCTGAGGACGGATATATCCGTCCTTCGGTGTTAAGAGGTTAAAGTTAAGTACAAGTGGGCGTGTATTGTGTGTGTACATCTGGGCGTTTTTACTTGTTTTACTAGCTGGGCGTTGTGAATAGAAGTGTATGATGCTGACGAATCAGCATCATCCACTTCACTTCGTTAACACCCAGCTTCTGGCAGTGCACAGACACACAGCGTGTTCTCGAGAGATCACGCTGTGACGTCACTTCCTGCCCCAGGTCCTGCATCGTGTCGGACGAGCGAGGACACATTGGCACCAGGCGACAGAGGCTACAGTTGATTCTGCAGCAGCATCGGCGTTTGCAGGTAAGTCGATGTAGCCTCTGTCGCCTGGTGCCGATGTTTCCTCGCTCGTCCGACACGATGCAGGACCTGGGGCAGGAAGTGACGTCACAGCGTGATCTCTCGAGAACACGCTGTGTGTCTGTGCACTGCCAGAAGCTGGGTGTTAACGAAGTGAAGTGGATGATGCTGATTCGTCAGCATCATACACTTCTATTCACAACGCCCAGCTAGTAAAAGAAGTAAAAACGCCCAGATGTACATACACAATACACGCCCACTTGTACATAACTTTAAACACGCCCAGTTGTACTTAAAAAAAGCCTCATTTGCATAAATATAAAAATGGTCATAACTTGGCCAAAAATGCTCGTTTTTGGAAAAAAAACAAAACGTTACTCTTATCTACATTGCAGCGCCGATCTGCTGCAATAGGAGATAGGGGTTGCAAAATCTGGTGACAGAGCCTCTTTAACATAGGACCCCTTCTTTGGTATCACCTTCACAATTCTTGCATCCATTGAATTTGTAAGTATTTGGACAGTTTCTGCTTGAATATCTTTGCAGGATGTCAGAATAGCCTCCCAGAGCTTCTGTTTTGATGTGAACTGCCTCCCACCCTCATAGATATTTTGCTTGAGGATGCTCCAAAGGTTGTCAATAGGGTTGAGGTCAGGGGAACATGGGAGTCACACCATGAGTTTCTCTCCTTTTATGCCCATAGCATCCAATGATACAGAGGTATTCTTTGCAGCATGAGATGGTGCATTGTCATGCATGAAGATAATTTTGCTACGGAAGGCACGGTTCTTCTTTTTGTACCATGGAAGAAAGTGGTCAGTCATAAACTCTACGTACTTTGCAGAGGTCATTTTCACACCATCAGGGACCCTAAAGGGGCCTACCAGTTCTCTCCCAATGATTCCAGCCCAAAACATTACTCCGCCAACTCCTTGCTGACGTCGCAGCCTTGTTGGGACATGGTAGCCATTCACCAACCATCCACTACTCCATCCATATGGACCATCCAGGGTTGCACGTCACTCATCAGTAAACAACACGGTTTGAAAATTAGTCTTCATGTATTTCTGAGCCCACTGCAACCGTTTCTGCTTGTGAGCATTGTTTAGGGGTGGCCGAATAATAGCTTTATGCACACTTGTAAACCTCTGGAGGATCCTACACCTTGAGGTTCGCGGGACTCCAGAGGCACCAGCGGCTTCAAATACCTGTTTGCTGCTTTGCAATGGCATTTTAGCAGCGACTCTCCTAATCCTATTAATTTGTCTGGCAGAAACCCTCCTCATTATGCCTTTATCTGAACGAACCCGTCTGTGCTCTGAATCAGCCACAAATCTTTTCACAGTACGATGATCACGCTTAAGTTTTCTTGAAATATCCAATGTTTTCATACCTTGTCCAAGGTATTGCACTGTTTCACGCTTTTCGGCAGCAGAGAGATCCTTTTTCTTTCCCATATTGCTTGAAACCTGTGGCCTGCTTAATAATGTGGAACGTCCTTCTTAAGTCATTTTTCTTTGATTGGGCAGACCTGGCAAACTAATTATCACAGGTGTCTGAGATTGATTACAATGATCCAAAGAGCCCTAAGGCCCCATGCACACAAACGTAAAAACGCCCGTAATTACGGGCCGTAATTACGGCACGTTTTTACGGGCCCATGGACTTCTATTGGCCACGGGTACTTCCCCGTATGCTTACGGGAAGGTGCCCGTGCCGTTGAAAAATATAGAACATGTCCTATTTCAGGACGTAATTACGGCACGGGCAGGCCCATAGAAGTCTATGGGGCTCCCGTAATTAAGCCCCATGCACACGACCGTAAAAACTCCCGTAATTACGGCACGTAATTACGGCCCGTAATTACGGGCCTATAGACTTCTATTGGTCATGGGTACCTCCCGGTATTCTTACGGGAAGGTGCCCGTGCCGTTGAAAAAGATAGAACATGTCCTATTTCAGGCCGTAATTACGGCACGGGCAGCTCATAGAAGTCTATAGGGCTCCCGTAATTACGGATGACTACGTGTGTGTACCCGTAATTACGGGAGCGTTGCTAGGCAACGTCAGTAAATAGTCACTATCCAGGGTGCTGAAAGAGTTAAATGATTGGCAGTAACTGTTTCAGCACCCTGAACAGTGACTTCCGATCACAATATAGATCAACCTGTAAAAAAAAAAAGACGTTCATACTTACCCAGAACTCCCTGCTTCTTCCTCCAGTCCGGCCTCCTGGGATGACGTTTCAGCCCATGTGACTGCTGCAGCCAATCACAGGCTGCAGCGGTCACATGGACTGCCGCTTCATCCAGGGAGGTCGGACAGGATGTCAAGGGAGGGACACGTCACCAAGACAACGGCCGGGTAAGTATGAATTTCTTTTACTTTTTCTGCGGAAAGGGCTGCTGATTACTGCAGTGTAATTTTGCAGCGAAAACGTGCCCGTAAATATGGGTGGACTATGGGTGACACCGGGTCCGTAAATACTGCCGCAATACGGGTCGAATACGTGTGACCAAGGACCCGTATTTACACTAGTATTTACGGGAGGACAAAAATACGTTCACGTTCATGAGGCCTAAGGCTGGGTTCACACGATCTATTTTCAGACGTATTGGAGGCGTTTTACGTCTGAAAAAACGCCTCCAATACGTCGGCAAACATCTGCCCATTGATTTCAATGGGCTTTACGATGTACTGTGCCAACGACCTGTCATTTTACGCGTCGCTGTCAAAATACGACGCGTAAAATTACAGCCTCGTCAAAAGAGGTGCAGGACACTTCTTGGGACGTTTTTGGAGCCGTTTTCTCATAGACTCCAATGAAAACAGCTCCAAAAACGGCCGTAAAAAAACGCAGCAAAAAATGTGAGTTGCTCAAAAAACGTCTTAAAATCAGGGGCTGTTTTCAAGGGAAAACAGCTCCGTATTTTCAGACGTTTTTTGTTAAGTGTGTGAACATACCCTTAGGGGTATGTGCACACGCTAGCTGGCTTTTACGTCTGAAATGACAGACTGTTTTCAGGAGAAAACAGCTGCTTCGTTTCAGATGTAAATGCTCCTCCTCGCATTTTGCAAGGCTTCTCTGACAGCCGTAAATTTTGAGCTGTGCTTCATTGAGTTCAATGAAGTACGGCTCAAATTACGTCTGAAAGAAGAGTCCTGCACTTCTTTTGACGAGGCTGTATTTTTACGCGTCGTCGTTTGACAGCTGTCAAACGACGACGCGTAAATGACAGGTCGTCTGCACAGTACGTCGGCAAACCCATTCAAATGAATGGGCAGATGTTTGCCGACGTATTGTAGCCTTATTTTCAGACATAAAACGAGGCATAATACGCCTCGTTTACGTCTGAAAATAGGTCGTGTGAACCCAGCCTAAGGGTATGTTCACACGAGGGCGTCCGTTACGGCTGAAATTACGGGGATGTTTCAGCCTGAAAACATCCCCGTAATTTCAGCCGTAACGGCATGTGCAGGCGCTTGAACACCGCGTCCATTACGGACGTAATTGGCGCTGCTATTCATTGAAGTCAATGAATAACGGCTCCAGTTACGGCCAAAGAAGTGACAGGTCACTTCTTTGACGCGGGCGTCTATTTACGCGCCGTCATTTGACAGCGGCGCGTAAATTACGCCTCGTGTGAACAGATAAACGTCTGCCCATTGCTTTCAATGGGCAGATGTTTGTCAGTGCTATTGAGGCGCTATTTTCAGACGTAATTCGGGGCAAAAACGCCCGAATTACGTCCGTAAATAGGCCGTGTGAACATACCCTTAGACAGAATACCATCCATGAGTTTAATTGAAAAACTAATAATTAAATGTTTATGACACTTAAATCCAATGTGCATAATAATTTGGAACACGGTGTAGATAAAAAACCCTAGCTTTTCAGTACTAATTTACACATTGCAAATATTCCATTGATCTGAATGGAATTGTTTCCATAGCAAGTACAAAATCTGCAGCGGGTGCAGGGGCCTTAACCCCTTAATGACCAGCCTATTTTAAACCTTAATGACCAAGCAATTTTTTACGTTTTTCCATCGTCGCATTCCCAGAGCTATAATTTTTTTATTTTTGCGTCGACATAGCTGTATAAGGTCTTGTTTTTTGCGGGACAAGTTGTATTTTTTAATAGCACCATTTTGATGTACATATTATTTATTGATTAACTTTTATTAACTTTTTTTGGGGGGGGAATATAAAAAAACCTGAAATTGTGCCACGCTTTTTCGCGTCCTAAATCTACGCCATTTACCCAGTGGTATAAATAACACAATAACTTTATTCAGCGGGTTGTTACGATTGCAACGATACCAAATTTGTATAGTTTTTGTATGTTTTACTACTTTTACACAGTAAAAACGCTTTTTTTTCAAAATTATTTGTGTTTGTGTCTCCATATTTGAAGAGCCATAACTTTTTTATTGTTCCGCCTCCGGCATGAACTAGCAGGCATTCACTACAGGCAGACCTGGGGGGCCTTTATTAGGCTACCGGCTGCCATCGGAGACACAGACACTCTGCGATCTTATCGCCGGGTGTCAGTGGGATGAGGGGGAGCTCCCTCCCTCTCTCCAAAACAACTCAGATGTGGTGCACGCTATTGAGCACCGCATCTGAGGGGTTAAACGGGTGAGATCGATACTAATATCGATCTCACACGTTCGAGCAGGGATGCCCCCAGCCCTCAGCTACCTCTGGCAGCTGAGAGCAGGGAGATTTGACAGCTCCCTGCTCCGTTTATTTATCCTGATGCAGCGCCGTAAAAAGGCTTATGCATCAGAATAAAGCCCATTAGTGGATGACGTGAAAAGGCGAATTGGCGGTCGCTAACGGGTTAAAGGCTATGTACAGCTTTGAAATATTTTTTTATTTTTTTTTAAACAGAAATGTCTATCAGTGTGTTTTATGCAACTTTCTAAATACTTTTTTTTATTACAAATTATTAATACTTTGTACTGCTCTGTATTCTGTATACAGTATACAAAGAAGCTGTATCTCAAAAAGTAAAAATTATTTACGTGTGAAAAGACAGACTGTTAACAGCTGCCTCGTTTCACACGTAAATGCTCCTCCTTGCATTTTGCGAGCCGTCTGAGACGCTCGTAAATCTTGAGCTGTGCTTCATTGAGTTCAATGAAGAAAAGCTCAAATTATGTGGCAAAGAAGTGCCCTGCACTTCTTTGCCGAGGCAGTCCATTTACGCGTCGTCGTTTGACAGCTGTCAAACGACGACGCGTAATTTACAGGTCGTCTGCACAATACGTCGGCAAACCCATTCAAATGAATGGGCAGATGTTTGCCGACGTATTGTAGCCCTATTTTCAGGCGTAAAACGAGGCATAATACGCCTCGTTTACGCCTGAAAATAGGTCGTGTGAACCCAGCCTTATGACATATCCAGAACGTCAGATAGATCCAGGTCCCACCTCTGGGACCCACACCCAGGGCCGGCCTTAGGGGTGTGCGACATGTGCGATTGCACAGGGCGCTGCAGCCTCCCACCATGTAGGGGGCGCCACTGTGCAGGCCGTTTGGACCCTATATTCTCTGCTCCTCCTTACACACTGAGGAAGCAGAGGTAGAGCAGAGCAGGAAGCTCCGCCCACTTCCCGTCCTGCAAGAAACCTGTGTAGCAAGGAGAGATGGTAAGTTCCTTTCTGTATACATATGTCTGTGTGTATATGTGTATATTTTTGTGTGTGTTTGTCACTGTGTGTTATTTGTGGTGTTTATACATGCCTCGTGCGTGTATATGTATACATGCCGTGTGTGTGTATATATATATATATGAATACATGTCTCGTGTGTGTGTGTATACATGCCTTGTGTGTATGTATACATGCCTCCTGTGTGTGTGTGTGTGTGTGTGTGTGTGTGTGTATATATATATATATGTGTATACATGCCCCCCATGTGTGTGTATATGTATACATTCCTCTTGTGTGTGTGTTTATATGCATACATGCCTCGTCTGTGTGTGTGTGTGTGTGTGTGTGTGTGTGTGTTTATATGCATACATGCCTCGTGTGTGTATGTATATATGTATACATGCCTCCTGTGTGTGTGTTTATATGCATACATGCCTCGTGTGTGTGTGTGTGTGTGTGTGTGTGTGTGCAGGGCCGCCATCAGGGGGTATTACTGGTACTCCCGTCAGGGGCCCGGCCACATGGATGAAGAAAAGGGGCCCGCCGGGCTGCCGTCGCCCCCCCTCGGACTGTTGCCCCCCCTCGCAACGCTCACGGGCCCCCCCTTGCAACGCTCGCGCCCGCCCCTACTAACGCCCGCGGCACCCCCCTAGCAACGCCCGCGGCACCCCCCTAGCTACGCTCGCGGCACCCCCTGCATACCTGTTGAAGATGCAGCATGTGCAGAAGCTGTGTGTGGAGATCCCGCCCCCCAGCTCCTCTACACTGCCGACAGGACCTGCAGGCTGGTGAGTATGTTCCCCTATCCTTCCTGCTTCCCATTCCCCTGACCCCGTTTTCTAGTATGTATAAAGTTGATCAAAATGTTTTTAGGTATTTTTTCATTTTCCTAGCGTTTTTTTGCCGCGATTTTCGTAATCGCGGCAAAAATGGCGCAGTTTTGCCGCGATTATATAAAAATCGCGGCAAAACCGCGTGATTTGTGCCCCAATTACGAAAATTGCATAAAAAAAGGATTCAAGACATGAAAAGTGCTAATATAATGGTGGTTTCTCTTGGCTCAAATACCCACAAAATCTCTCTCAGACCGGAGCAGGCAAAACTAAATTGGGTATGATCCAACAAATACCCTAAATAACATATATAAAGTACAGTGAAGTTTACCGCTCAGACGGCACTGGTAACAGTCCAATCTTTTTGCAGAGGGTGTTGCACTATGTGTCTTCCTTTTTCCATCTATTAGAGACATAAGATCCTTTTCCTACCAGGAGTTCTTTGAATGTGGAGAGAGACGATAAGGAGCTTGGTGGAACTACAAGGATAAGAATTACCATCCACACCCTCATTGGATTGCGGACTGTCCACTGCATTTTTCTGGGAGAGAACCCATACTGAATGATATTGGACTGTTACCAGTGCCGTCTGAGCGGTAAACTTCACTGTACTTTATATATGAAAAGTGCTGTTAGGCTATATTCTCACAGTGCTGTCAAATCACGTTTTTGCCGCGATTTTGCAAAAATTGTGGCAAAAAAATGGGATTTCACCGCACTGTGTAACTAGACTAAGGCCTTATTCAGACGGCCGCGTTCGGTCCGTGACATACGGAGCGTGTATCGGCCGTATTTCCCAGGCTGACCACAATTCACGGAGCCGGACTCCTAGTATCATAGTTATCAGTGTTGCTGGGAGTCCCTGCCTCTCCGCGGGAATACTGCCCCATACGGTAATGATGCTTTCAGTACGGGACCGGGGACAGTATCTCCATGGGATAACTGTGATGCTAGAGACCCGGCTCCCTGAACTGTGGTCGGTCCGGGAAATATGGCCAATACACGTTCCGTACTTCACAAACCGAACATGGACTTCTGAATAAGCCACTTACTTGCCTCCTATTTTTGGTGCGGATTGCGCACTGAAAATTCACTACAAATTACAATATAAGGCCTTATTCACACAAACGTGTTATACGTCCGTGCTACTAGCGTGATATTCACGGGCGTCGCACGGACTTATGTTAATGAATGGGGCCGTTCAGACTGTCAGTGAATTTCACGCAGCGTATGTGTGCTGTGTAAAACTCACGACATGTCCTATACTTTGCCCGTGTTTCGCGCAGCACGCACCCATTGAAGTCATTGGGTGCGTGCAAATCGCGCACGGCACACGGAAGCACTTCCGGGTGACACTCGTGATTCGCGCTACAGCTGGTAAAGAAGAGAAGGGAAACATAAAAGCCCCTCCTTCTTTACTGTGTTGTAACATCAAAACAGAGTGTCATAATGATGCCGGCTGCGCGAAAATCACACAGCCACGCACCATATGCTGATGCCACACCGAACTTTTGCTTGCGCAAAACGCAGCGTTTTTTGCGCGTGCAAAACAGACACGTTTGTGTGAATAAGGCCTAAGGCGATATTTAGACCAACGTGTGTGAAATCAGACGTGAAGAACGGCCGATTTGCAGTCGTGCGGGAACCCGTTTTCACAGACTTGAGTCTATTGAGGGATCCGTGAAAACGCACAAAAATAGGACATGTCCTATTTTTTTACAGGCCCTTCACACGGTCTGTTAGAACAACGACCATGTGAATAACCCCATAGAAATACACGCAGCCGTGTGACGGCCATTAAAAAAAACGTCCTTCACACGGACGATTAACACGTTAGTCTGAATAAGCCCCAACTCATGTGAATGGGGTTTGTTAAAACCTCATGCATGTGCAGCATTTCAACCCACAAATAAAAAAATTTCAGCTTCCCAGTACATTATGCGGTACAATAAATGGTGCCATGAAAAACGACAACTTGTACCGCGAAAAACAAGTCCTCAAGTAAAAAAAATTATAGCTTTTGGAGGGTGGAGAGGAAAAAACAAAAGTTAAAATCCAAAAAATGGCTGAGAAGGGAAGGGGTTAAATAAGCTGCAAGCCTATTAGGGTATGTTCACACAATTCGCAAAAACAGTCTGAAAATACGGAGATATTCAAGCGAAAACAGCTCCTGATTTTCAGATGTTTTTTACGGCCGTTTTTGGAGCTGTTTTTCTATAGAGTCAATGAAAAACGGCTCCAGAAACGTCTGAAGAAATGACCTGCACTTCTTTTTCGCGGCCATTTTTTTTATGCGGCCGTTGTAAAAAGAACGGCCCATCGGAACACAACGCCGTTTTTTTCTCATTGAAATCAATGGGCAGATGTTTGGAGGCGTCCTGCTTCTGATATTTCAGACGTTTACGTCAGAAAATAATCTGTGTGAACATACCCTAATGTTGCAGAGTTGTAACGTATTTCATCCTTTACAATGTAAAGGGTTAATTTGCTGTAAACCCCCAGCAAATTCTGTAACGCACACATTGAGGAATTTGGTGCACAAAATCCGTATCAAAACCGCAGGTAATTCCGCAGGTAAAATCTGCACCTAATAGTGCGTTTTTTTATACGTTTTTAGGTGCGGTTTTTACTTTTTGATGCGGAAATAGGTGCAGGTTTTATGCTGCAGATTTTTTTTTTTTAAACTAGTCAAACAATTCGCAAGCGGAAACGCAAGATAAAGTGACATGTATCATATTTTCAAATAAGCACCGCAGGTCAATTTTTGTGCAGAAAATGCGACATGTAAATGAGATTTCTTGATCTCATTTACTTTGCCGGTCCTGTATTACACTGCAGATTTGCCGCACGAAAATACCCGCGACAAATTTGCACGTAATAAGTATCGTGCGCATTTGGCCTAACAGAGATTTTTTTTAACTCCCACTAAGGCCCCGTTCACACATGTTGGATTTGATACGGATTCCGATGACATGTCGATGATTCTGCATCCCATGCATATGAGGTTTCCGCAACCCAGTTCACATGCTGTGAAAAATTTTCCACGTGTATTTTTGTCCGCACCATGAAAATAAATCCACCACAGCAATAAGTAGCATGCGACTTATATTACATGGAAAAGCCAAGGATGAGGAACTTTGAATGAAAAAGGGACTTAGGCCTTGTTCACCCAGCTTTTTGCAGGCAGAAACATCTGCCTTGAAATTCCTTCAGGCTTTCTCTGCCTCCCATTGATGTTAATGGGAGGTCAGAGACGGAAATGCCTGAAGAAAGAGCATGTCGCTTCTTTCTCTCGCGGGAAAAAAACACCTTCGCCTCCCGTTGAAATCAATAGGAGGCGATTTCGGAAGTTTTTTGCCGCGGTTTCCGCTGAAAATATGTGGCAAAAAACTCTGTGTGAACAGGGCCTTATTCTCGTGCGGATCTGCTACACGCTTGTAGCATCTGCGCCAGGAATCAAAGGGAAAGCCTCCGATTTTTGCTGTGGAAAAACACATTGAACTTTAATGGCAACGTAAGAGCGGAGCATTAGTGCTCCTTACTTCCTCACAAGCACTGCCCCCTCCCTTCCCCCTTCACATCGTGTTGTTGCCCTAAGTTTATCGTGTAGTCAGGAAATCTCCTACCTTACAGTATAAACAACGTAAACGATAATTCACAGGGCTCCATTATGTCCTTTTAGCCTCCGTCGGGCCGGCAGACGTCGGTTTACCTTATTTTTGAAGGATGAAATGGCGTAGTAGACTTTGTTATTCCGGAGTCCCCAGGCAGCATCACGAGTGCTCTACCCGTGGACTTTATCCCTGGGAAAGCTTCTGACATCACTGACTGCCGTGTTCTCCGGCTTTGCAAAGCTTCGGACGTCACTTTATGTATATGGACATCCCTGGGCAGACTGACGAAGCCGGTCGCAGGCGAAACGCGCGTCGAGGCGTTCCTGTGCCGTCTCTCCATGTCCCGTGCTGCCATCATGTCCACAGGTATATCCGTTTTCACACTACCTTTTTTGGCATATATCTGTGACTTTTGCCTGTATCTGCGCCAGTGATCTGTAGCGTGCACTTGCTATGCACATTTTGCAACGGGCAGCATTTCTTTTATAGATGTAGCCTCATATACATATATTTTGTATACCCTATTGGCATTATATTATACTTGTGCGCATGGCATGTCTAGTATTGGGACGTGTTTCAGAGTTTGGTTGTCTCTTGTTTCCCTCATGGTATGTTGTTCCTTCACTGTAATTGACATCGGCACCAAAATCAGTTAATGCGTATAACGTACAAACGTGAGCGCCACAATTTCCGTTGCCCACCCCCGGTAATGGAGCGGGGGCCCCAGACATCTTGGCTGTATGGGGCCCAGAAATTCCTGATGGCGGCCCTGTGTGTGTGTGTATGTATGTATATATGTATACATGCCTCCTGTGTGTGTATGTGTGTGTGTGTGTGTGTGTGTGTGTGTGTTTATATGTATACATGGCTTGTGTGTTTGTATATGTATACAATTCCACCTGTGTGTGTGTGTATATACATGCCTCGCGTGTGTGTGCGTGTGTGTGTGTATGTCTATATATATATATATATATATATATATATATATATATATATATATATATATATATATAGTGTGTATATTTGCCTGTATTTGGGCAGCAATAGTGTCCGCACAGGGCGCCATCCAACCTAAGGCCGCCCCTGCCTGCATTTATCTCTAGTGGATATGTCATAAATGTCTCTGATGGGAAAACCCCTTTAAAAAGGCTCTGTCATCACATTATAAGTGCCCTATCTTGTACATAATGTGAACGGCGCTGTAATGTAGATTACAGCAGTGTTTTTTATTTAGAAAAACAATCATTTTTGACGGAGCTATGAACGATTTTAGCTTTATGCTAATGACTTTCTTAATGCCCAACTGGGCGTGTTTTACTTTTTGACCAAATGGGTGTTGTGGAGAGAAGTGTATGAAGGCTGACCAATCAGCGTCATACACTTTACTCCATTCCTTTACAGAGCACATAGTGTTCTTACTAGATCACTATGTGCAGCCACATACACACACATTAACGTTACTCAAGTGTCTTGACAGTGAATAGACATCACTACCAGCCAGGACGCGATGTCTATTCAGAATCCTGACACTTCGCTAATGTTTGTGTGAGATTTACAGCAAGGTAAGCGTAATCTCACGTAAATCACAGTTTACAGCGTAATCTCGCAAGATTACGCTTGCCTTGCTGTAAATCTCTCACAAACGTTCCAGTTAGGGACTCGCAAGTGTGTGGATCCGTGACGAGGATTGCGAGCTTGCGTGCTTTTGGCCAAAATTACTACCAATACCCCATGTATTTTCCATGGTTACTTGCATTATATTTACTACTTTTTGGACGCAGCCATGTCTTCAATGCTGGGAGAGCATGGAATGTTGCTGTTTGACATAGCAAGCAGGGCAGCCCGCTCTATGTATTATCATGGCGTTACAAATAGGCTGCTACCTGGCTATACACGCTACGCCTCATGATTTACGCATTATCGCTCCATGTTTCACACACTGCACCCACACTTCATGCATCACTCACATTCCTGACCCTTATGCACTATACCCAGTACTGCCCCCTATATTTTACATATTTTACACATGTTATTCACCACTTGTATATTATTCACATTTCATTTATTTTAATTTATGCACTATACTCAGTACTGCCCCCCATATTTCACACATATTATTACTACTTGCATATTATACACAATTCATTTATTTTTTACTACACATCCCATGCACCACATGCCACTCCCCTCAAGGCTAGTGGGAGTGGCTATTATTATTTAACACACCTGAGCACTTTCCTTCAGCAGCATTTTTGACCTGTCTGCGTCCTGCTGGGATTATACCTGCCCAATTTGTGAGTATGGCCTTTTTTTGTGTGTTTTTGGCTGGTAGTGATGTCTATTCATTGTCAGGACACTTGAGTAACGTTAATGTGGGTGTATGTGGCTGCTCACAGTGATCTAGTAAGAACACTATGTGCTGTGTAAATGAATGGAGAGAAGTGTATGACGCTTATTGGTCACTGATTGGTCAGCGTCATACACCTCTGTACAACGCCCACTTGGTCAAAAGTAAAAACACGCCCAGTTGGGCATTAAGAAATTAATTAGCATAAAGCTAAAATCGTTCATAACTCAGTCAAAAATGATCGTTTTTCTAAATAAAAAAACACTGCTGTAATCTACATTACAGCGCTGATCATATTATCTACAAGATAGGGCATTTATAATGTGGTGACAGAGCCTCTTTAACTCCTTAACGACCGGCGTATAGTGTTTTTACGTCGGCCGTTCAGGGTAGTTCTTCTGAAGTGTCGGCTTTTCACGTCGGCACTTCAGAATAACTTTCCCCACATCGTGCGGCGTGCTGCTGAAGACCGGGCTGCTGGTAACCGCCTCGGGCTTCAGGGCAACGATCGGAGACCACTAGCAGTGGTCTCCGATCGTATTTAACCCCTCAGATGCGGCACTCCATAGCAAGTGCCGCATCTGAGTGGTTTGGGAGGGAGGGTGCCGCATCAGAGCGGTTTTCTGGGGCATCTCCTGAAAACCGTGCTGCTGGTAACAGCCTCGAGCTTCAGGGCAATGATCGGAGACCACTAGGAGTGGTCTCCGATCAGTTTTAACCCCTCAGATGCGGCGCTCAATAGCAAGCGCCAGATCTGAGTGGTTTGGGAGGGACGGGGCCGCATCAGAGTGGTTTTCCCGGTCATCGGGTAATCTGCCTCTGAAGCCAAGGCTTCAGAGTGATGATCGGAGACGAATAACAGTGGTCTCCGTTTCACAAAATGAAAAACAGTATTTCTCCTACCTGTCTCTCTGTCTCTCCTCACACTTGTTACTCTGTATGAGAAGAGACCGAGAGAGAATTTTACTGTGACACCAAAGACACTAAATTACAATAAATCTAATATATAAACTTTATATAAATTTCAATTGTATACCTAGGCTAGGGTTATCCTTAGGGCACGTTCATACGTGGCGGAGTTTTTCCGCTGCAAATGTTGGTGCAGATTTGGGGCAATTACGCAACGAATCTGCACCAACATTTGCATATGTGACAGGTAATTCAGACGTTGCAGAAAACACAGCGGACTTGCCACATATTTCAGTTTTTGCATTGCAAAGGCTGAAATCCACAGTGCATGCTGCAGACAGAAAATTCAGCACCGCAGCCTATGGTCCGCAGAGGAGTTTTCCGCAACGTCTGAACTAACTTTCCTAAAAATGTATGGAAACAAATGTAAAAAACGGCCGCTGGAGAATTCCACTGCGGACTTTCCGCAGCGGAATTTCACAGCAATTCCGCCACGTGTGAACGTGCCCTTAGGGTTAGTCTAGGGTTATTCTAGGTTCTATTCTAGAGTTAGCCTAGGGCTAGCCTAGGTTTAGTCTAGGTATAGCCTAGGGTTTTTGTGTAGCGTACGTGTGTGACGTCTGTATATTTTTGTCTGTGAAAAAAAATAAAAATTTGTCTGCGTGTGTGTCTGGTTACAGTCTTTGCCGTACGTGTGTGTAATTACAATGGCCCATAGAAGGTTCACGGTGGAAGAGGCATACGCCATGTTAATTTCTGATGAAAGCGATACAGAAATCGCATCCGAGGTAGAAATGTTGTCTACCAGTGATAGCGACGACAGTGATACGCTTTCTGCAATTCAAGTGTCGCTGCAGAGTCCACAAGCGCAGGGCATGCCGCAGAAGTACCACAAAACACGACCTACTCTGTTCCCCCAGAATATATTGAGTGGGTACCCACAGAATCATTTCCCCCTAATATCCCAGAATTTATTGCCACACCAGGGATAAATATTAATGTGGAAAATTTTACAGCCCTCGATTTTTTTTAAATTTAACATATTCATTACAGATGAACTATTGGAGCTGGTTGTCAACCAAACCAATCTGTATGCTCGCCAATTCTTTGCTGAAAAGCCAACGTCCTACTATGCAAAGCAGTGGCACCCCACAAATACTGGCGAACTTAAAAAAAATTGGGGCTCATCCTCAACATGGGGTTAGTGAAAAAGCCCTCAATCCGGTCATATTGGGCAACAAGCCCTACACATGCCACACCTGTTTTTCCAGCCGTCATGACCAGAAGCAGGTATGAAGTGCTAATGCGCTTCCTTCATTTTAACGACAATCACCAGGACCCACCCCCCCCCCAGTGATCTAGGCCGTGACCGCCTGTATAAAATAAGGCCCCATATAAGAATTTTGGAGGAGTCATTTATGCCGGTGTACAACCCCGAAAAAAACCTAGTGGTGGATGAATCGCTGATGAGTTACAAAGGCAGGCTCTCATTCCGCCAGTACATCCGCTCAAAGAAAGCAAAATATGGGGTTAAAATCGACAAGCTCTGTGAGAGCGGTACAGGCTACACATCTGCCTTTAGAACCTATGACGGCAAAGACCTTGATATTACCCACATTATTAACTCATTTACTTTCACACTGGTTTTGTAGGGAGAACCAAAAGGGAGGGTTACTTATTGAGTAATGTTTCACTGTAAAAATGCAGCAATACTGTATTCTCTGGAAAAAACTATTTTTTATTTCTTTCCACCTATTAAAAATACTCACTATACCCCTAGATGAATATTAGCAGGATATTTATACTTGTCAAAATGACCTGCAGTACCACGGCAAATATAGCGTGGTGCCCTAAAATCAGCTCTGGCGTAAAAATGCCTCCAAAAGCCAAAATGGACTCCTTCTATGATATGCCCCATAACGGGTCCATATAATAGATTAGACACACATATTTGGTATCACCGTACACATGAGAAATAGCAGAATGTGGAAAGGTCTCACTTTTACCAGTATGTCATATGGTGTTTCGAAATGGCTTAAGAAAATTGTCACTTTTGTAAAAAAAAAATGCAATTTACATTTTTTTGGCCCAAGTTTGGACAAATTCTGTAAAGTGTGAAGGGTTAAAACAGAAATTGAAGCGCTAGAAATAGATTTGAGTGTCTAGTTTGTAGAACACAATGTTTTTTTACCATTATTTATTGGACTTCAAGTCCATTACCCATACATTAACCCCTTCCCGACATTTGACGTAAATGTACGTCATGGAAAGCATTGACTTCCCGCAAAATGCTGTACATTTACGTCAAATGTTTGGCACCGGCTCAGAAGCTGAGTCGGTGCCATCATCGTCGGATCTCAGCTGTATCTTACAGCTGACATCCGACTGTAACGGCGGGGACTGAAATTAGCTTCGATCCCCGCCATTAACCCCTTAAGTGCAGCGCTCAAACGCGATCGCTGCACTTAAGGTGTTTGCAGCTCATCGGAGCCCCAGCAATGAAATTGCCGGGGTTCCGGTGGCTGCAATGGCAACCGGAGGCCTAATACTGGCCTCCCGATCTGCCTAGCACCGAAGCCGGTCAAGATCCGCCCGGCGGTGGAGCCTGATCGGCTTCCGTAGCTGCCGGCAAGATGGCGCCAGGTCAGGAGCTGATCTGGCGTCATCAGCGGTGGAAGTCAGCTGTACTGTACAGCTGACATCCACCTGTAACGGCAGGAATCGGAGCTAGCTCCGATCCCTGCCATTAACCCCTTCGATGCAGCAATCAAAAGCGATTGCTGCATCGTAGCGGTTACTAGCAGATCGCCAGCCCTGAGAGGCAATCGGGACTGGCGAATGCTGTTATGGCAACAGGAGACACAATGGTCTCCTGCTCTGCCATTACGGAAGCCGATTTAGGCCCCGCCGGGAGGCGATGCCTAATCGGCTTTCTGTCAGTGAATGACTGACAGATCTAATACATTGCACTACATAGGTAGTGCAATGTATTAGAAAAAAAAAAATCTGACCATTGGACCTTCAAGTCCCCTAGTGGGACTTGAAGAAAAGTGTAAAAAAAAGTATAAAAAAGTGCAAAAAATAAAAGTTTGAAAACAATAAAAGTTTCAAGTAATCAAATAAAACACAATCCCCCTTTTACTCTTATCAAGTCCTTTAGTATTGAAAAATAATAATAAACCATATGTATTTGGTATCGCCACGACCGTAACGACCTGAGGTATCAAAATATTATATTATTTATTGCACGCGGTGAACAGCGTAAAAAAAAAACTTAAAAAACTTTACCAGAGTTTCTGTTTTTTGGTCACTTTGCCCTACAAATATTAGAATAAAAAGTGATCAAAAAGTCGCACGTATCCAAAAATGGTACCTATAAAAACTATAGCTCGTCCCGCAAAAAACAAGCCCTCATACAACTCCGTCGACAAAAAAATTAAAAAGTTATTGTTCTCACAACTTGGCGACAGAATAAATACATTCTTTTTACAAAAGTAATTTTATTGTGCAAAAAGTTGTAAAACATAAAAAAGTGCTATAAATTAGGTATCGCCAGAATCGTACTGACCCACAGAATAAAGTTAACATGTAATTTATAACGCATGGTGAACGCTGTATAAAAAAACCGAAAAAAGCTGTGCCAGAATTGCGTTTTTTTGTTTACCTGGCATCCCAAAAAATAGGATAAAAGGTGATGAAAAAGTCACATGTACCCCAAAATGGTACCAATAATAACTACAGCTCGTCCCGCAACAAACCAGCCCTCATACCGCTACGTCTATGAAAAATAAAATTAGTTATGGCTCCAATAAGTCAGGAAATAAAAAAATATGCAGTTGTGCCCGAGGGGAACATTTCTTCTGTTTCAAGAGGCGATTTATCAAGGACCTAAAATTAGGGAACCAGGAAGGGGAGAGCCCAAACATATCCGCTGGAAGCGACGGTGCCCGTATTATACCAGGACAACACTTTCCCAGCAAAATTCCCCAAACTACAAAAGGTGCGGAGTGTGGACCAAAAGGGGGATAAGAAATGACACCATTTATCAGTGCGACAGCGTAACACACATCTATGGATTATAATTTTTTTTATATACCACCTGACTATGCCCCTTATATACTCCGCCCCGCTTACATGTACGCCTACATTATAAAACACCAGCAATACTCAAACAAATATAGTACCAAGCAAAATCCGCTCTCCAAAAGCCAAATGGTGCTCCCTCGGCTCTGAACCCTACAGCGTCCCCAAACAGCAGTTTCCTTCAACATATATGGCATCGTCATACCCGGGAGAACCCTTTTAACCGTTTTTGGCGTGTGTGTCTCCAGCATCATAAGCTGGGCATGACATATTTGCCACTGAATGGCATATTTAGAAAAAAATATAAATTTTTAATTTGCACCATCCGCAGCGCATTCATTTATGGAAAAGACCTGTGGGGTGAAAATGCTCACTACACCCCTTAATAAATGCCTTGAGGGGTGCAGTTTCCATAGTGGGGGTCACTTATCAGGGGTTTCTTTTTATTATTTCACATCTGAGCCTCTGCAGTTGTGAACCAATACTTTGTAAATCGCCAAATTAGGCCTCCACTCTGCATGGTACTCTTCACTTCTGTGCCCTGTCATATGTCCAGACAAAAGATTAGGGCCACATGTAGGGTGTTTCTAAAACCGGGAAACACCGCATAATAATTAGAGAGCTGTCTTGTTATGGTGGCACAAGCCAGGCACCACATATTGGCATATCTATGGAAAAAAATCCCATTTTCACTCTGCAACATCGAGTGAACACTAATTTCTACAAAACACCTGCAGGGTTAAAATGCTTACTACACCCCTTGGTAAATGCATTGAGGGGTGTAGTTTCCAAAATGGGGTCACTTCCGGGGGATTTCCACTGTTTTGGACCCACAGGCGCCCAGAAACCAATCCAGCAACATCTGCACTCCAAATGGCGGTCCTTCCCTTCTGAGCCCTGCCGTTTGCCCAAACAGCAGTTTATGACCACATATGGGGTATTGCCGTACTCGGGAGAAATTGCTTTACAAATGTTGGGTTCTTTTTTTCCTTTATTTGTTGAGAAAATGAAAAAATTTGCGCTAAAGCTACGTCTTATTGAAGAAAAAGGACTGTTTTTATTTTCACTGCCTAATTCTAATAAATTCTATGAAACATCTGTGGGGTAAAAATGCTCACTACACCCCTAGATGAATTCCTCAAGAGGTGTAGTTTCCTAAATGGAGTCCCTTTTTGGGCGTTTTCATTGTTTTGTCCCCTCAGGGGCTTTGCAAATGTGACCTGGCCTCCGCAAATCATTCCTGCTAAATGTGATCTCAAAAAATCCAAATAGTGCTCTTTCCCTTCTAAGCCCTGCCGTGTGTCCAAACAGCCGTTTATTACCACATGTGGGGTATTGTTTTACTCGGGAGAAATTGCTTTACAAATTTTGTGGTGCTTTTTCTCCTTCAGTCCTTCTGGAAATGAGAAAAAATTAGCTAAACCTAGATTTTTTTTTAAAAAATATAGATTATTATTTTCAGGGCCTACTTCCAATAATTTCTGCAAAAAAACTGTGGGGTCAAATCGCTCACTATACCCCTAGATAATTTCCTCAATGGGTGTAGTCTCCAAAATGGGGTCACTTGTGGGGGGTTTCCACTGTTTTGTCCCCTCAGGGGCTTTGTAAATGTGACATGGCCTCCGCAAACCATTCCTGCTAAATGTGAACTCCAAAAGCCAAATAGCGCTCTTTTCCTTCTCAGCCACGCCGTGTCTCCAAACAACCGTTTATTACCACATGTGGGGTATTGTTTTACTCGGGAGAAATTGCTTTACAAATTTTGCTTCAGTCCTTGTGGAAATTATAAAAAATTAGCTAAACCTACATTTTCTTTGAAAAAATTTAGATTGTCATTTTCAGGGCCTACTTCCAATAATTTATGCAAAAAACCTGTTGCGTCAAAACGCTCACTATACCCCTAGATAATTTCCTCAATGGGTGTAGTTTCCAAAATGGGGTCACTTGTGGGGGGTTTCCACTGTTTTATCCCCTCAGGGGCTTTGTAAATGTGACATGGCCTCCGCAAACCATTTCCTGCTAAATTTGAGTTCCAAAAGCCAAATGGCGCTCTTTCCCTTCTCAGCCTCGCCGTGTGTCCAAACAGCTGTTTATTACCACATGTGGGGTATTGTTTTACTCGGGAGAAATTTCTTTACAAATTTTATGGTGCTTTTTCTCCTTTAGTCCTTGTGGAAGTGAAAAAAAATTAGCTAAACCTACATTTTATTTGAAAAAATGTAGATTTTCATTTTCACAGCCTACTTGCCAAAATTTCTGCAAAAAACCTGTGGGGTCAAAATGCTCACTATACCCCTAGATAATTTCCTCAAGGGGTATAGTTTCCAAAATGGGGTCACTTGTTGGGGGTTTCCACTGTTTTGTCACCTCAGGGGCTTTGTAAATGTGACATGGCCTCCGCAAACCATTCCTGCTAAATGTGAACTCCAAAAGCCAAATAGCGCTCTTTCCCTTCTCAGCCACGCTGTGTCTCCAAACAACCGTTTATTACCACATGTGAGGTATTGTTTTACTCGGGAGAAATTGCTTTACAAATTTTGCGGCGCTTTTTCTCCTTTAGTCCTTGTGGAAATGAGAAAAAAATCGCTAAACCTACATTTTCTTTGAAGAAATGTTGATTTTAATTTTCACGGCCTACTTCCAATAATTTCTGTAAAAAACCTGTGCGGTCAAAATGCTCACTACACCCCTAGATAATTTCCTTGAGGTGTCTAGTTTCCCAGATGGGGTCACTTTTGGGGGATTTTTACTGTTTTGTCACTGCAAGAGCCCTTCAAACCTGACCTGGTGCCTAAAATATATTCTAACAAAAATAAGGCCCCAAAATCCACTAGGTGCTCCTTTGCTTCTGAGGCCGGTGCTTCATTCCAGTAGCACGCTACAGCCACATGTGGGATATTTCCTAAAACTGCAGAAACTGGGCAACAAATATTGAGTTGCATTTCTCTGGTAAAACCTTCTGTGTTATAAAAAAAAATAGTATTAAAAATTTATTTCTGCAGAAAAATATGAAATTTGTAAATTTCACCTCTACTTTGCTTTAATTCCTGTGAAATGTGTAAAGGGTTAAGACATTTTCTAAATGCTGTTTTGAATACTTTGAGGGGTGAAGTTTTTAAAATGGGGTGACTTTTTGGGGTTTCTAATATATAAGGCCCTCAAAACCACTTCACAACTGAACTGGCCCCTGTAAAAATAGCCTTTTTAAATTTTCTTGAAAATGTGAGAAATTGCTGCTAAAGTTCTAAGCCTTGTGAGGTCATAGAAAAATAAAAGGATGTTCAAAAAACGATGCCAATCTAAAGTAGACATATGGGTGATGTTAATTAGCAACAATTTTGTGTGGTATAACTGCCTGTCTTACAAGCAGATACATTTAAATTGAGAAAAATGCTAATTTTTGCAATTTTTCGCTAATTTTTGGTGTTTTTCACAATTAAATACTGAACATATCGAGTAAAATTTTGCCAGTAACATAAAGTCCAATGTGTCACGAGAAAACAATCTCAGAATCGCTTGGATAGGTGAAAGCATTCCGGAGTTATTACCACATAAAGTGACACATGTCAGATTTGAAAAATGAGGCTCTGTCAGGAAGGTCAAAAGTGGCTAAAGAGGGAAGGGGTTAAAACACCTTCGGTATTAAGGGGTTAACATAATAATATATCTTTATACATAGAGAATTATTATTATTCTGACCTGTGTACTATTTAGCCACTAGATGTCACTAGCACTATGTTTGTTTTTTTTCTATTTCAATTTGTCGGAGACGCTGGTATACAACTATGATCCTTCTACATAGGTCTCATGATTGTATAACACAAATCCTGAGTATGGTGGTGATACAATTGTACGCAGCATTCTTTTTATATGCGGAGTCCGCATTGGAGACTTGATGTGGGAGATTTATTAAGGCTGCGCCAATAAAAAAACAAGCTGGAGTAAGATGCAACAAATTTTATTTTTCGCATCCTCGGCTGTCCGTGCGCCATTGAATGAAATCTAGGCCAGCCAGGAGCTGACGATATCCGCTATAATTTACGCCAATTTATGGCGTAAGTTATAGGTAATGCGCCAAGCCGCGGTTGGCCACGCCACTTCTGCTAAGCTCCCCCCACTTTTTGGAAAAATGACAAGAACGGTGGGGACAGCTTTAAAAGTCAAAACTTTTACTCTGTTTGTGACATTTCTACGCCACAAAACTAGTGTAGAAACGTTGTTAAATCCCCCCCCCCCCCAATGTCTTTATGTGAGTGACAACACCAGATTTCCAGAGGGTTTTGGAGATCTGCAGCGTCCTTCGTTCAGAAGCAGAGGCTCAAACATATTTGGAACATTCCTTAGTAAAAATCATGGCATAAAATATATTCATTAGGGTATGTTCACACAGGGCGGATTTTCTGCATAAAAGTACACATCGTACCCACCTTAGAACCGGCAGGGAATTCCGGATGAAAAATCGTGCCAAAATGTGGTGCAGCTTTTCGTGTGGAATGTCCTCTGCGAAAACAGCAGGTTAAAAAAAAAGCGCTAATATTTACCCACGTCCCTCTGATGTCCTGCAGCCTGGCCTCCTGGGATGACGTTTTCATCCATTGTGACCGCTGTAGCCTGTGATTGGCTGCAGCAATCACATGGGATAAAACCTCATCCCAGGAGGCCGGCCTGGACGGAGAAGCATAGAGATCTGGACAAGGATGAGCTTTTTTTAAAAAAAAATGTAAATTGTGATTTTTGCTGCGGAATCGCAGCTTTTCCACTGCAAAAATCTCAACATTAGCAATTTGTTGAGGGTTTTACCACCCCATTGAATTCAATGATAAAAACCTACAACACATAAGCAGCGATTCCGCAGCATACATTTACATGTTGCGGATTAAAAAATAACGGACCACAGGTCAATTTATGAAAGTTTTTTCTGTGGATTTTTTACGCAGCGTGTGGATGAGATTTGTTCTAATCTCATCCACTCTGCTGCTACCCTAACCCTGTGGATTTCCCCGCAGTTAAATAAGTTGCAGAAAATCTGCAGTATTTACGCTACGTGTAAACATGCCCTAAGGGCTTATTCAGACGAACAACGTTTTTCACATCCGGGTCGCACCCGTCCGGGACCTGTTTTCACAGATCCCTCATAGACTTGAGTCTGTTGAAGGATCCGTGAAAATGGACGAAATTAGGAAGTGCTATTTTTCACGAGCCCTTCACAAGGCCCGTTAAAACAAAGGCCGTGTGAACAGCCCCATTGAATTGCATGTGTTTTTTTAATGGACAGCACACAGATGTATTATACGCTTCTCTGAATAAGGGTATGTGCACTCGATAACTGCATTTACGTCTGAAATTACTGAGCTGTTTTCAGGAGAAAACAGCTCCGTAATTTCAGACGTAATTGCATGTACTCAATTAAATCAATGAAAAACGGCTCCAATTACGTCCCAAGAAGTGTCCTGCACTTCTTTGACGAGGCTGTTATTTTACGCGTCGTCTTTTGACAGCGACGTGTAAAATTACAGGTCGTCGGCACAGTACGTCCGCAAACCCACCATTCAAATGAATGAGCAGATGTTTGCCGACGTATTGGAGCCGTATTTTCAGACGTAAATCAAGGCGTAAAACGCCTCGTTTACGTCTGAAAATAGGTCGTGTGAACTTAGGCTTAAGGGAGATAGAATCCTAAGGCCCCATGCACACGACAGTAAAAAAAAAACTCAGTTTTTGCGAAACGCAATTACGGTCCGCAAAAACGGACCCAATCACTTCCAATGACCGCGGACACCTTTCCGTATCACTAAGGATGAGTGTTCACGCTGCAGAACTGTGCCGGAAATTATGGAGCATGTCCGTTCTTGGGCCCCATGCACATGAACTTGCTTTTGCGGCCGCAATTCCCCCAAAAATACATCGGGAGAATTGCGGCCCCATTCATTTCTATGGGCCCATGCACACGACCGTGGTTTCCACGGTCCGTGCATTGCCCAGGAGCCTGGACCGCAGAAAGAACGGACATGTCTTATTACGGCCGTGTTCTGCGGTCCAGGCTCATAGAAAATAATGGACGCGGCCATGTGCACGGCCCGCGATTTGTGGGCCGCTCGCGGGTGACACTCCGCGTTCGGCCGACCTGAAAATCACGGCCGTATATCATACTTATCTATGACGCTAGGTTTCACTGCCGCGCTGCGGGACAACTGTCTCGTACTGTAATCATGTTTTCAGTACGGGACAGTAGTTCCGTGGACAGGCAGTGACACCTAGCGTCATAGAGAAGTATGATGCTAGGAGCCCGGCTCCCTGCACTGTGTTCTGACCGGGACATGCGGACCCCATATCATGGACCGAACACGGTCGTGTGCATGGGGCCTTAACAGGACTCTTTATTTATTTATTTTTTTATTTTTTGCGGATCCGTATGTACGGATGCACTACGGACCGTATTTGCGGATACCATTCAACAGAAATGGGTACATTGCTGATGACTATAAAGCAATATGGAACCGTATTTACGGTCAGTATTTGCGGATACGGTCGTGTGCATGAGACCTTAAGGATACGGTCGTGTGCATGAGACCTTAACTGAATAATTACAATGGGAACAACGTGACCATCATCATGAACAACTTAGAACAACATCATCAATTGGACGTCACATTTACATCAAATTTCATAAAACAATTTGATGTTTCATACAAGTACTATTTATAATTTGTTATTAACGAATAACAAGTGATGAATCACGAAAGTTTCTTATTTTTCCTGTTTTACCAGAATTTTCCTTTAACTGTTTAGTTCGAAAACATTTTTTCAGATACAATAGATGTGTAGTGTCCAGTTCAGACGATGGCTATTCCTTACGAGGGCCGCTCAGTTATGAATTAACTATGGCTGATTCCCGGTTTGGGCTTATGCTACATTGGAACCTACTGTAACCGTAATTGGCTACTTCTATTACATTTTTTTTTTACTGAAAACAAAGGCAGACAGTGACAGCTGATTTTTTTTTTTGTGGACATATGAGTAAACAGAAATCATAAGGATAAGGCCACATGGAGCAGCACTGACCCGGCCACGATGCATCCAAGAACCACGCCAACTGGTTTGTGGCGTTTTTGAGGAAATTTTGTGGTCAGTGGTGGACTTTTCCAAACGCAGTATGCACTGGGTATGGCGATTTTCAGGCGTTTTTCCAAAAGGCCTATCTATAGAACTTTAAAGCGAACCTGTCACCAGCATTTCACCTATTGACCTCTACTCACCCCTCACTGGCCGCTGCTGTCAAAAGTTCATTTCTGTTATTCCCTCTCCTAAACTCCTCCTCAGACTGTAAATAGAGGTCTGCAAACATTTTGCGCCTTTTATGGTAATAATCCGGCAGTCTCGCTCGCTCGCTCGCTCGTTCGTTCCTTCCTTCCTTCCTACTATGCTCGCCCTTAATGGCAAAATCTCGTCTGAGATAGCGTGTATGTGCCCGTCATGTATGTTCCGACACCCTTCACTGCTTCATCCAGGCCTCAATGTCACGAAGGGTCTGTGGACCCACTGGGCCGTACCGCCTTGGTGGTAAGGCAGCTGGCCAACAGGGAGCAGGTAAAAGTCTATATAGGTACCTGTGGCAGCTCAGACAGCAGCAGGGCAGGCTCGGCTGGGACTAGGCAGCAGGCAAACGTCAGACGAGGTGAAGCAGGTCAGACGTGGATACATCACGGCACGACTTTGGCACTGCACAGTGTTAGACCAGGAAGGAATGGAATGCTAGGAGAAGGAACAGGAACTGGAAAAGGTACAGGAACAGGTAACACACTAGGAGGCCATCACATAGACAAACTAGAGAACACAACAATGCTCAGGCATAGAAGCAGGGGGCTGGACCCCTCTTATAGTCCAGGATACTCATAGGTCAAAGTTCGTCAAGAGGTCCCTACGGAATCCGGCTGAGGTGAGTGGACGCGAGCGCTGGCGTCTCCTGAGGAGGAGGCTGGGGCCAGCGCTTGCCGACTCGTGGCTGCGGCTCTCAGGAGGGGAACGGAGCTGACAGTCCGCAGCCATGGACATTAAAGTATCCCGCCCTCTTACGCCCCCTCCTCTTGGGACCAGAGCGAGAGAGAAACTTCTTCAGAAGAGCAGGAGCATTGAGGTTCTCCTCTGGCTCCCAAGACCTTTCTTCAGGAACAAACCCCCTCCAATCCACCGAATAAAAGGTCTTTCCTCTCACTTTTTTGGCGTCTAGGATCTCTTGAACCTCAAAGGTGTCTGAAGGGCCGCTGGAGGCAGCCACAGTGTTAGGAGTCTTGGTGTAGCGGTTCAGGACCACCGGCTTCAGGAGGGATACATGGAAGGAGTTGGGGATCTTGAGGGTAGGAGGCAGCCGAAGCTTATAGGCGACACGGTTGATCTGTTGTAGGATCTCAAAGGGTCCGAGGAACTTGGGAGCAAATTTGCATGATGGCACCCTTAGTCGGATATTCCTGGAAGACAGCCAGAGCCCCGTGCCAGGAAGAAACTGAGGAGGTTCTCTTCTCCTTGTGTCAGCCTTCCGTTTCATGCGGTCGATTGCCATTAGGATGGAGGATCGAGTCTGCTGCCAGATCTGCAGAAAGTCTCTAAACGTGGAGTCAGCCGCTGGTACCTCGGAAGTATCGGGCACTGGGAGAGGAATTCGTGGGTGCTGGCCGTAAACAATGAAGAACGGTGTATTCCTTGTGGACTCGCTGGTGTGATTATTGTAGGAGAATTCTGCCCATGAGAGCAACTGCACCCAGTCATCATGTTGCTTGGAAATGAAGTGGCGTAACTAGTTCTCCAAGATCTGATTAATCCTCTCGACCTGACCATTGGACTGAGGATGGTAGGCTGGAGCAGATCAGCAAGTCTGGAGTGCGCGGTCTTGTGGGCTGCACATACAGAATAGGCAGAAACTAAGTCCATAATGTTCTTGGGCAGCGTGGGCCACCAGAAATGATGAGCAATCAGATCCCGGGTCTTACGTACACCCGCGTGACCTGCCAGTTTAGAGGAGTGTCCGCAGTGGAGGATTCTTCCACGATCAGCCAGGCGCATAAAAGTCCTCCCAGGAGGAATGTCCCCAACTTACAGGGGATTGACAGAGATAATGCAAGACGGATCAATAATATTCTGTGGAGTCTCCAAGGTGTCTTCAGTCTCGAAAGATCTGGACAAGGCATCGGCCCCCACATTCTTGTCGGCCGGGCGATAATGGAGCTCAAACTGGAACCTTGTAAAGAACAGTGACCACCTGGCCTGACGAGGGTTCAGCCGTTGGGCCGTCTGGAGGTAGGTCAGATTCTTGTGGTCTGTAAAAATCAGGATCGGATGAGCTGCGCCCTCTAATAGATATCTCCATTTTTCCAGAGCCAATTTGATGGCCAGTAACTCCCAATCCCCAATCGAGCAGTTGCGTTCTGCGGAAGAGAAGAGCTTAGAGAAATATCCACATACCCTTGACTTGCCCTTGGGACCTCTCTGGAACAAGAGTGCACCAGCACTGACAGAGGATGCGTCCACCTCCAACAACAACTGCAGAGAGACATCCGGATGATAGAGGATAGAGACTGACGTGAAGGCACTCTTTAGGCTATTGAATGCAGACTCTGCCTCGGGAGTCCACACCTTGGCATTCATACCCTTCTTAGTGAGGTTAGAGATGGGAGAAGTCAATGAGGAGAAGTTTGGAATAAACTGCCTGTAAAAATTAGCGAATCCCAGAAAGCGCTGTATGGCCCTCAAGCCTTGAGGACGTGGCCATTCTAGAACAAACTTTACCTTCTCAGGATCCATCTTGAGACCTCGATTCGAGACGATGTAGCCCAGGAAGGGTAGAGCATCTCTGTCAAACATGCACTTCTCCAGCATGGCGTACAGACGATTCTTCCTTAATCGTAGCAGAACTTGACGGACATGTCTCTGGTGCGTTATAGGATCTGGAGAAAAAATCAAGATGTCATCAAGGTAGACTACTACACAAACATAGAGGAGGTCACGGAAATGTCATTCACAAACTCCTGGAAGACCGCGGGAGCATTACACAGGCCGAAGGGCATTACTAGATACTCATAGTGTCCATCACGAGTGTTAAATTCAGTCTTCCATTCATCACCCTGGCGAATCCGGACTAGGTTGTAAGCCCCATGCACGTCTAGTTTAGAAAAAATCCTGGCACCTCGTATACGATCAAACAGTTCTGAGATCAGTGGCAACGGATATTTATTCTTCACCGTGATCTGGTTGAGACCTCTGTAGTCAATACAAGGACGAAGAGAGCCATCTTTCTTTTTGACAAAGAAGAACCTAGCTCCTGCCGGGGAGGAAGACTTTCGTATGAAGCCCCTCTCCAAGTTCACATAGTCGGACATGGACATAGTCTCTGGCAAGGAAAGAGGATATACCCTACCAAGGGGAAGGGATGCACCAGGAATCAGCTCGATAGGACAGTCATATGCCCGATATGGAGGCAATGTCTCCGCCTCCCTCTTGCTGAAGACGTCTGAAAATGCTGCATAATGACTCGGCAATCCTGACAATGACCGAGGCAGCTAAGGCTGAGCCGACCAAATCTGCACCAGGCAACGACCTTGACACTTAGGGCCCCACTGGAGAACTTCTCCAGAATTCCAGTCCAGAACTGGGGCATGCCTTCGGAGCCAAGGCAGGCCCAGCAACACAGGGTTAACTGCTTTGGATAGCACATAGAAAGGCAGAAGTTCGGAGTGAAGGGCTCCCACTTGGAGCCTCAGCGGCTTGGTCACAGCTCTAACTGGGTCTTGCAGAGGTAGTCCATTCACTGAAGCAACTGTCAATGGGTTCTCCAGAGGGGTGGTGGGTAATTGCAGAAGATCCACCATGTCTGTACGGATAAAATTAGCAGCGGATCCAGAGTCTAGATATGCAGAGACCTGATGCGTTTTCTCATTGGACACTATGGTCACAGGTATGGACAATCTAGACGGAAGTCCATTCTTACCCAAGGTTGTCACTCCTAGCAACCCTAGGTTTTGGGATCTTTGGAGACACAGCCACACAAGATGGCCACTGAGGCCGCAATAAAGACAGAGTCCAGACGTGCGTCTGCGTTGCCTCTCCTGGGAGAATAACTTATACTGGTCCATTATCACAGACTCTTTGGGAGGATCAACATCTAAGGACAGCTGGGGTTGCTGCAAAGTAGGAGCCAAACTGGAGAGGGCTCCCTCCCGTCGAACCTCTAGGAGGCGTTCTCGAATCCGTATAGCAATCCGGGCAGACAGAAGGATGAGGTCATCCAGGGTAGAGGGCAGAAGCCATTGAATCTAATGCAAGGACCGCAGGCAAAAAACAGCAAAATATGCTCAGAAAAAAGCGCCGCTGTTTTTTTCTGATTTCAATGGGAGGTCAGAGGCGGAAACCATGGCAAGAAAGAACATTCTGCTTTTTTTCCCCCACAAGTGGCCAAAAGCTGCATGGGGAAGAAAACGTCTCTGCCTCCCATTGAAATCAATGGGGGGCGATTTCGTTAGTTTTTTTGCCACTGATTCCGACACGGTTTCTGCGTCAAAATCATTGCCAAAATAAACAGTGTGAACTGACCCTAAGGGTCAGTCTACACATAGCGTAAATACTGCGGATTTTCTGCAACGGATTATATTGCGGAAAATCTGCAGCAAAATGCAGTAACATCATAATGCAGTAGCAGCAGAATGGATGAGATTGAACAAATCTCATCCAAACAACTACATCAAAAATCTGCCAAAAAACTGTTCAAAAATTGACCTGCGATGCGTTTTTTTTAATCCGCAGCATGTGAATTTATGCTTCGGAATCGCTGGTTTTCTCTTGGGTGGGGGGGGGGGGGCAAAACCTGCAACAAATAGCAGATGTAGCAATTTTTGCAGCGAAACAGCTGGTATTCCATTGCAAATATTTGCAACTCAGAAAAAAACAATTGTACTTTATTTACACGACCGGGTGGAATTTTTTATTGTTTTTCACGGCCGATTTGCACTCGTTTTTCACGGCCGTAAAAACGAAACCCAAAAGACAATTTAGGAATCAAAGCTTTTTCCAATTTCAGCCTGCAAAGAATTTTATTTTCAGTTTCCCAGTACATTAAATGGTACTTTGAATGGTGTCACTAGAAACTACAACTCCTCCCGCAAAAAATAAGGCCTTACACCACTCTAGTGATAGAAAAATAAAAAAAGTTATGGCTCTTGGAAAGCGGGGAGGGAAAAACTAAAAAAATTAATTAATTTCTAATGCAAAAACATTTATGACCTCAGGTGGGGTATTGCCGTTCTTGGGAGAATTTGCTTTACAAATATTGGGCGGCTTTTTCTCCTTTATCCTTTGTGAAAATGAAAAAATGCAACATTTTTGTGGAAAAAATGTTGATATTCATTTTCACGGCCTAACTCTAATAAATTCTGCAAAAGACCTGTGGGGTCTACATGCTCACTATACCACTAGATAGATTCCTTAAGGGGTGTAGTTTCCCAAATGGGGTCAGTTTTGGGGTGTTTCCACTATTTTGGTACCTCAGGGGCTTTGCAAATGCGACATGACACCCGAAAACCATTCCAGCTAAATTTGAGCTCCAAAATCCAAATGGTGCTCCTTCCCTTCTGAGCGCTGCCATGGGTCTCATCAGCAGTTTATTACCACATATGGGGTACTGCTGTAATCAGGACAAATTGCTTTACAAATTTTCGGGTGATTTTTCTCCTTTATTCTTTGTAAAAATTAAACATTTCTATGTTTTTTCATGGTCTAATTCCACTAAATTCAGCAAAAAAAAAACTGAGGGGTCAAAATGCTAACTATACCCCTAGAAAAACTCCTTCAGGGGTGTAGTCTCCAAAATGGGGTAACTTTTGGCCGGTTTCCACTGTTTTGGTCCCTCCAGGGTGTTGCAAACGCGACATGGCACTGAAAACCAATCCAGAAAAATCTGTACTCCAAACTCCAAATGGCGCTCCTTCCCTTCTGAGCTCCGCCGTGGGTCCAAACAGCAGTTCAGTACCACATATGGGGTATTGCTGTAATCGGGAGAAGTAGCTTTACAAGTTTTGGGGTGCTTTTTATTCTTTATTCCTTGCAAATATAATTTATTTTTTTTTCAGAAAAAAAAGTAGATTTTCACTTTCACAGACAAACTCCAATAAATATAGCAAAAGACCTATGGGGTCAAGATGCTAACTATACTCCTAGATAAATTCCTTGAGGTGTGTAGTTTCCAAAACCGTGTCATTTTTTGGGGATTTCCACTGTTTTGGCCCCACAAGACCTCTTCAAACCTGACATGGTGCCTAAAATATATTCTAAAAAAAGGAGGCCCCAAAATCCACTAGGTGCTCCTTTGCTTCTGAGGCCGGTGCTTCTGTCCATTAGCACACTAGAGCCACATGTGAGATATTTCTAAAAACTGCAGAATCTGGGCAATAAATATTGAGTTGCGTTTCTCTGGTAAAACCTTCTGTGTTACAGAAGAAAATGTATTACAAATGAATTTCAGTAAAAAAAAAAAAATTTGTAAATTTCCCCTCTACATTGCTTTAATTCCTGTAAAGTGCCTAAAGGGTTAAGAAACTTTCTGAATCCTGTTTTGAATACTTTGAGGGGTGCAGTTTTTAATATGGGGTGATTTATGGGGTCTATCTAGTACATAAGGCCCTCAAAGTCACTTCAGAACTGAACTGGTCCTTGAAAAATATCCTTTTGAAATTTTCTTGAAAATGTGAGAAATTGCTGCTAAAGTTCTAAGCCTTGTAACGTCCTAGAAAAATAAAATAATGTTCAAAAAACTATGCAAATATAAAGTATACATATGGAATATGTGAAATAGTAACTATTTTGTGTGGTATTACTATCTGTTTTACAAGCAGATACATTTAAAATTAGAAAAATCATAATTTTTGCACATTTTCTCTACATTTTGGTGTTTTTCACAAATAAGCAATGAATTTAGTGACCAAATTTTACCACTAACATAAAATACAATATGTCAGGAGAAAACAGTCTCAGAATCGCTTTGATAGGCAAAAGCATTCTAGAGTTATTACCACATAAATTGACACGTCAGATTTGAAAAAATGGGGCTGGTTCTGAAGGCCAAAATGAGCTCTGTCCTGAAAGGGTTAAGGCATCCTGCAAAACTGGCAAAAAAAAGTCCTACTTTTTCCCGGGCCATTTACATGGTCCATTAAAGGAAAAAAATAATAAAAAAATTGCCCCATAGACCTGCTTTAATTGTAATGCAGACGTGTGACGGACTTTCCCTGTCGTCTAAATAAGCCCTTACCCAGATATTTCTGCTTCTGCGTGATGCAGGCCGGTCTACAGGGATGACGTTTCAATGACAGGCTGCAGCGGTCACATGGGATGAATCGTCATCCCAGGAGGCTGGCCTGCAAGACATCAGAGGGACGAGTCGCCATGGCTACGGGTAAGTATAGACTTTTTTTCTTTTGTATGTGCTGTTTTCTGCAGCGGACAATCTGGAATAAAGACTGCTCCACAATTTGGTGCGGTTTTTCGTCCGGGACCAGGGCGGATATGCTTTGTACTTTTACGCAGGGTATCCGTCCTGTGTGAACATACCCTAGCAGTTTTGGGGAAGCTGAACCGCATATGGAAAGCTTCAGGGACTGCAGGGAAGAGGAGGAGTGTGAAAAATGAAAAAAATAAATGCCCAGGAGCGTGATTGGGCTAAGGAGATAAGGGAGGAGTGGCTATAGGGGATATAGGGGCGAGTTCAAGGGCACAGCCCTCCCTTACCTTCTGCTGTAGCGTGAAGTAACACCTCTTCGTGACACTCCGTGTGGTGAGGAGAATTCTTTCTTTGCTGATCTTTCTCTTTTCTTCTGGTTCCAGCATGGCTGATGACCTTCTTCAGCAAGTGGCCCGGCGGGTGAAGGTACTACCTGGCTGGAGGATCTGCTGAATTTTCTCTCGGTATTCCACCTTATGGAGCAGCCCTCCCTCCTAACCTGGGTGCCGGCCGGAGCGGTGTGCTGGGCATAGCCGCCGGCAGGGCTGCTCTAGGTTAATCCTCCGCCCGCCACGCTCTGAAGGGGGTGAGGCGACTCCGGAGGATATGGTGGCCTACCACACGGCCTGTGCAGAGGAGATGGGCCGCGCATGCGCACAGGATGCGGCCTACAGCGCGGTGCCCCTGACCTTTTGCTTCTACACCTCTGCTGCATCTGAGAACAGGTGAGCTGTCAAGGGCAGTGGTGTCTGTGAAAGGGGTTGGCACGTGGGAGGAAGGCTGGGCAGAGGAAGTGCCGCAGGGGTGCAGCAGCAAGAGCGCTGCAAGGTTTTGCCCCTCCTGCTCTTGCAAGATCCGGAGAAGGATTGGAAGTGCACCATCAGCCAGGGCTGCGAGGCTGTCAGCAACTGTATCCTTTGCCATGTGTTCTGTCCGGTTCTGGCCTGCAACACAGGGATCAGAGCGGGGATGTTTCTAATGCAGGTGCCAAGGGGATTCCATGTGATACTGGTCACTCATCTGCCTTGTCCCTTTTTTCTTTTGCAGGTTTGGCAAAAAGTTTGCCAAGGAGAGGGAGGAAACGTCGGTCTGGAGGTGGTCGTAGGCACGACGACAGAAGTGGACATTCTCGGAGGGTGAGATCCCCCTCGTCGTCTTCTGATAAACATCCCTCCTCTTCTTCATCACCATCATCGTACTCCCCGCCGCGGACGTCCAGCCGTGCTGATGAGGGGAGGCACCACACTCGGCATCATGTCGACTCACGTCGTGCCGGGGAGGACCTGGGCGGGTCGTCCCAAGGAGGCTCTTTCGCTCGCACACTTGGTGGTGAGCAATCCTCGGTTCCAGTGGTGCCAACGGTGGAAGCAGCGACCTCGTGAGTGGCAGGGACCCCTGTGCTTGGTGAGTCTTCATGCGGTGACGCATGGCTTTCAAAATCATTACTATCTGGTAATGACTTGGTGTCTGTATTGAAGGCCGTGGTGGCCGGGTTGGAGAAAAGTGATGGTGCTACTGCACCTTCTGTTCCGCCAGGGAGGGGGCAAGCCCCGTCTGCGAGGGCAGCCAGTTTGGCTTGTTTAACATTTAGGGATTCCCTGTTTTGTGGTGTAGCCCCTCTTAGCACTCATCTGTCTGCTGAGATCAAGGAAAAAATTGGTAGGGACGAATTCGTGGATATTTGGTCCTTGATCTCAGTAGAACAGGTGACGATGGACAAGGAGCGCACTTTTGAGAAAGGGTTGGATAAAAAGGTGAAAGTTGCCAAAACTTTTGGCAATTGGCTCCAGGGTGTCCCATTGGGTATGTGGACCCACTAGGCCGTACCGCCTTGACGGTATGGCAGCTGGCCAACAGGACACAGGAGGAAGTCTATAGTCCTATAGGTGTACCTGTGGTAACTCTCGGACAGTAGCAGACAGGCTCAGATGGAATTTAGGCAGCAGGCAGGCACCAGGCTTGTTGTAGAGGAGCAGGCGTAGACTCAGTGCAGTACAACTCCAATACCACACGACACTTTAGACCAGGATAACACGGGATACAGGTAGCAGGAACTTGGAACTGGAAGACACTTAGGAGACCATTTGCATAGACAAACTCATGGGTTCATTTTGACTATAACTCAGGTGCGCGCGCTGGACCTTTTAAGAGCGGGCACGAGCGTGACCCGGTCGAGGTAAGCAGAAGTGAGCGCTGGCGTCTCCTGAGGAGGAGACTGGGGCCAGCGCTTGCAGATCCATGGCTGCAGCCGTCAGGAGGTGAGTGAGCCTGACGGTCCGCGGCCATGGGCATGACAGTATCCCCCCTCTTACACCCCCTCCCCTTGGGGCCAGAGCGAGAGAGAAACTTCTTCAGAAGGGTAGGAGCATTGAGGTTCTCCTCTGGCTCCCAGGACCTCTTTTCAGGACCAAACCCCTTCCAATCCACCAAATAAAAAGTTCTTCCTCTTACTCTCTTGGTGTCCAAGATCTCCTTAACCTCGAAGGTGTCTGAAGGGCCGCTGGAGGCAACCGCAGGGCTAGGAGTCTTGGTATAGTGGTTCAAAACCACCGGCTTCAGGAGGGAGACATGGAAGGAGTTGGGGATCTTGAGGGTAGGAGGTAGGCGACAGGTTTGATCTGCTGTAGGATCTCGAAGGGTCCGAGGAACCTGGGAGCAAATGTGTATGATGGCACCCTCTGACAGATATTTCTGGAGGACAGCCAGACCTTGGTGCCAGGGAGAAATTGAGGAGATTCTCTTCTCCTCGTGTCTGACTTCCGTTTCATGCGGTCGACTGCCAGCAGGATGGAGGATCGATTCTGCTGCCAGATCTGCAGAAAGTACCTAAAAGCAGAATCAGCTGCTGGTACCTCGGACATCACGGGCACCAGGAGACGAATTCGTGGGTTTTGGCCGTAGACCGTGAAGATCGGTGTGGTTCTTGTGGACTCGCTAGTGTGATTATTATACGAGAATTCAGCCCACGGAAGAAGTAGCACCCAGTCATCATGCTGCTTGGAGATGAAGTGGCATAGGTAATTCTCCAGGATCTGATTGATCCTCTCGACTTGACCATTGTACTGAGGATGGTAGGCTGAGGAAAAGTCCAATCTCGCATTGAGGAGTCTACAGAGGGCTCTCCAGAACCTAGAAGTGAACTGGACCCCCGATCAGACACAATATGCCGTGGCAAGCCGTGCAGGCGGAAGATGTGTTGGATGAAGATGTTGGCCAGTTGAGGAGCAGAAGGAAGACCGGTCAGAGGAACGAAGTGGGCCATCTTCGAACCACCACCACCACCCAGACAGTACTGCATCCTGCAGAGGGTGGCAGGTCCATAACAAAGTCCATAGCTATATGTTGCCAGGGAGCATCGAATACAGGTAGCGGTTGGAGCAGGCCAGCAGGTCTGGAGTGAGCAACTTTGTTAGCTGCATACACCGAGCAGGAAGAAACAAAGTCCATGATGTCTTTGGGCAGCGTGGGCCACCAGAAATGACGGGCAATCAGGTCTCGGGTCTTAGGGGTACCTGCGTGACCAGCCTGTCTAGAGCAGTGTCCCCAGCGGAGTATTCTCCCTCTGTCAGCCAGGTGCACATAGGTCCTCCTAACTTGCAGGTGGTTTACCGATATAATGCAAGACTGGTCAATAATTGTAATGTCTGTGGTCGCTGACCACAAACTCCTTCCATCTGGTCGACGCCCTTCTCTCCAGAGATGTCTGCACATGCGGCCGTTCTGTTCCACAGTGACCACCAGATTGAGCTGATTGCTTCCAGAGCACCCTAGACTATAAGAAGGGATCTGCCCCTTCCTATGTTGCCTGAGCCTTGTTGTCATTATCCTAGTATGTCTATGCAAATGATCTCCTAGTGGTTTCCAGTTTCCAGTGTTCCCCGTTCCTGCTACCTGTAAACTGTATCCTGTGCTTTCCTAGTGGAGTGCCGTGTTGAGCTGAAGTCATGTTGTGCTGTGTTCCACACCTGTCCTGCTACACCACGCCTGACGCCTGCCTGCTGCCTAGTCCCAGCCGAGCCTGTCTTGCTACTGTCTGAGTTACGTCAGGTACACTATACGAACTATAGACTGTGACCTGTGTCCTGTTGGCCAGCTGCCATACCATCAAGGCAGTACGGCCCAGTGAGTCCCCTCGTGACAATAATATTCTGTGGAATTTCCATGGTGTCCTCTGTCTCTAATGACCTGGACAAGTCATCGGCCCTCACATTCTTGTCAGCCGGGCGATAATGGAGCTCAAACTGGAACCTGGTAAAGAACAGCAACCACCTGGCCTGACGAGGGTTCAGCCGTTGGGCTGTATGGAGATAGGTGAGATTCTTGTGGTTCGTAAATCAGGATGGGATGAGCTGCGCTCTCTAGTAGATGTCTCCAGTCCTCCAGAGCCAATTTGATGGCCAGTAACTCCCGATCCCTGATCGACTAGTTGCGCTCTGCGGAAGAGAAGAGTCTAGAGTAATAACCACCTACCTTTGCCTTGCCCTTGGTCCCTCTCTGGAACAGGAGTGCACCAGCACCGACAGAGGAGGCGTCTACCTCCAACGAAAACTGTCTGGATACATCAGGATGATGGAGGGTAGAGGTTGACATGAAGGCAGTCTTTAGGCTATTAAATGCGGATTCATGCCCTTTTTGGTGAGGGTAGAGATGGGAGATGTCAGTGAGGAGAAGTCTGGCATGAATTGTCGGTAAAAATTGGCGAATCCTGTATAAGTCTCCTAGGGCTAATGTAGTGGTAAATGGCATTCCCTCCGACTCCTTCCCCTTCGCCAATGGAACATGGCAGGGTTGCCCCCTTTCACCGGCCTTGTTTGCAGTAGCTATAGAGGCTATAGCGATTTGTTTACGGTCTACCCCTATGATAACGGGTGTGCAGTGGAGGGGGATTACTAGTGTGGTGGGTCTTTATGCAGACAACAAGGTCCTTTTCCTAAGTAATCCTACGGAGTCCTTTGGTCTTGCTGTTAATTTACTTGACACTTTCTCCAGATTTTCAGGGTGAAAGGTAAATTGGCAAAAATCCGCTATAATGTATACAGCCTCTACTCCAACTCTGGATCTGATAGTGTCACAATGTGGTTTGCAGGTTTACATATTTGGGAATTGTGATGGTTCTGGACCACAGTGGTGTACTTGCTGAAACTATAGGTCCGTTACTAACTCACATAAGTCAGAAATTGAAGCTATGGTCTAAATTGCCATTGTCGATTGCTGGTCGGATCAATTTGATTAAGATGGTCGTCCAACCTAAATGCTTGTATATATTGCAGCATATGCCGGTTTCTGTCCCTCAGTCATATTTCCGTTCACTGCACTCCCTATTTATTAAATTAATCTGGGGCACATCTCGTTCTAAACTTAAACTCACTACCCTATAGTGCCCCAAAGCAGATGGTGGAATGGCGCTGTCTGACTTGCACATTCATTACTTAGCAGGCCAGTTGCGAGGCATTAGGGACTGGTATTTGGATGAACCTCTGTTGGACTCAACTAGGTATTTGGCCTCTCTATTGGCGGGTAGCACTCTTATCAGTTACTTAGAGTACCCTCATTTTACGCGACCTGCAGCATTGCTCCCCTTACATAGAATGGCCTTAATAGTATGGCGCACTGCTAAAAATATATTGCATTATAATGATGTTCTCCCGGAACTGCCTCTATGGAATAATCCTACCTTACCTTCACTACTTAGTTTATCAGACTCATGTTTTTGGCAGGACTTGTGGGGAGGTATGGAGATGTTTTTGCTGAGGGCTCCTTTGTTACACTCCTGCAGTTAAGAGAGGCTTACGACTTTCCTCACGTACAGTGGTATAGATACTTTCAGCTTCGCCATGCCATCCACTCTCCGTTTTCTGCCAAACATTAGTGTTATATCTGTCTATCCCCTTATTGGTATCTTGAAGTCACAGGGACCTAAGGGCCTCATATCAGTACTGTACACCCATCTACTCTCTTCCAAGCTCACTTTGATGCCGTTGCCTGTGTTTGATAGATGGTTGGGGCAAATTCCAGAACTTGCATTGGATGATAAAGATGCAGTGTTTAACTCTCACATGTCAGTTTCCCAAGCGATAAATAATAAATTGATACAGTTGTATATTGTACACCAATCCTATTTGACCCCTATTAGACTGCATAAAATGGGTAGAATACCCACAACGGAGTGTCACAGGTGCCATTGTTTGGATGCAGATTTCTGGCATCTTATGTGGATCTGTCCATATATTTCTGATTTTTGGGCACAAATATTTAACTTCTTATCCTCCCTTTTACCATCCCATATGCCATTTCCCCTAAGGTTGCTTTATTTGGTATCTTAGATGAAGAGATTTGGCCACACTACATGCGAATTTTCTTGAAAGAAACCTTGTTTTCGGCTAGAAAAGGCCATAGCTATCCGCTGCCAGCTATCCCTGCCAGAATATAGCAGCTAGGGCATCGTTCCAGGACAGCTCTCCTGCCAGGGTGCAGAACTGAATGGCGTACTCGCCCACGGAGGTGTCTTCCTGGCTCAGGTTCAATAAGGAGAACGCTGCCGACGAGACTCGTCCAGGCTCTTCAAACACGGTACAAAATGTCCGGAGGAATACCTGGAAGTCATGGGTCTCTGGTCCTTGCCGTTCCCAAATCGGGTTTGCCCATACTAGGGCCCTGCCAGTGAGGAGAGAAACGATAAAGGCAATCTTGGCGTCATCAGATGGAAACGCTCTGGCATGTAGAGAGAAGTGGATCTGGCGCTGGTTAAGAAATCCTCTGCAGGTACTCGCGTCTCCATTAAAATGAGGTGGTAGTGGTAGCGAGAATCGGTGTTGCGGGAGGATCAGTCGAACAGGAGCTGAGGTGGTTGCATCTTGTGCATCTAGCCGCTGTGCAATCGAGTTCACTGGCAGGAGGAGTTGGTCTTGTCGTGAACGCAGATCTTGTTTGTCTGCCTGCATCGCTTGAGACAACGACATAGTCTTAGGTGGACAAGCAGGGTCCATGGCCTGAGCCTACTGTCACGTAGGGTACGTGGATCCACTGGGCTGTACTGCCTTGACGGTATGGCAGCTGGCCAACAGGACACAGGAGGAAGTCTATAGTTCTATAGGTGTACCTGTGGTAACTCTCGGACAGTAGCAGACAGGCTCAGACGGACTTTAGGCAGCAGGCAGGCACCAGGCTTGGTGTAGCAGAGCAGGCGTAGACTCGGCGCAGTACAACTCCAATACCACACGTGACTTTAGACCAGGATAACACGGGGTACAGGTAGCAGGAACGGGGAACACTGGGAACTGGAAGACACTTAGGAGACCATTTGCATAGATAAACATAGGATAACAACAGGTGAGACAGGAAGGGGCTGGGCCCCTCTTACAGTCCAGGGTGCTCACGGGCTAATTATGACTTTAACTCAGGTGACTTTAAGAGCAGGCACGAGCATGCGCGCACACCGTACGGGACCCGGCCGAGGTAAGCGAACGTGAGTGCTGGCATCTCCTGGGACGACTGGGGCCAGCGCTCGCAGATCCATGGCTGCGGCCGTTAGGAGGTGAGTGAGCTTGATGGCCCGCGGCCATGGGCATGACACAGGGTTTTGCTACCCTGGCGCATATAGTATGTCAGAAACACCCTGAGAAGGGTGCGGAGTTGTTTTCATATATCAATACTATCTTTAGCACCCACAGGCTGCACGGAGGTGCGGCGTGGTGGCGCTACGACAAAGAATTTTGTCGCCGATTGGCTTTGTCGCCCGAAATTGTCTGGGCGTCAAAGGCAACGGACATATGGTTGTAGTTGATTCTAGCACAGAGTGGAAAACAGGTTAGAGCCTTTCCCAGCGGGGCTGCTGGTTCAGGAGCAGCTCCGGGGACCGCGGTCGCATGCCCTACAGGAACCTGTTGGCTTTAGGAGGGACATTGCAGGTTCTTTGCAACCTGCAAGTTTCGTCACGAATGCTCCATTTGCGGGGGCGCTAACGCAGCACTTCTATGCTTCCGCAGGGGTAAACAGCCTGGTAAAGGGGCCCCTGCCGACACAGCAGAGAACGCCGGTGAGCGTCCTCGCGAAGGGACCATGGATCGAGCGGTACCACAGGAGACAGGAGGCCAAGTCCCTCGCTAACGGTTTTAGCGTGGGTTTCGTTATTCCTTTTGAAGAATCTGCAGTTATGCTGTTGTGGGATAACTTAAAATCTGCTAGGGAGGTGGCGGTGTCGTACACGTCGTTTGATGTAGCGGTACACCTAGTTCGTAGTGCGGGTCCCGGGCGATATTGGCGAAATCCGACATAGAATCTTTCTTTTTCGTCTGTTGCCGGTTCACCCGGACTGTTTTCATTTATTAGGTTGTTGCCTGGATGGGCTGTTTTATGTAGATATGTGTCTCCCGTTGGGTTGTTCTATTTCAAGATGTTTGCTTCGTTTTTAGAATAGGTAGTGCGTTTTGAGACAGGTGTGTACACTATTTGGACGATTTCCTTTTTGTATGCCCAAGTGATTCCGGGGTTTGTGCTATGTTATTAAGCGCGTTCAGGAAGATCATGTTGCATTTTGGTGTACCCGTGTCAGAGGAAAAGACGGAGGGCCCAGTTACGATTTTTGTCTTTCCTAGGTATCGAGATAGATACACGTGAAATGGTATTTAGACTTCCGGCTGAAAAACTTATGAGTTTGGTGCTGCAGGTAGATCAGGTAGCTAAGTCGAAAAAGGTTACCCTTAGGCAGCTACAGTCTCTCTTGGGTCTCTTAGTCTTTGCTTGTCGGATTATGCCCATGGGCAGGGTGTTCTCTCATCGGTTGTCTTTAGCTACAAAGGGCGTCCTTAAACCGGATAATTTTATTAGGGTGTCCAAGAGTATTCGGGAGGATCTCATCGTATGGCGCTCTTTCTTACATTCGTTTAATGGTCATGCAGTTTGTCAGGACAGTGAGGTTTCCAATGTAAATTTTTGTTTGTTCACCGATGCGTCGGGTAGCTGGGGTTTGGAGCGCTTTTTGGTAGGCGCTGGTGCAACGCACCCTGGCCAGTTCAATGGCAGTCCCTCGGGTTGACTAAGAACATCACTATGTTGGAACTGTTCCCTATTGTACTTGCTCTGGAGTTATGGGGTACGAATATAGCTAACAAACGCATTTGTTTTTGGACTGATAATACGGCAGTTGTCCAGGCAGTGAATAGTTTGTCTTCCAGTTTTTGCCTGTGTTAGCACTGCTCCTTTGTTTAGTTCTGAAATGTTTGTGTCTCAATGTATGGTTCTGTGCTAAGCACGTACCTGGTATTGACAACAAATTAGCTGATGCTTTATCTCGTTCGCAGATGTCTTTTTTACGGGAGTTGAATCCGGAGGCAGTGAGGGAGGGGGGTCCCCCCCCTCGCTTTTGGGCCCTGGTCGAGAACAACTTGTGAGCCTGCTGAAAGGTTCGGTGGTTTCGTCTTCTTAGAAAAATCATTTGTCGGGCTTGGTTTAAGTGGTTGGAATTCGCTGGCAGCGCATTCCCGAGCGATGCGACTAGGCATCTTGACATCACGCTGGATTTACTGGTCCATTTGAGGAAGGTGGGTAGCAGTGCGTCAGTGGCAAACAAGTTTTTGGTTGGAGTAGCCTTTATTTTTTTTCATAATTTGGATTTTTATTGCAAAGTTTACAAACACACAAGAACAAGAACAAAGTGCGTGAATACATTCGTAATCGATCATAACATATCATATCAAAACATATCATATCATATAGATAGAAGCGAACGCTTATGTACATCAATATCCTTGTTATTCCGAGGCGGTTGTCACCTACATTTAGAAAAATATACAGTCGGGCACATGGCATATGAGGTAGAGAATGCCCCTCTATATTTGCAAGGCACATAGTTCCTGACTGGAAACACATTGTGGAAAGTGACCAACCCTTCCCTTAACAGGTAAAAAGAGGAAAGATTGAGACAAACCAAAAGAAGACAAAAAGAAAGGAAGGACAAGATGGACAAAAGAAGAGCAGGGGAAGGACGATGAGGAATATTAATGAGTGCTAGGAGCAGAGACATTACCGCAAGAGGAATATTGAACCGCCTCTATTTCTGATGAAAGCCCAATCAGGACCTGGCTATATAGACCACCATGTGGAATTCTCTAGCTCAACCAGTCTGCGAAATGAGGACCAGATTTGAAGGATGACCATGTGTTCCACAGAGAAAGAACCGCGTCATAGCAGCCTCTGTCTTCTGCAAGAAGAGACTCCATTCTACACAGTAGGTCCATTTCCGCAACCCATTTACCAATCGTAGGCACAGCAGAAGTCTTCCAATATCTAGGAATAACTGTCCATGCTTCTGTCAGAAAATGCCTGAGTAGGCCCTTTTTTATGCCTGGCAGGAGACCCGGAATCAACGATAAAAGAGCCATCTGAGGAGTGGGTATGATAGGAGCACTCTCCATCAATGCATAGATGTCAAATACCACTTTCCAAAAAGTCTGCAACACTGGGCATGAACACCAAATGTGCAGCATCGTGCCAGTCTCGTTGCCACACCGCCAACAGACAACTGACACTTCTGGGTACATTTTATGCTAAATCTGTGGGCAACGGTACCATCTGGTCAATATTTTCAAATTTTTCTTCTGAGCGTGGCAAGCCATTGGCATTTTATGGGTCAGGAGGAAAACCCTGTCCCAATCAAGCAAAGATATGTAGAAACCTAGATCTTCTTCCCATGCGCTAACATATGCAGGTGGCTGATTGACAGAAGTCTCCAATAGGATGGCATACATCTTGGAGATCACACGAGTAGGTGACTCTTGTAAAAGCAAGAACGATTCAAAGGACGTGGTCGTGGAGATGCACATACCATCCGGCAAGGCCGAGTGTAGAAAGGTAGACAATTGTGCATATTCCAACCATGAAAGAGTCCTCTCCGGGCAGGTCTCTCTCAACATATGTAACGGAGGGAGGCGACCCCCATCCGACATCACCTGACACAGCCTAGTATCCTCCGAAGCGGTCCAGCTCAAAAAGGTAGATTTGTTAACAGCCGGTGGAAATTCGGAGTTATCAAAACAGAGGGCTAAGGAGTCCCTGTCTATGGGAAAGCCCCTTTCGAACCATCGATCTGTCCCAGAGAGTGAGAAAGTGATGGGTAAGCATAGGAAGGGTCAAGAGGGCTGGTCGATGATCCGGCAGGATCCACAGTAGCGATCTTAGAGAGAGCGCCATGAAGGACCTCTCAATCCCCACCCATTGTTTATTGGTGCCATTATGAAACCAATCTATCACTCTAGTAAGAACAACAGCTTGGTGATACAGCCCCAAATCTGGGAGTCCCGCTCCACCTTTCAGTTTAGGGCGAGACAGTGAGCTCATACTGATGCGAGGCCTCAGAGTGCCCCAGACGAACTTACGAAATGCTGCCTCCAACGTCTTAAAATATGCCCTAGGAACCATAACAGGGATTGCCTGAAATAGATACAAGAACCGAGGGAGGATGTCCATTTTGATGGCATTGATACGTCCAAACCATGACAATTGTGCTCTGTCATAGGATTGTAGATTTTTCAGCGTACGTTGCATTAAGGGAGGGTAATTAAGGGAGTACAGATCCGCCAGATTGCCAGGAATCTCAACCCCGAAGTATTTGATGGATGTCGCTTGCCATTTGAAAGAGATGGATGATCTTAGAAGATCAACTGACTCCTGTGGAAGAGATACATTTAGCGCTTCCATCTTTGTGTAATTGACCTTGAAATTACTGACCCTTCCAAACTCCTCAAATTCCCGAATAAGCACCGGGAAGGAAATTACAGGATTAGTAATGAATAATAAGAGGTCGTCTGCATATAACGCCAGCTTATGATGTTCGCGACCCACCCGAATCGCAGAAATATCTGGAGATTTACGGATAGCCACTGCCAGATGTTCCATTGTGATAACATATTGTAATGGGGACAGCGGGCACCCCTGTCTGGTTCTGTTAGCAATCTGTAGAGATGCGGAGAAGATGCCATTGGCCCTGACTCTAGCCGTGGGATTCTGATATAGAGAAAGGATCCTCTCTATCATTACCGGGCCAATTCCCATTTGTTGTAAGGCCGATCTCAAGAATACCCAGTGGACTCGGTCGAACGCTTTCTCTGCATCTACCGAGATCCGACAAGTGGGTATGGACATTTTCTTCACGTGGGATATCAAGAGAAGAGTTTTATTGGTATTGTCCCTCGCTTCTCTCCGGAGGACAAACCCCGCTTGATCAGTATGAATGATTCTCGGAAGCAGAGGTGCCAATCTATTTGCAATTGCCTTAGAGTAGTGTTTAACATCAACATTTATTAGAGAAATCGGGCGGTAATTGGCACAGATAGAATGGTCCTTCCCTGGTTTAGGAATAACCGTGATGGTAGCTTCTAACATTTGCGGCGTGAAGGGCATCGACCACGTGACCGAGTTGAATACCCTAGTCATAAAGGGAAGGAGCTGCGGAAGAAAAGCCTTGTAAAAGGACGTCGGGAAACCATCCGGGCCCGGACTTTTACCCGACGGAGCGGACTTGATGACGCCCTGGATTTCCGCGTCGGAAAAATCCGCGCTCAACTCATCGGTCTCAGCCCTTTCCAGTTCTGGCAGAGCCGTTTTAGCCACATACTGGTCAATTTTCCCTTGCAGAGCAGCAGAAGACATATCTTGTAACGGGCACCTGAGATTATACAAGGAGTGGTAATACTCCCGAAAGGTTTGCACTATCTCTTCTGGCTTATGTTTAATGTCACCCAAGCACGACTTAATCGATGGAATATAAGAGGTGGGGACCCGTGGCTAAAGCGCTCTGGCTAGTGCTCTGCCACACTTATTAGAGTGTTGGTAAAAGAAACCACTAGCACGATCTCTGAAAGAGGCCTGAGCCTGATCTAACAACCCTCTCAAGGAATTCCTGGCCTCTGATAATTCCGCTAACGTATGAGGCTGTCGAGACTGTTTATGTGCGGACTCTAGGGACTGAATACAAGACAGCAACTTCTTCATTTTAAAAGCTCTCTCTTTTTTTTAGCCTGGAGCCTTGTTGGATAAAGATACCTCACAACACTCTTCAGTGCTTCCCACTGTGTCGGTAGGGGGGTGGAATCTAGGGTGTGATAATCTAGGAACTCGGAGATCGAGCGGGTGACAGCCGTTCGACACACCGAATCCTTCAAAAGAAGAGGATTTAGCTTCCAATGCCATTCCTTCGCCCCCCCCCCACGGGAACTGCAGTGAGAGGAAAACTGGCGCATGATCTGTCCAGATCATAGGACCAATCCGAGACACCGGGGCCCAGGACAATAAGTGATGACTCACAAAGAACATGTCTATCCTGCTGTACATGTCATGGACCGGAGAATAGAAGGTATAGTCCCTTGTTTGAGGGTTAAGTATCCTCCAAACATCCACCAGCTGCATTGCAAAAAGTTTAGCCTTAAGAGCAGATAGCTGTGTTGCTGCTACCGAGGACCTGCCCGAAGACGAGTCCATAACTCGGTCTAAGACAAAGTTAAAGTCACCAGCAGTGATCAAGAGGCCCTCTGTAAAGTTAGCGAGCTCTGTCAAGTAGCTCCTGCAAGTGCGCACCTGATCATGATTAGGGAGGTATAGATTAGCCACTGTGAACAATTTCCCACAGACCTGAAGTTTCACAAACAAAAAGCGCCCATGAGCATCAGATCGGGTTTCTACAATAGATACCGGAAGAGATCTATGTATCGCAATACTTGACTTAGCTTCCGGGTTGGTACTATGGAACCACTGTGTATAGTACCTATGAGTCAAAGTAGGCACATGGTCACTCCTGAAATGCGTCGCCTGTAGAAACAAAATCTGGACACGCTGCTTGTGCATATGATACAAAATCTGGGAGCGTTTCTGCGGCGTGTTGAATCCACGCACATTTAACGAGCAGCAATTTAGGGACTCCATCAGGAAAGAGGACGGCAACAAGTGGGGAAGGTAGTGGGGCGGGGAGGGAGAGAAGAAGAGCAAACAAAAAACAAAGAGAGACAGAAAACAATTATGACACTATGGAAATCACCACAGACGGTGTTCCAGCCCCAAAACTACTAAGTTGAGGGGAAAGAAGTATATGTAAAGTGTTCAATGCGTAACAGAACACCACCTACGTACGGAGTTGACTGAACTATGGAAGAAGGATGATCCCAACCAACTTCCTTAAGTCCGAGAACATTGATATAAACATCCACCATATTAAAAAAGAAAACAGAGAAACTGTGGCGGGACAACGATATGTTTAGCCCTTAAAGGGCACCTGTAAAAGAACCACACCAATACATGACATTATCACGTTCAAGAGAAGGAACCAGAACATAATGCAATATATCGAGCCCTGTCAGAAAGGTGGAGGGAGTAGCAATGAATAGATACCCCACGGAAACACAAGAGAAACCCCCCGCCCTGGCCTAATCCCCCTTCTGTACTCCATTTATCAAAGAGGTCTAGGGGGTAAGTATTTAGGGATGAAGAACCCTCTTTCCATCTGTCCCCCGCCAACTCTGGGGATCCTTCCTCAAGAAACCCATATATCTATCAAGATGGGGAGGGGGTCTTAACTATGGCTTATGCTATCTCCCAAACCATTCAAAGGGACCTCCAAGACCAGGCTATGGGCGCAGGATATCAGAGGGATTAGTAAATTCGAGGCGATGAGCCATTACATCTCGGGCTCCCCCAACCTACTGTTTCATCTTAGAGCCTGGCAGCCGATAAGAGCAAGTCATGCTCGCGCCCAAACTGTAACTTCCTGCTCCCTCTCAAGGCCTGTAAAACCATACTGTAACATGACAAGTAATATTTATGTAGCTCAAAATCTGGAGAAAAATAAGGAAGCAGCAACATAATAAATCCCATGTTTAGGACAGGACCATTTCAACATATTACCCCTAGCCTCAAAAAACAGCATCACGATCAAGGAAGTCCTAAGAGGCTATGGGAGAAGCTGATTTCGCATCATGGTTCCAACCGAGTTGATTCCGGGACCATCTGAGCCCGAAGTCGTCTGCGGCGAGCCGGAGCCGAGTAATTTTCCACCCTGGAGTTACGCCATGGCGGGCGTTGTGGCAATGGCGGAAAGATCGGCCAATCAGGAATAACAATAGGAGGCAAGTCCAGAGCAGCTAGGAACTCAGGGATGTCGTCTGGGGAGTACACCGAGTAGATAGCCGATCCTCGTCGAACTTGCAATTGAAACGGGTATCCCCACAAATACGGAATATCTTTCTCCCGAAGTACCATTAGTAGCGGCCTCAAGGCTCTCCGCTTTTCCAGTGTAGAGCGGGAAAGATCTGCCAGCAATTGCACAGGAGCACCGTCAAAGTCCAAAACACCCTTGTTACGCGCTTGACGCATAATGGACTCTTTAATTTGAAAGAAATGTATCCTGCTCACTACATCACGTGGTCTCGCCAGATCTGTGCTTTTCGGACCCAGGGTACGATACGCTCTATCGATTTCCAACCGGGAGTCAACCGGTTTTTCCAATAACATGTTAAAAATCCCAATCAATGTAGGAATGAGATCTTGGGGTCCTGTAGCTTCAGGGATACCTCTAACTCTGATGTTATTCCTTCTATTGCGATTTTCAGCGTCATCAGCCATATCAAATAATAATTGAATGTGCGCAGAATGCTGATCTAATAAACTTTGTTGGGAAACCTGTTGTTGTTGGAGTGTCTGCGTGGTTACTTCAATGGCCGCCACAGCAGTATTAATATGGTAAATGTCCTCTTTCAGAGAACCGCCATATTGGTTTGCTGAGGCGAGGAAGCAGGTGACCCAGGGTCCGTAAAGTAGTGGGGAATGCCGCTTCTCGTTCTCCCTTGATCGCTTCTTGCCGGTGTGGTAGATTTACCGCGTGTTCCCCTTCGCTTTAGTGCGATGTAAAGTGCTATTAGACGCTGTTAATCGGGCTGGAAGTCAGTCAGGACGCCGGAGCTCACACCACGCGTCTCACCAGCGCCATGTCCAGGCCACGCCCCGGAATAGCTTTTATGTTGAAGTTGTGGGGTCCTCGCAATGTCACAAAAGAGTTTGTAGTTCGCCAGGCATTGAAGGGTTGGAAAAAAGTACATGTCTCACGCGATATGCCGAGGCCCGTGTCCTTTGCATTGCTTGTGAGAATCGTGGGCGGCTTGGGACTCGTATGTACGGATGAGTACAAGCAGTGTTTATTTAAGACGGCGTTCATACTAGCATTTTTCTGCGCGTTTCACATTAGTGAGTTGGTTGACCCCAGTGTTAATGAGGTGGGGGCTTATTGGCGGACGACGTGAACTTATTACAAGATGCGGTTCGGATCCGAGTTCGTAAATCCAAAATGGATCAGATGGGTAAAGGTGAATGGTTATCAGTCGGCTGGGTGGGGGGAGACGTGCCCTGTAATGGCCGTCCGGGATTTCGGGTCCCGGCGGCCTTCTGGAATGCAATATCTGAACCACGCCAATGGCCTCCCATTTTCAGTTTACAGCGTTTTTTTTAAGTCTTGCCTGGATAAGCTGGGCTTGCCGGCTGCGGAGTTTGGGACTCACTCTTTTCGAATAGGGGCAGCTACAGAAGCCGCCTTGCTGGGTTTGGGTGAGGGGGAGATCAGGCGTGTAGGTAGGTGGAAGTCAGATTGTTATAAATTGTATGTACGGCCACATTCTTAATTTCTGTTCTCCAGGCGTACTGCTCGATGCCCCCTTGGCTCCAATTTGGGTCTCGTGCAATGCGACCTGCATTGGAGAGGCATTAGGGGTCTACGGTGGGTACAACGGTTGCCCGAACTAGTGTCCATTAGCAGGGATGTGAGGGGTCCGGTGGTTCTCATTATACATGCTAGGGGCAATGATTTGGGCCAGATAAATTTGTCCGAGTTGTTGTCCTGATTTGGATCGCATGAGGGGCCTATTTACTCGGTGCGTGCTAGTGTGATCTGAGGTGGTTGCTCGCAAGTTTTGGAGGAACGCGAGGGACGTCGCGGGCATTGAAAGGGCACGTCGCCTTTTGAATGTTCGTATTTCACATTTTGTACTTTTTTTGTCAGGGATCGTGATTCGACATCACGAGCTGGAGGGGAATAACGCTGATCTGCTGGGTCCGGATGGTGTGCAACTTAGGAAAATGTCTAAACCAATTTCGTTGTTAGGGCTTTTGGAAGGTACTGAAAGGGGTTTGGCTATGTTGGGTGGGGGTGGTCGGTGAATCGAGAAAGGCGTCTCGCTTCCCCTCCGTGGCAGAGTTATGGTCTAGAAGGCGGGATAGGACACCCTACATGCCCGCTGCTGGATAGCAGGTGGGGCGTATCAGGAGATAAGAAAAGATACATGAGTCGATAAATATGCCTTCAGGCCAAGTGTTTACAAGTTAAGTGTTTATGTTGAATAAAGCTATGGCCATTCCCCAGATTTTAACATAAAGAAGTGTCCTGGTCTTTATTTTAGTTAAGTGACAAAGCGAATGGGCTAAGGAAATATATAAGTACGGACTTTACATGCAGTCTTGGAGAAGCTGAACCGCATAGGGAAAGCTTCAGGGACTGCAGGGAAGAGGAGGAGGAGTGAGAAAAATGAAAAAAAATGCCCAGGAGTGTGATTGGTCTAAGGGGTTAAGGGAGAAGTGGTAAGGAGCCCTCCCTTACCTTCTGCTGCAGCGTGAAGTAACACCTCTGCGTGACACCCCGTGTGGTGAGGAGAATTCTTTCTTTGCTTTCTCTTTCACTTCTCTTCTGGTTCCAGCATGGCTGATGACCTTCTGCAGCAAGTAGCCCGGTGGCTGGCGGGTGAAGGTACCACCTGGCTGGAGGATCTGCTGAGGAGAAAGGAGGGTGAAGTGGACGCAACGGCTCCTGGACGTGCTGCTGCAGTGACTAGAGATAGACCTCAACGCGTCACCCGCCCTCTCGTGCGCCTAAGTCCCAGTCCCTTTCCCAGAGCGGCCGCTCCCCCTGTTCGTGCTGCTGGACATACAAACCGGGCCCAGCCTGTAGTGTCGTCCTCCGACGAGGTAGTAACATCCTCCCGCCCTCCCTGGGTTTGTGATTTTGGCAATATTGTGGTTTATGGATCTGTACCTGGTATAGCTGTTTCGGTTTTCGTTTCTTTATTGCAGATGTCACAGCTGGCGGAGTTATGGTCTAGAAGCCGGGATAGGACACCCTACATACCTGCTGCTTGACAGCAGGTGGGGCGTATTAGGAGACAAGAAAAGATACACGAGTCAATAAATATGCCTTCAGGCCAAGTGTTTACAAGTTAAGTGTTTATGTTGAATAAAGCTGGGGCCATTCCCCAGATTTTTCCATAAAGAAGTGTCCTGGTCTTTATTTTAGTTAAGTGACAAAGCGAATGGGCTAAGGAAATATGTAAGTACGGACTTTACATGCAGTCTTTATATCCTCCAACAGTAATCAGACCATGCATATGACTTTTCACTGGAGAATTTTTAGGATGATATTATTGGCAACATGTTACGATGGATCTTTATTAGTTCATTAAATAGGTTGAGTTTCTGGCCTCATGTTGTCCTCTCATTACAGCTTTATTAACTATTTATGGATGGGATCACCTTGCAGAACGATTAGGTTTTTGTGCCAGCTCTCTGCACCACCCAGCATACGATCCCCTCTTTCCACTTTCATTTTTAATGAGAACAGAAGAAGTTTTCTCTGGCGTTAAAAGCAATAATGCAAGGCGTTGAGAAAGTTACTAATTTAGTCAGCACTCGAGGAATCCCATTCCAGGACCTTTCTGATGGCTCATTTACTGCCAAGTGTGGAGAATAACAGTTTAAGTATATAATATTGCAATCACTGTGAAATTATATTCCATGGAAAATATAACATGGAGAAGCTGGTTAACTGGAAATGCAACCTTTTAATCTGTAATGTATATAGTTTTTATATACAGTATGGTCTATATATCGAGATAAAAATATTTAATTACATTAATCCTTATAAATGTATGTTTATGTACAGGTTTTTGCTTTTACAATAAAATAAGGTATACTATAGAAAAATGTGCATAGTGATAAAGGTGCCTTAGAGGAACAGTGAGATCCAGGATTCACACACCTTTTAAAGGAGCACTAAATGTAAAAATTGAACATAAAATAAAAAATATTATCAACCCACTATATTATTCTCTATTCTTTCCTGTTCCATATTTAAATTGAAATGGTGAAAAATGTATTCTTCTGTGCATTTTAGGAGGCATCCATTTGTCTCCCCTTCTCATAGAGGTCATATCAAAGCAGTTCCTGGCTAGAAGACAAGTTGCTGCAGCAGAATCCCCCCCTAGTCCGTCAGTACGTCTGTACTTCCATCAGTCCGTCAGTCACACAGCACACAAACTGCTCTGTCTCAAAAGGCATCAATGCCTGCTTAGCTAAGTCCTGCCATTCAGTTAAAATACATGTACACCCATTTTCTTCCAGATTTCTACAAGACTTTGTTTCAGGAACTAGAGGAAATTCTTGCAGGCTGACAAATACTGCAATAAGAGCTGGGAAAAAACAGGCCAATTTGCCCCCTATCCGACCAGCTTTCAGATTTTTTTCACTATGATGACCCTGATGATTAAAGGGACATATGTTGGAGGATATCTCTAATGACAAGTCCATGACGACAAGTCTAATTACAAGTCCTTAAAGAGAACCTGTCGCTAGGTCCTACAAAGTTAGGTTGGTAGTCTCAACCAAATAGCCGCTGTGTCTGTGAGTCCAACAGTGTTTGTCCTGTACTTGTGCGTCCCCCAGTGGTCGTTGCACCCATTGAGAATCGCTGGCGGCCAAACCCACTTTGCTAGCCAGCGGGTAATTTGCACATTCGTTGCTAAATTAAGAGGGGTCCATAGCTCTGCAACGGGGAGGACGCACAAGTACAGGACAAACACTGCTGGACTCACAGACACCGGCTATTAGGTGAAACAACTAACTCACTTTGTAGGACCTAGTAATAGGTCCTCTATTTTACACTGGCTGATAGATGGTGGGTCCTGAGCTGGGGACCTCCCTCTACGATGTGCATATGTCCTAATGGGGCATATGGGCAGGGGTTGTCCATTAAATACTGCCTTTTAAATACTGTACAGCCACTGTGCTGGGGAATGTCTGTGCCAGGCCATTCTACAGCCAAGCTCAACTACCTCAGCTGTCTACCTTCAGAGCCTCCTGCATCCAGTTGGACCACTGTGTATTTATTGCACCAATTTTTATGACCCCTTCATTTAGGGACCTGCTAATCAGCCCATGTCCCCCTACTTGTAATAAGCCTTGCAGTTAGGCCAGAGGCATGCTAGCTGTGGCCCACGAACCACCATCTCAATGTCTGTGAAGTTTTACAATCCAATCTTACAACCACAAGTGCAAAATATAACAATAGAATGGGGTTGGAAGGGAGGAATCTCAGCTTTCAGTGAAAAAAAAGTCATAACCTAGCCCTACAATCACCCCTAACACTGCCCACCATATCTTCACCCAACTCCATGACCTAGTTTTTCTTGCTGTTGCAGCTCCTTGTCGTCTTCGGCACAATACCCCCTCAGACACCCCGGCACTGCTGGCCATGTGGTCACTACTTTTAACTCCTTTTCCTTTGTCATTCCTCACATGCTCCTTCTAGCTCATTACCCTTAATGTTTGAAAATGTAAATATGTACGTTTAATCATTCTTGGTTGACAACCAGAACAGAATTTGAGAGTTATTGTGAGGAAGCCTTAGTGACTGATGAAGATTCACATGATATGTTTTGGGGATGGTAAGTGATTTGACAAGGTGGATGAAATAATTTGTAAAGAGAAACAGTGGCCAAGTTTGACACATTTGATGTTAAATGTGAAGTAATGCATCAAACAGGTGAGCAACTATGTGTCAGATGAGTGAATAATTGTGTCCTAGAGGGTCCACATAAACAAAAACTCAAGTAACATGAAGTAGATTGCCCTATGCATTCATGTTTCCCCTTCTTTAAAGAGACTGTCACCACATTATAAGTGCCCTATCTCCTACATAATGAGAGGGGTGCTATAATGTAGGTGACAGCAGTGCTTTTTATTTAGAAAAATGATCTATTTTTACCACGTTAGGAGCGATTTTAGATTTATGCTAATTAGTTTCTTAATGCCCAAGTGGGCGTGTTTTTACTTTAGACCAAGTGGGCGTTGTACAGAGGAGTGTATGACGCTGACCAATCAGCGTCATACACTTCTCTCCATTCATTTAGTTAGCGCAAAGGGATCCTGCGTTGTTCACTATGTGCTGTCTTAGGGTATGTGCACACACACTAATTACGTCCGTAATTTACGGACGTATTTCGGCCGCAAGTACCGGACCGAACATAGTGCAGGGAGCCGGGCTCCTAGCATCATAGTTATATACGATGCTAGGAGTCCCTGCCTCTCTGCAGGACAACTGTCCCGTACTGTAATCATGTTTTCAGTACGGGACAGTAGTTCCACGGAGAGGCAGGGGCTCCTAGCATCGTACATATGTATGATGCTAGGAGCCCGGCTCCCTGCACTGAGTTCGGTCCGGGACTTGCGGCCGAAATACGTCCGTAAATTACGGACGTAATTAGTGTGTGTGCACATACCCTTATACTGACACATTAACGATACTGAAGTGTTTAGACAGTGACTAGACATTCCTTCCAGCCATGACCGGATGTCTATTCACAATCCCGGCACTTCGTTAACGTTTGTTTGGTACTTACATCAGAGCAAAGCGTAATCTCGCTGTAGCCTGTCATTTACAGCGTGATCTCGTGAGATTACGCTTGCTCTGCTGTAAGTACCACAGAAACGTTAACGAAGTGGCGGGATTGTGAATAGACATCCCGTCCTGGCTGGAAGGAATGTCTAGTCACTGTCCAAACACTTCAGTAATGTTAATGTGTCAGTATAAAACAGCACTTAGTGAACAACGCAGTGTCACTATGCACTGACTAAATGAATGGGGCGAAGTGCATGACGCTGATTGGTCACTGATTGGTCAGCGTCATACACTCCTCTGTACAACGCCCACTTGGTCTAAAGTAAAAACACGCCCACTTGGGCATTAAGAAAGTAATTAGCATAAAGCTAAAATCGCTCCGAACATGGTAAAAATAGATAGTTCTTCTAAATAAGAAGCACTACTGTCACCTACATTATAGCGCCCATCTCCTTAAGTAGGATATAGGGCACTTATAATGTGGTGACAGAGCCTCTTTAATAGCTTTTTCTTTTTGTATTGTTTGTTAGAGTAAGGGCTCGTCCACACGAGCACGTCCGGAATTTCGGCCGGAAAAAACGCAGCAGAACACAGTAGCAGCATAGTGGATGAGATTTAACAAATCTCATCCACATGCTGCGTAAAATTTCCGAGCTGAAATTGACCTACCGTGCGTATTTTTCAGACCGCAGCATGTCAATTCCTGCTACGGAAAGTGTGCAGAATTGCTGTCTTTTTAAGAGGAGATGTCTCCATCTCCTGACATTGGGAAAAAGGCAGCAATTTACGCACCATTTTCTGCCACAAAAAACGCAGGAAATTGTGCATTTTTGCCGCAGCGGAAAGCCTTTGACTTTCAACATAATTGCTGCAAAAATTTTCTGCAGCAATACCGTTGTGTGTGGACAAGCCCTACAGCTGGCAATATATTGTCCAGTTCTTTGGTGCAATGTGTCGATTGGGTTGAATATATGGGGAAGCTGTTGAAAGGTTTTGATGAGTTAAACTGTTTCCCCAACCACCTGAAGTAATGGACGGGCACTGGGGCGGCCGCAGGCAGGTTTTATTAGGCTGGAAAGGGCCAAAAACAGTGGCCCTTCCCACCCTGGTAATGCTAGGCTGAGGCTGTTTTATTGTAACTGGCCGTTCTTTTTAAATTTTTTTAAATTAATAAATTGCCGAAAATGACGTCTCCCCCCCCCATTTTTCATAACCAGCCAGATACAATAAAGCAGCAGCAGACTAGCCTTACCAGAGTGGGAAGGGTCACTGGTTTTGGCCCTTCCTGGTTTTGGCCCTTCCCAGTCTAAAAATACCAGCCTGCGGCCACCCCGGTGCCCGACATTCACTACAGATGGTCCGGTACTGGATCGTACTCAGCTCTTCCTGATACCCCTGGTGGCGCTGGGTACCAGGTGGGTACCGCCATGAGATCGATCTCTTGCACAGCCTGGTGCTCTGCTTGAAGATCTCTAGATTCAGAGACAATTCTCCCCGGACTGCTAGACTTCGACTCAGTAGGTCGGCAATAATGTTGAGAGAGCCTTGAATAGGTATAGCAGACAGATGGGTAGGTTTAACAATGTCCATGTCAAGATCTTTCCCACTTCCCTGGGAAGGGGTTCTGATCAGGTGCCACCCTTCTTGATTTTATGTTGTCCGACTTTACATTGACTGCTTTCCGCTGGATCTGCAGAGCAAAGTAAAAGAGAGCATATAATATGACTTTTAATTCCTTTTACGTGGGCCAATATGGGGCGTGAGAACGAGCGCCAATCAACGAGACTGTTCGTTGATCAGCACTCGTTCTCTCTTTTCACAAGGAGCAATGATTGGTTATGTATGGGGATGAACGATGATGGGGTGCAGCTAGAGCCAGAGCCTTAAGGCTCTTTACATGGGCCAAAGATCAGGCAAATGAGCGTTCATATAAACCCTTGTTCACGATTATTGCCCTGTGTGAACAGGGCAACGATCTGCCGATGAACGGGGAAACACTCGTTCATCGGCTGATCGCATCTTTAATCAGCACTAAATATTATCATTGTCAACAGCACATCTGTGACATAATGCGAATGCATTAGGACGAGCAATTGTAGTAACGATCGCTCGTCCCCATATATAACCAATTATTGATGCTTGTGAAAGGAGTACATGAGCGCCGATCAACGAGCCATCTCGTTGATCGGCACTTGTTTTCACGGTCCATATTGGCCCGTGTAAAAGGACCCTTAGACTGCCTGGCTATCCTGACTGACTTTGTTAAGGGCTATGGATTCCATTAATACTCCTCTCTGAAACCTTTTTCTGCCTTGGTATTGACTTCTGGGGCGTCAGAAAACGTTTTTTCACATTTGAAGGGTATGTCTCTACCTCAAAGGATCTTCATGTCAGAGAAGCTCTCCATGACCTTAATCAGCTCGGAGCCAAGGAGTCTACTTGACTCATTCTCTAACCCAGGGGTCTCAAACTCGGCCGGGTAAGTGGGCCGCATATAGAAAAAATGGGAAGTTGACGGGCCGCATTACTTTCAAATTTGATACAATACAAAATTATTATTAATCAATTAGTTATTTGAACTACTAGAACACTATATTACTATAATAATAATAATACTACATTACTACAATACTACATTACTATAATAATAGCGCTAGGTTTAAAATTTGAGATATTTCTCCACGTGCTTATTTCAACAATCCAGCTTTCCAGTTTAAGTGTCGCTAAATGCAGTCCGGCGGCTCAGTTAGCACACATGTCAAGATTGGGCAGCCCCTTTTTAGATAGTGTCGCAGTGCCCTCTGTGGATGCTGCCGCAGTGCCCTCTGTGGATGCTGCCGCAGTGCCCTCTGTGAATAATGCAACACACCCCTAGATAAGGCCACAGTGCCCTCTGTAGATAAGGCCACAGTGCCCTCTGTAGATAAGGCCACAGTGCCCTCTGTAGATAAGGCCACAGTGCCCTCTGTAGATAATGCAACACCCCCCTAGATAATGCCAGTGTCCTCTTCAGATACTGCCACAGTGCCCTCTGTAGAGGCTGCCACAGTGCCCTCTGTAGAGGCTGCCACAGTGCCCTCTGTAGAGGCTGCCACAGTGCCCTCTGTAGAGGCTGCCACAGTGCCCTCTGTAGAGGCTGCCCCAGTGCCCTCTGTAGAGGCTGCCCCAGTGCCCTCTGTAGAGGCTGCCCCAGTGATGTCAGGGGCATGCCCAGAGCTGGAGTCCCGGAGCAGAGCCGCTTCTGGCACTCTGCCTGGGATTCCAGCTCTGCTCCTGACATCACTGTCCATATATGGACAGAGATGTCAGGGGCAACCCCAGAGCTGGAGTCCCAGGCATAGCGCTAGTAGGCTCTTCCTGGGACTCCAGCTGTGCTCCTGACATCACTGGGACTCCTGCTCTGGGGAAGCCCCTGACATCATTGTCGCTGTATGGACAGCGATGTCAGAGGCTTCCCCAGAGTCCCGGAGCAGAGCCGATAATAGCGCTCTGCCCGGGACTCCGCTCTGGGGAAGACCCTGACACACTGTCCATATATGGGCAGCGATGTCAGGGAATTCCACAGAGTCCCGGAGCAGAGCCGATACTAGCACTCTGCCCGGGACTCCGCTCTGGGGAAGACCCTGACACACTGTCCATATATGGGCAGATATGTCAGGGAATTCCGCAGCGTCCCGGAGCAGAGCCTATACTAGCGCTCTGCCTGGGACTCCGCTATGGGGAAGCCCCAGACATCGCTGTTCATATGTGGACAGCGATGTCAGGGAATTCCACAGAGTCCCGGAGCAGAGCCGACACCAGCGCTCTGCTCGGGACTCCGGCTCTGGGGAAGCCCCAGACATCGCTGTTCATATGTGACAGCGATGTCAGGGAATTTCACAGAGTCCCGGAGCAGAGCCGACACCAGCGCTCTGCTCGGGACTCCGGCTCTGGGGAAGCCCCAGACATCGCTGTTCATATGTGACAGCGATGTCAGGGAATTCCACAGAGTCCCGGAGCAGAGCCGACACCAGCGCTCTGCTCGGGACTCTGGCTCTGGGGAAGCCCCAGACATCGCTGTTCATATGTGGACAGCGATGTAAGGGAATTCCACAGAGTCCAGGAGCAGAGCCGACACCAGCGCTCTGCTCCGCTCTGGGCAAGACCCTGACACACTGTCCATATATGGGCAGCGATGTCAGGGAATTCCACAGAGTCTCGGAGCAGAGCCTGTACTAGCGCTCTGCCCAGGACTCCGGCTCTGGGGAAGCCCCAGACATCGCTGTTCATATATGAACAGCAATGTCAGGGAATTCCACAGAGTCCCGGAGCAGAGCCGACACCAGTGCTCTGCTCGGGACTCCGGCTCTGGGGAAGCCCCAGACATCGCTGTTCATATGTGGACAGCGATGTCAGGGAATTCCACAGAGTCCAGGAGCAGAGCCGACACCAGCGCTCTGCTCCGCTCTGGGCAAGACCCTGACACACTGTCCATATATGGGCAGCGATGTCAGAGAATTCCACAGAGTCTCGGAGCAGAGCCTGTACTAGCGCTCTGCCCGGGACTCCGGCTCTGGGGAAGCCCCAGACATCGCTGTTCATATGTGGACAGCGATGTCAGGGAATTCCAGAGTCTCGGAGCAGAGCCAATACTAGCGGCTGTGTCCCGCGGGCCGCAGATGACAGCCCCAGGGGCCGCATGCGGCCCGCGTGCTTGTGACCCCTGCTCTAACCTATAGAAGTTGCACTTGTAGGCATTAACTGCCAACCAGGGTTTAAGCCAGAGAGAATGTCTACCTGCAGTAGAGAGGGCCATAGTCTCGTCTGACAACTTTACCTGATGGGAGCTAGTATCACCCAAATAGTCAGGTGCCTAATAGATGATATCATGTATAATTCTGGCATCTATATCTTCTTGGATCTGACGGATCTATTTTATTCGAGCCTTGGGGATTTCCAGAAGTCAATGGAATTAGGGGTTCCCAGTCAGTCTACCATGCTGAGACCTATCAGGCCCAAAAGCCATGTAATGTCTGGAATCAGATGAGGGCAAGCACACTCAGCCTAGCTAAGAGGAGATTGAGTGGCCAGCCTATAGGATAAAGCAACGTTCTTGAGCCTAGGAGGAGAAGAACTAAGATCTTGTTATTCATAGCCGGACGCGTAATACATTGTGCCAATGGCCCCGTTTACTTTTCTTCCTCCCAAACCCATGAAAATAAATTAATAAGAAATTTATACCAAGAAATTAAAAATATGGTATCTGGTTTCACAGAAAATAAGTATGAAGCCAAGTGATAGCTGTGCTCAATGAGGCAGTGCAGGACCAGTTTAAATAGTGGGAACTAGAACCAAAGAGAGGCAAAGCTTTGCCTACTGAACCCCCAACTAAAAGAACCTAGTTCCCAAATAGAAAAATATTTTAAAGAACAGGATGCAGTCACAAAACAAAAGAAGAGGCTTCCTCTTCATACAAATATTGATTTTCTCAGGAAAACTCTTGTCTGGGAAATGCTGAAAACTTAGGTCGCCTCCGCCCCAACACGTAGAACGTCCCAAGGGACACTAACTCTGACTGCCTAGAGGGGAATAAATGGTTAAGGTGCATTAGTGCAACACCAAGCTAAAACATTCAATAGGCTGCAAGCAGCAGCTTCATACGCTGCATAGGGTTAAGAAACACCCTTGTGCAACTCCCAGTTCAATCTAGGAAGTCTAGAATAATAAATGAAAACAGAAACTTAATGTAAAGCAAACAAGCAGAGCAAACCATCTATCCAAGTCCATACAGGAGAGAGGGCGGGGGCTAGACTTCCTTTTATTGGGTCAGGAGGCTCTAGTTAAAGGGATTGTCCAGGCAGAGGGTGGTTTTTTCATACTGATGACCTATTCACAGGATACCTTCGGGCACCGGAAGTTATGCAGTGGCCGGTGCCGGAAGCAGATGGCTCCGGTCACAGTACAGCGGCCCTTCTGCAGTACTGCAGCTCTGCTCCAATTCAAATGAATCATAGGAAGGCAGTTAAAATATCAATGTTTTTGGCGTGTGGGAGGAAATAGATGAAAGTACTGAACTTCATGCTATTGTTGCGTAGCTCATTTTCAAACTCAGTGCCCCAGTGTGGCAAGGTAACAGAGATAACTACTGAGCCAACTTGCAATAAATGACAGGAAAGTTAGTATAATGTCTTTTGCAGTATATATTATATTTAAAGGTGTATTCCAATTTTTCAAAGTGATCACCTTTCGGACCCCCACCGACCATGAGAATGAAGGGGCTGCAGCATTGATTTAGCCTGCACAGCCAGGTGGCTGGGAGCGCTGCTGTGCAAGGAAAACTTTATCCCTTCATTTTGAGGAACAATGGGGTCCAAGAAGGTGGACCCACACCAATCATAAAGTGATGGCACATCCTAGCAATGGGAATGACCCATTAAACTATCAATTTCCTCCCATCCACCACCTGCCCAGGTCTTGTCTTCTGTGTCTCCTCGCTAGTAACTTAACACAGGGTTCACCAAGCAGTCACACTCCATTTGATAGAAATGATACACTAGTACAGCAGTCATTTTAGATCCACTTGCACATCTATATGGACAGGAAGAAGGTAAGACAAAATTCACAAGTATTTAGTAACATGTTACAGAAACAGGATCAGTTTCAACTTAATGAAAAACAAGATACAGTGTATTAGGCAATACAGTGTATTAAACATGCCTGTAGAAATCTGCAATACTCTGATGATACATCACTGACAGAATTGTCTACGATATCATGTGGAGCAGATTTAGCTATTTTTCTCTAATGATTGGACTTGTTGGTTGAGTGGCTGACAAAATAAAGTAAAAAAAAAAAAATATGTGTATAAACACTCCTCAACATTAAAATTGCAAAACCAAGAAGGGCAAGCCGTAAGGCTATGCAAATCAAAGAAGTAGCAGGTGTCGCTAAGATCTGCAAATGATCAAATTTTCAAACACCTCATGTGGCCAAAGTCACCCAGAAATTTAGACTATGGAGCCTCAAACAGCACCAGGACTGTCTTCCACTTCTTCTGGGGCTCCAAAATTGAGTATGCAAGGAGCCCCATTTTTCTGTGGGCCTCTTTAGTTTGTGGCTGTGTCTGCAGGACTCTAAAAGGAACTGAGCATGATGCAGCTGGCCAGTCCATGCCCTGTTTTTTTCTCCTACCTCTTTGGAGGAGACCTGGTTGTGACAAATCGGACAGCTCTTACCATTTTGGTACTACCATGAGATTCTCAAGTTTGTGAGGGTACACCAGCTGCAGGACTTCAAGTTCATCCATGCAAAGGAGTATATTCTAGGTCTCTCTACTGCCACAGCAGAGACTGTATGGAAAAACATGGCTTCTAGCAGGTTGACCAACAGACACAAAGACCTGGCCATTCAGGGGGGGGGGGGGGGAATGCCTACTTTCATGAATGCCAATAGACTATAGAACACCAGGTACTGCCATCCGCTGAGGAAACACCCTTGCACCTTATTTTACACAGAATGTCAAGAAACTTCCAATTCGGAGGGGCCTTGATGGTGTCAAGAAGCTCCTCAGAGGATGAGGATACGTTGAGGAATGGACATTACTAGATGTCAATAAAAGTAGCTTTCTTCCCTGCCTGTCAGGGAAGGAGCAGAGCTTCTGCAGTAGCATGGCAGTATAGCTGAGGAGAATCCTCCTCCGCTTGTTAAGACTGTAAAGCTCTGCATCCTGACCGCAGATATGAACCCTGCACATGCCCACTCATTGGTTATTGTTCTATTTTATTTTCATTGGTTTGTAAGGAAATGCATACTATGAATGTCACACAGTATATACCTTCACTTCTCTGGATCACATGTTAACTATCTGCAGGAAAAGTAAGAAATAACTAAATTGTCAGCTGACAGAGGTGGGAAAAAGACTGATTCTGCTCAGAGCCCCTCTCCCAGCTACACAGATTAGCAGCAGCACTAAGCGGTGGGGCACAGGCGAGCAATAAAAAGATGAAAAATATTTTTTTATGTTAGAAACCCTGCAAAATCTTTTAAATCAGCTATTAACAGCCTTTTTGTACTTTTGGTATGAAAAATATTCATGGGATAACTACTTGTAGCGTAGCAGCGTGAGGGGACCTCATTGGAGGCAGAGTTCCAGGTACCATGGTGCTTGTCAGGGTATGTGGTACACTCAGAGTTTGTATATGTCTGCTTTGTTTTTAAAGAAGACCTGTCACTAGGTCATATAAGTTGAACTGGTTAACGGACATGAATAGCGCTGTCTTCCAGATTCCTGCGCTTTTTTTTTTCCTGGTCCCCCCCCGTTCCAGAGAATTGGCTTCCTCTATGCTAATTTGCTCTAGCTTGTCATTAGGGCATGAACTACCCCTCAGGGGGAGCCGGTCTGGGATTGTTGCATGAAGTGGAGTCAGACATTGAATAGGATCAGCTCTCTGCCGATTTAGTGGTGGAACAAAGAATGGTTTTTGGTCTATGGAAAGTATAAGAACTGTTAATAAATGCTTTCAATATTGGTCCATTTTTTAGTTGACTCCTAAGGAGAAACATTTTTTAGATTACCGTATTTTTACTGGGTAGAATGTTATGTACAAGTTATCTCCACCACCTCTCTTGTTATGGCATTTCATGGCTTTATCATGACTTATGAGCCAAATCTGTATTGATAAATGAAGCTTCCTTTCTTCACAACAGAGATCCTTTTGTCACTGGCAGAGTGAGAAGTCCGGCCATCCAAAATGGCTCTACACAAGTCACTTTCTACAAACCTTTTGTCTACTACTAAATAGTGTATGAATGATTAATCTTATTTTAATGTTATTGTTTTGTACAATGCTCCGATTTCCTGTTTATTAAGATGCAAGAGAAAAGTAATTAAAAGAATGTACATTATTAATTGAGAGCAGGGTGCCAAAAAAACACAGAATAAAATTCTTAGGCTGAGTTTAGACATGGAGAAATTTACTGTACAATTCATGTGGATGGGATCTTCAAAACTCCATCCACATGTAGCGGAAAAATACCTGACAAAATCAAAGTGATTTCAAAAAATTTAAAGATTGGGCAGGTGTCACGATCTAGGGGTATGTGGACCCAGCGGCGTAGCTATAGGGGTCGCAGTTGCGACAGAGCCCCTAAGCCTGGGGGGCCCACGGGCCCCCGTTGCCATACAGCATGCTTCCTAAATAAATGTTCTGTGCCGTGAAGCCAGCACTTCCTGGTTACGGTCACATGGTACACTTAGTGTACCATGTGACCATGTTGTCACGTGACACGTCTTCCAGACAGAGCAGTGGAAGTCGGTGCGGAGGACTCCAGGTAAGCTGCAGTCTGTAATATAATGTAATGTAATGCCTTGTAATGTATTGTGTTGTATTGTGCTGTTTGCGGTGAAGAGGGGGGGGGCGTTAAATCACAGCCCCCCCTCCTCTCTCCACCGCAAACTGCACAATACAGTATAGTAACACATGACTATGAGAGCGGGGCTGCAGCTGTGTAATACAGTCACTGCCCCGCTCCTGAGTCCTGACATGTGCGCACCGTCAGGATGAGGAGATGCGGCCATCGCTGCACTAATGATCTGTGGCATTGAAGACAGAACATGGCGAGTGCACTACAAAACACCCCCATGTTCTGTCCTCAGTGCCTGAACCGCCACTCATTAGTGCAGTGTCGGCCGCATCTTCTCATGCTGACCGCGCGCACACTTCCTTTTAGGAGTGGGGCAATGGCTGTATTACACAGCCGCAGCCCCGCTGGCAGAGATCAGAGAAACCTCATCTCCGCCGCTGTTCTCCTGAATGCTGCGATCACAGCTGACTGCAGCATTCAGGGGAAAATGAGAAGGGGGATGCCCCTTGGATCGCATCACAGGGAATTCCTGTGACGTGATTGAGGGACATACCATATATCAGGGGCGTAGCTAGGGGGGGCAGGCGGGGCATGTGCCCCGGGCGCAACCCAGTGCTAGGGAAGGGGGGGGCGCCGAAGAGCAACTGATCACTGCTGATAGGCGCCCCGTATGTGGGACACCTGCAGCAGCTTAGGAAGAGCCAGGACATTATGGCGTTCTGACTGGGGTCTGTGACGGCCAGGGACTGGACCAGTCCAGTCACCTGACCTCACGTCAGTGACATGAGGTCAGATGACTCAGGTCAGGGGACAGGTCCACTCCCGTGCTGCAGCCTTCCAGCTCTGCCTCTACTCTGTGCTCTGTCGAGAAGCAGAGAGGAAGCTCCGCCCACAGCCCGTCCTGACCTGTGATGCTGTCAGCAAGGCGACATGGTGAGTGTCTGTGTGTGTATGTGTGTGTAGTGTGTATACAGTATGTGTCTCTGTGTTTGTATGTGTATATGTTACAGTGTGTGTGTGTGTGTGTGTGTGTGTGTGTGTGTGTCTCTGTCTGTCTGTGTCTCTGCATGTGTTTGTCTCTTACATCTACTACATTATCTGTACTCAGAGAGTTATCACTGTGTTATCTGTGGTGTTACATAGGACTGCAGGTAACGTCTGCCACATTATCTGTACTGTGTAACAGAGCTGAGATTGTAATTTAGCACAATGTGTTATCTGTGGTGTTACATAGGACTGCAGGCAACAGCTACTACATTATCTGTACTGTGTAGCAGAGCTGAGATTGTAATTTAGCACAATGTGTTATCTGTGGTGTTACATAGGACTGCAGGCAACAGCTACTACATTATCTGTAATCAGAGTTATCACTGTGTTATCTGTGGTGTTACATAGGACTGCAGGTAACACTACTATCTGTATTTAGAGAGTTATCACTGTGTTATCTGTGGTGTTACATAGGACTGCAGGTAACACTACTATCTGTATTTAGAGAGTTATCTCTGTGTTATCTGTGGTGTTACATAGGACTGCAGGTAACATCTACTACATTATCTGTGCTGTGTACATATGTGCCTGTGTGCGTATATATGGGTCTGTTTGTGAATGTGTCTTTGTGCTTGTATATATGTGCTTTTTATGTATTTGTATATGTCCCTGTCTGTGTATTTATCTGCCGGTGTGTGTGCGTATATGTGTCTGTACGTCTATATATTTACCTGTATGTATATATTCCAGATGTGTGTATGTATATTTGCCTGTATGTCTAAATATCTGTCTTTATGTATGTACAGTATATATGTTCCAGCGTGTCCATATATGTGGTTCATTTTTGGTTTGTGTAGGGGGCGGCAATAGAGAGTCCCGCATAGGGCGCCATCCAAGCTAAGGCCGGCTCTGGCTGTCCCCAACCCTAGTGAGAAGGAACTCCGCTGCCTGCGCCAAATGACCTCCTCGGCTCCTCCGGTAAGTCACACCAGGCAGAGCGGGGAGTGGTAGAGGTAGGCTACCGCTCACCGGTCTGTTCACAGTGTGGCGCTAAGTACAAGGGGGGGGGGGAGTGTGGCGCTATTTAAAAAGGAGGGAATGTGGCACTGTTTACAAGGGGGGGGGAGTGTGGCGCTATTTACAAAGGGGCAGCGGGCTGTGTGTGGCACTATCTACAAGGGGGGGAGTGTGCTGCTATCTACAAGGGGGAAGCAGGCTGTGTGTGGCACTATCTACAAGGGGGCTGTGTGTGGCACTATCTACAAGGGGGGCTGTGTGTGGCACTATCTACAAGGGGGGCTGTCTGTGGCACTATCTACAAGGGGGGCTGTGTGTGGCACTATCTACAGGGATCTGTATATGGCACTATCTACAGGGGGCTGTGTGTGGCCTCTTTAATTTATTTTCTTTTAATTTATTTTTATGTTAATTACATCATAGAACTATATCGCTTGTAAAATGTAGAAATGCTTTTATACTCGAGTTACATTAAAAAAATTGTGAAAAAAAATTACACCTCATTGATTGGTAGGGAAAGAAAACATGGCGAGGGGGAAGGAGATGTCGGGAAATAAGTTGGGGGGGGGGGCGCCAATCTGAATCTTTGCCCCGGGTGCAGGAGAACCTAGCTACACCTCTGCCATATATGGGCAGACAGCCCAGGGTCCATTGAAGGACCCCAGGGCTGTCTTACCATATTTCCTGTTGTTAGGGCATACTTAGGTATGTCCTAACAACTGCCTGTGTACTATCAGTACACAGGCTAATGTACTGGCGTATATCTGATATATGCCAGTATATTAAAGTTTAAAAATAAAGTAAAAACAAAGTAATGTTCAATTTAAAAAAAATACACATACACCTTTTTTACAATAAACATTAAAATTAGTCTCAATACATAAAATATACACATAATCGGTATTGGCGCGGCCGTAATAACCTGCACAACTATTTTTTTGCATCATTTATGATGTGTACGCTGTAAAAAAATAAAATAAAAACTGCTTTCTATCACTTATTGTGGGGCACGAGGTGCGATGATGAATTTAACCTCCATGTGCCTCACATTAATAGTAATTAACCCCATCATGTACCTTACATATTAACCCATTATGACTGAGAAACATGATGGGGTTAATTACTATTAATGTGAGGCACATTCAAAATTCATCACACCTCGTGCCACACATTAGAAAACGAAAGAACTTTTTTTTTTTATTACTGTTGGCAAAGTAAACGAAGTATCTGTATCGTAGTGCAAATTTTGGTATCGTGACATCCCTACACTGTGGGTCGCATCCCCCTGGGGGTTCGTGTGAAGACCTCCGCGGGGTCGCGAGTCACTCACCGAGGTCCCGGTTCCATTCAATCCTGGAGCAAGGAGCTTACATCTCCTTGATCCAGAATTCACTGTGCCCTGAGCGGCTCGACGCAGGCAGGCGGGATGTAGCGACATCATCGCGCCTGTCTGCGCTGAGTCACTCATAGCACACACCGGAGGAGGGGAAGGATCCTCCACCCAACGTGGGAACGGGGATAAGTAAGTAATAATGCTATTTTTCTATTATGCACATATGGGGCCGTTGTACTGTATGGGGGCTGATATTGCGGGGGGGGGGGCATTATACTGCATGGGGGCTGATAAGATGGGGGGCATTATACTGCATGGGGGCTGATAAGATGGGGGGCATTATACTGCATGGGGGCTGATATCGGGGAATCATACTGTATGGGGGGCTGATATGGGGAGCATTATACGGTATGGGGCTGTTATGGGGGGCATTATACTGTGTGGGGGCATGATACTATGGGGGCTGTTGGGCAAGGCGTCAGGGCATAGGCGCGCGCAGGGGTCTGATGTTGGGGAGTGGTAGGGGGGCCCAAGCTGATTTCTTGCACCCGGGCCCATGAGCCTTTAGCTACGCCCCTGTGTGGACTCACTAGGCCGCTCAGCCGTAGCTGGAGTGGCAGCTGGCCAAACAACAGTCTATAATAAAGTCTATGCAAAGTCCAAGCACAAGAGTACCTGAAAGTGTCCAGACATTAGCATAGGCTTTGGCACAGATGGAGCTTTACATGGCAGATGACGCCAGACGTGGCGGATGATACCGGACGTGGTAGTGGACACCAAACGTGGTGGATGAAGCCAGACGTGACAGATGATGCCAGACGTGACAGATGATACCAGACGTGGCAGATGACACCAGACGTGGTGGATGATACCAGACGTGACAGATGACACACTCGACTCAAACAAAAGGCTCAGGAAACAAATACAGCAAAGGATACGAAGAGCAGGATACGGAACACTGTAAGGAGGAAGCAACTAAGAGACCGTTTGCACTATGAGCATGTGTACACAACAACAACGCTCAGGCAAGGTGTGAAAGGGCGGAGCCTTTTTAATAGTCCAGGGTAATTTGGGGATTGGTTAGGAAATTTTAGTATGCGCGCACTGGCCTTTAAGGCCGGGGACGAGCGCGTGCTTTCCTTAGAAGTCAGTCCAGGGTAGGACGGCCGAGCGAGCTGGCGTCTCTGAAGAGGGAGACACTGGCAGGAGGCCAGGAGTCTGTGGCCACCTGACAATGGGGGACGGCGGCGGTCCGCGACCTCAGCCCTTACAGCAGGGAAATGGCAAATAAAGTTCCATATGGATAAATTTGAGTTGACAAACTTTTGCTGTGATAACATACTTTATATGTTACTAATTTTGTATTTGTGATAAATTAAAGTAGAACTGAGATGGAAAAGTAAATTAGACATAATAGACTGATATTTATTTCAGCAACCAACCAGTTAACCAGTTAGGGAAAACCAGGGGTCATACAATGGCATACAGAGCCTGTATAGCGGTATGCAGAGTCCATACAGCTTTGTACTACGGAGCAATAGGCACTCTGTGTGCTACCATATAGTGCCATATAGTGCCTCCACATACTAAACCATATAGAGGTATTCTCCCCTAGAGGCAATGCTTCCGTAATACAGTATCTGATGGAACATGGCACAATTTTAATCTGTCAGATTCCATTTTAATCCGACAAAAAATAAATAAATAAGACACTTGTATCTATGTATAAAATCAGAAGCATACAGAGGATCAGTATGGGCCCATAGATCTTTATGGCTGCTATATTACAATTCTGTAAAACTTGGAGCTTGATCAGAGCCATATTATGGCCGTGTACTTGAGCCTTTACTATTGCATATAAGTGTTTAGTGGGGTGTAAAACTGGATAACTCTCTTGCCAAAATAGTAATGGAGATTTCTTTATAAGTAGTTCACACTGAATTTTTTGACAGGCAAAAAAATCTGCCTCAAAAAAACAAGGAATTTTGAAGCAAGATTTAATATTGCCAGCATTGTTTGACGCTTTTGTTTTCGCATTCTTTTGTGGCGTTCTTTGCCCGCGGCAGTTGAATCATATACAAAAACCATGGGCAAAAAAGCCACCAAAAAACGCTCCAAATGAGTGCCGCATGTTTTTCTGCCTCCCATTGATTTCCATAGGAGTTCAGAGGCGGAAACCGCTCGAAGAAAGAGCATGCCGCTTTATTTTCAACGAGCGGCCAAAAGTCGCTCCCCGAGAAGAAAAATAAAAAGCCTCTTCCCCCTATTGAAATCAATGGGGGGGCGGGGGGGGAATGTGGGGCGTTTCTTGGCACCTATTCCAAACCGGCTTCCGCGTCAAACTCAGCACCAGAAATCTCTGTGTGAACTGACCCATAGAGATTAATGTTGGTAGAATTGTGTCTTTTTTCGAAACTTGCTATGTAAATATATAGAATATATGTGCAATGTTGTCAAGTATTGAAGCTTGTGCAGCTTTCCTCTTTTCATTTTAAAGCGTTAAAGATCATACCTTAGGCTTCGTTCACATCTGCGTCAGGACTCCGTTCACAGGTTCCCTCGGACCTTTCCGTTAGGGGACCCTATGAACAGAATCCAAACTGAAAAAAACTGAAACCATAGGTTTCCATTTGCATTACCATTGATTTCAATGGTGACGGATCTGATGCAAATGGTTTCCGTTTGTAACCGTTGTATAAGGGTTCCGTTGTTTTGACAGAATCAATACCATAATCGACTGCGCTATTGATTCCGTCAAAACAATGGAAAGATTACACAAATGTGACAAACGGAAACCATTTGCATCGGATCCGTCACCATTGAAATCAATGGTGAGGCAAAAATAAACTTATGGTTTGTTTTTAGTTTGGATTCCCTCATGGGTTCCCCTGACGAAAAGGTCCGATAGAATCCATGAAAGGAGTCCCGACGCAGATGTGAACGAAGCCTTAGCAGTTTGAAACTGAATTTGAGTACATTAAATTGGTGTTGTCCATAAATATGTGGAATTCCCGCGGGCATACCCTCAGCCTTGTTAGAGGTAATTATTGAGATACTAATGACAGGAGTTGTTCTCATGACTGGATAGTCTAAAGTGATGCCCTACTTCACAAAACAAGATGCACTCAGGTAACCAGCCTATCAATACCAACAACACTTATTGAAATCATTTTAAAATAAACCATGACTTGAAAATACATGTGCTTCAGGAAAACTACTATATTTTTCAAATAACACAGTATAATGCCCTATAGCTGCCCCCATACAGTATAATGCCCCCTTAGCTGCCACCATACACTATAATGCCCCCACAGCTATCCATACAATATATAATATAATGCCCCTATAGCTTCACCCAGACTGTATAATGCCCTTTTAGCTGCCACCATACAGTATAATGCTCCCTTAGCTGCCCCATACAGTATAATTCCCCCTTAACTGCCCCTAGTGCCAGTGCCCACATATACAGTGGAGGAAATAAGTATTTGATCCCTTGCTGATTTTGTAAGTTTGCCCACTGTCAAAGTCATGAACAGTCTAGAATTTTTAGGCTAGGTTAATTTTACCAGTGAGAGATAGATTATATATAAAAAAAAAAAGAAAATCACATAGTCAAAATTATATATATTTATTTGCATTGTGCGCAGAGAAATAAGTATTTGATCCCCTACCAACCATTAAGAGTTCAGCCTCCTCCAGACCAGTTACACGCTCCAAATCAACTTGGTGCCTGCATTAAAGACAGCTGTCTTAAATGGTCACCTGTATAAAATACTCCTGTCCACAGACTCAATTAATCAGTCTGACTCTAACCTCTACAACATGGGCAAGACCAAAGAGCTTTCTAAGGATGTCAGGGACAAGATCATAGACCTGCACAAGGCTGGAATGGGCTACAAAACCATAAGTAAGACGCTGGGTGAGAAGGAGACAACTGTTGGTGCACTAGTAAGAAAATGGAAGACATACAAAATGACTGTCAATCGACATCGATCTGGGGCTCCATGCAAAATCTCACCTCGTGGGGTATCCTTGATCCTGAGGAAGGTGAGAGCTCAGCCGAAAACTACACGGGGGAACTTGTTAATGATCTCAAGGCAGCTGGGACCACAGTCACCAAGAAAACCATTGGTAACACATTACGCCGTAATGGATAAAAATCCTGCAGTGCCCGCAAGGTCCCCCTGCTCAAGAAGGCACATGTACAGGCCCGTCTGAAGTTTGCAAATGAACATCTGGATGATTCTGAGAGTGATTGGGAGAAGGTGCTGTGGTCAGATAAGACTAAAATTGAGCTTTTTGGCATTAACTCAACTCGCCGTTTTTGGAGGAAGAGAAATGCTGCCTACGACCCAAAGAACACCATCCCCACTGTCAAGCATGGAGGTGGAAACATTATGTTTTGGGGGTGTTTCTCTGCTAAGGGCACAGGACTACTTCACCGCATCAATGGGAGAATGGATGGAGCCATGTACCGTCAAATAATGAGTGACAACCTCCTTCCCTCCACCAGGACATTATAAATGTCTCGTGGCTGGGTCTTCCAGCACGACAATGACCCGAAACATACAGCCAAGGCAACAAAGGAGTGGCTCAAAAAGAAGCACATTAAGGTCATGGAGTGGCCTAGCCAGTCTCCAGACCTTAATCCCATCGAAAACTTATGGAGGGAGCTGAAGATCCGAGTTGCCAAGCGACAGCCTCGAAATCTTAATGATTTACAGATGATCTGCAAAGAGGAGTGGGCCAAAATTCCATCTAACATGTTTGCAAACCTCATCATCAACTACTAAAAATGTCTGACTGCTGTGCTTGCCAACAAGGGTTTTGCCACCAAGTATTAAGTCTTGTTTGCCAAAGGGATCAAATACTTATTTCCCTGTGCACAATGCAAATAAATATATATAATTTTGACAATGTGATTTTCTTCTTTTTTTTAATATATAATCTATCTCTCACTGGTAAAATTAACCTAGCCTAAAAATTCTAGACTGTTCATGTCTTTGACAGTGGGCAAACTTACAAAATCAGCAAGGGATCAAATACTTATTTCCTTCACTGTAAAGTGCCAATGCCCACATAGATAGTGCCACAGTGCCCATGTAGATAGTAGATACTGCCACACACCCTTAAAGATAGTGTAATCCCCCCTTTATAGCGCTACCTCACCTGTAGCCATTGGGACTCCCTCTAGGGGCGGAATCCCCAGCCAAAGCATCAGCCACCCTGATTCTGCTCCCGGAAGAGCCCCTGACATCACTGTCCATACATGGACAGTGACGTCAGTGGCTACTCCTGGAGCGGCATTTCCGGCCAGAGTGTTTGACAGTGACGTTAGGAACACTCTATGAGCAGAATCGTCGGCAACCCTTTGGCAGAGGATTCCACCCCAGGAGGTGCTACTGACGTCACTTTCCATATATGGACAGTGACGTCAAGGGCTTCCCCAGGCTCAGCGCTTAAAGTAGCGCTGTGCCCAGGCAGTCCTCTGTACTCCCCGGGCACAGTGCTACTTTAAGCGCTGAACCCGGGGAGTCCTCTGCTAAAACAGGGAGCTGATGGTTCTCTGCTTACCATATCACAGGCCACCTGGGACAGGAGGACACCGCCCAAAATCTTGGATTGTCCCGCTGAATCCTGGACGGTTGGGTATGCTGTATCCGTGAGGTCCGCGGGACTGACGGGTTCAGTGTCAGCGGGTGCTGCATGTCTCCTGCGTGTCTCTGACAGGTAACAGCTTGATCCTGCGTGTCAGATACACACAGGATCTGCTGACACTGAACCCATCAGTCACTCTGACCTGACGGATACAGGTTTCAGCACTAGATACAGGATACAAAGCAGCTGTATCTCAAAAAGTAAAAATTATTTTTAATAAATAGTAATTAGAAAGTTGCACCAATCACGCTGATATACATTTTTTTTAATATATATATATATACATATATATATATATATATATATATATATATATATATATATATATATATATATATATATAAAACACGTTTTCAAAGGTGTACATAGCCTATACAATTTTTGCTGTGTGGCAGGATGCATTATCCGTCTGAAAGAGGCCATTGCTTTTAGGGAATGCCATTGCCATGAAGGGGTGTACTTGGTCTACAACAATGTTTACTGTAGGTAGTATGTTTCAAAGTAACATTCACATAAATGCCAGGACCCAAAGTTTCCCAGCAGAACATTGTCCAGAGCATCACACTGCCTCCGCTTGCTTGCCTCCTTCCCATAGTGCATCCTGGTGCCATCTCTTTCCCAGGTAAGTGGTGCACATGCACCCAGCTATCCACATGATGTAAAAGAAATCGTGATTCATCAGACCAGGCCAGCTTCTTCTATTTCTCCATGGTCCAGTTCTGATGCTCACATTCCCATTAGAGGCGCTTTTGGCAGTGGACAGGGGTCAGCATAAGCACTTTAAATGGTCTGCGCATACGCAGTCCTGAAAGCACCAAGCTGCTAAGCACTGTGTGTTCTGACACCTTCCTATTATACCTTACATTAACATTTTTCTCAGCAATTTGTGCTACAGTAGCTCCTCTCTAAAATCGCACAAGACCAGATAGCCTTTGCTTCCCAGGGGCATTAATGAGCCTGAAAGGGGTTTTCCACCATGGGACAACTGACCTATCCACCGAAAATGTCATCAGTATATTATGATCGGTGCGGGTCCGACACCAGGACCCCGCACCGATCAGCTGCTCCCGAAGCCTCCGGGCATCGGACGACCATACCGGAAGCAGATGGCTCCGGTCATGAATGAATAGATTAGCCAGGCGAGGAGCAGATGGAAGACCAGTCAAAGGAGCAAAATGTGCCATTTTATAGAAACGATCCCCCACTACCCAGAGCATAGTACATCCAGCTGAAGGAGGAAGGTCTGTAATAAATATCTTGCCAAGGGGCATCAGGGACAGGCAGGGGTAGAAGCAGACCAGCAGGTTTGGAATGAGTAGACTTGTTTGAGGCACAGTTCGTACATGAGGAAACATAGTCCACAACATCTCTAGGCGGCGTGGGACACCAGTAATGACAAGATATCGAGTCCCATGTCTTACGGACACCAGAGTGCCCAGCCAGGTTGGCGCTGTGTCCCCAGCGGAGAATTCTGTTACTGTCTGCAAGATGAACAAAAGTCTTTCCGGGTGGAATGTTTCTAATTTGCAGAGGGTTAGCGGCATCAATCCTAGAAGGATCTATGATATATTGAGAAATCTCCTCAGAGTCATTAGTTTCAAAGGATTGAGACAGGGCATCAGCCTTCACGTTATTGTCTGCAGGGCGGTAGTTGAGGAGGAATTGGAATCGGGCAAAAAACAGTGACCATCTGGCTTGGCGAGGATTTAATCGTTGTGCAGACTGTAGGTACGTGAGGTTGTTGTGATCTATATAAATGGATAGGATGAATAGTGCCCTCCAGCAAGTGTCTCCACTCCTCTAATGCCAACTTGACAAGCAACTCCCTATCCCCGATGGAGTAGGTGCGCTCTGCAGAAGAGAATAATTTGAAAAATAAACCACAATGCTCCAGCACCAAAGGAAGACGCATCCACCTCCAGATAGAACTGTCGAGACGCGTCAGAATGATGAAGAACTGAGGCTGAGGTGAAAGCGCTCTCGAGGCTGCTAAATGCTGAGCTTGCCTCGGAGGCCAAACCTTGGCGTTCACCCCCTTCTTAGTGAGAGCAGATATTGGAGCAGTCAGAGATGAGAAGTTTTGGGATAAATTGCTGGTAGAAGTTTGCGAATTCCAAAAATCGTTGTATAGACCGAAGACCCTGTGGACCCTGTGGACGTGGCCACTCTAAGACGGAATTCACCTCTGGATCCATCTTGAGTCCATGATCGGAGACAATGTTGCTCAGGAAGGGTAGAGAGTTTGTCTCGAACACACATTTTTCGCGTTTAGCATATAGGCGATTCCCCCTTAACCGCAACAAGACTTGACAAACATGCTTCCGATGCGTCGTCATATCGGGTGAGTAGATCAGGATGTCATCCAAATAGACCCCCACGTAGACATACAGCAGATCCCGGAGGATGTCATTAACAAATTCCTGGAACACATTGTATCGATGGCGGCCGATGTTGATCCTGATCATCCTTCTGTCAGTACCGATCCCAGACTCTCCCTGCCACTGCCCTCTTGCTACGATGGGGACGCGAGGACCTGCAGGGGATTTTTAAATTAATGCCAGATCCACTTCAGGCTGCACGCAAGGTCATTTCCTTCAGATGACGCGAAGATCGCCTTCTTAATTTCTCTCCTTAATGGCAAGACCTTGGCATGGGCGAACCCCATTTGGGAAAGTGAGGGGCGGGAGACCTCTAACCTACAGATGTTCCTACAGACTTTCCATATGGTATTTGAGGAACCTGGAAGAGCATCTTCTGCAGCAGCATTTCTGCTAACCCTTTGCCAATGAGACATCCCCGTGGGCGAGTATGCAATCCAGTTCCGTACCCTGGCCTCAGAACTGGCCTGGAACAACAGGGCCTTGGTTTCTACCTTCTGGAAGGGACCGTCCTCTTGCATTAAGGATGAGCTTGCCGCTCGTGATCTGCCATCTACTCTGGATGCTCTCATTCTTCTGGCCACCCGGATTGACATGAGATCCAGGAACGGGCCCAAGAGGCTCGCCGGGATAGAAGATTTCCTAGGATGGCTCCTATTTTGCAGCGATCCCTGCTGCCCTCATCAGTTGTCCCACCTGAGGAACCCATGCAGGTGGTCCAACTCAAGTTGTCAGTCCAGGAGAAACAACACAGACGCACTTCGGGACTCTGTCTGAATTGTGGTCTCGGAGGCCATATTGTGCGTTTTTGCCCCCAGAAGCTGGGAAACTCCAGCGCCTAGGATTGGTTGGAGAGGCAACCCTAGGTGGAATGACGCTGAATACTAAATCCTCTCCCAATCTATCCATTCATACCATGGTGACGGGCAGGAGAACGCACCATGTCTCTGCCTACCTGGACTCCGGGTCCATGACAAACTTTATCCAACAGGACCTAGTGGATTGTCTCCAGTTGCCCAAGGTACCTTTGGAGAGACCCCTGGCTGTTGCCTCGGTGAATGGACTTCTTCTGCCCGATCCTATTGTGCCTGAGACTAAGCCACTGAGGTTCCAAGTTGGAGCACTCCATACAGAACTGATTGCATTCCTTTTCTAGCCATCAATCCTGTTTTGCTGGGTCTGCCTTGGCTCTGGTTGCATGCCCCAGTCCTTGACTGGAGTTCCAGAGAAGTTCTCCAATGGGGTTCCAAGTGTCTCCACCGCTGACTGTCACAGATCCGTCCTGTCCAGCCTCCTCTGCACCAGTCATTAGCGGGACTACCCACTCACTATGCATGGTTTGTAGACGTCTTCAGCAAGAAGGAGGCTGAGGTGCTTCCTCCTCACTGATCTCAGGACTGTCCAACTGAACTGGTCCCCGATGCCTCACCTCCATGTGGACGGGTATATCCCCTCTCCTTTCCACAGACCCGGGGCATGTCGGCCTATGTCAAGGAGAATCTTGAGAAGGGGTTCATACGAAAGTCCTCCACCCCAGCCAGAGCCGGGTTCTTCTTCGTTAAAAAAAAGGACGCATCTCTTCGACCCTGTATCAATTACCGTGGTCTCAACCAGATCACGGTCAAGAATAAGTATCCATTGCCGCTGATCCCTGAGTTATTTGACCGCATATGAGGAGCCAAAATTTTCTCTTAGCTGGACTTGCATGGGGCTTACTACTTGGTCCAAATCTGCTGAGGTGACGAGTGGAAGACGGCATTCAACACCAGGTCTTACAGGAATTCGTGAATGATACCTTACGGGATCTCCTCTATGTCTGCGTGGTGGTTTATCTGGATGATATATTGATCTTCTCCCCAGACCCGGCGACACATCGGAGGCATGTCCGTCAAGTTCTGTTGCGATTAAGGCAGAATCGCCTGTATGCCAAGCTGGAGAAATGCATTTTTTAGAGAAGTTCTCTGCTCTTCCTGGGCTACATCGTCTCTGATCAAGGCCTCAAGATGGATTCTGAGAAGGTGAAGTCCGTCTTGGAGTGGCCACGTCCTCAAAGGGAAAGGCAGTAGTGTGTGGCTATTACTCAGAGCGCAATTACTCCATTGGGGATCGAGAGATACTGGCCATCAAGCTGGCACTGGAGAAATGGAGACATCTGCTAGAGTGCGCAATTCATCCCATCATGATATACAACAACAACTAGAATCTCACCTATCTCCAGCCGGCTCAATGGCTAAACCCCCGTCAAGCAAGGTGGTCACTGTTCTTCGCCCGTTTCGAGTTTGTGCTCCACTGACAAGAATATGAGGACCGATGCTCTGTCCAGGTCATTTGAAATGAAGGACACTGAGGAGACCCCTCAATGTATCATAGACCCGTCCTGTATTATTGCCGCTAACCCCCTGCAAGTTAGAGACATTCCTCCTGGAAAGACTTTTGATCGTCTGGCAGACAGGAAGGGAATTCTTCGCTGGGGACGCTGGTGTCCGTAAGACACAAGACTTGATAGCTCCTCATTTTTGGTGGCCCACGCTGCCCAAAGATATCGTGGACTATGTCTCCTCCTGCACTGTCTGTAATTCTAATAAAGTTGCCGATTCCAGACCTGCCGGTCTGCTCCAACCTCTACCTGTGCCCAATGCTTCTTAACAGCATATTGCAATGGACTTTGTTACAGATCTTCCCCCTCTCAGCTGCATGCAATACTGTCTGGGTGTAACGTCTTTGGCCACGGCCCGTCGTTCTGACTTACCCCTTGACGGCCGTGGCCATGGACATCTGACTTGTGTGCAGCGTCGTCCTCCTGTGAGGCGCCGGCACTCACTTCCGGATTCTGAGACTGTCTCCAGAGGGCACGCGTGCCCGCGCGTGCACGGTCTTAAAGAGCCAGTGCGTGCATATTGCAGGAAGTCTGCAATCTAGCCCAGGATGCTCTGGGCTATAAAAGGGGCTCTGCCCTCTTGTTCCTTGACAGGGCGTTGTTTGTTTCCCGAAGTTTGTCGTGCTAATTGTCTCCTAGTGTCTTCCAGTTTCCCAGTGTACCCTGTTCCTGTATCCTGTTTCCGTGCCATCCTGTTCTAGTGCCGTGCCGAGTTGTTGCCGTATTGTGCTGTGTTCCACGCCTGTTCTGCTGCGCCACACCTGACGTCTACTCGCCGCCTGGTCCCAGACGTGTCTGCCTTGCTACTGTATACGTTGCCTCAGGTATATATTTTAAATGTGTTTTATTTTATTGTTTCAATAAAGTTACATGGTTTTATATTTCATTCTGGTGTGTCAGACTCCAATTTTTAGGTTTTGTTAGTTATCAGCGGGTGCCACCGTTACCACCATGTTTATTATGCTTAGGTACCTATAGATATGATGTACTAGGTATGATACATGGGTATTTATGTATTTAGGGATCTTTTTGCTTCTCGTGCTCTCCATTTAGGTAGATCGTTGCCTCAGGTATCCTGTCTGAACTATTGACTCTTGTACTCTACCTGTTTGGCCAGCTGCCATCCCGCTACGCGGTACAGCCCAGTGGGTCCACACCCCGCATCGTGACACTGGGTGGTGGTGGATCAGTTCTCTAAGATGGCACACTTCATCCCGCTAGCCATCCTACCCTCTTCATTTTACACATCTTCCAACTGCATGGCTTGCCTCTTCATATCATGTCTGATCAGGGGGTCCAGTTCACCTGAAAATTCTGGAGAGCCCTCTGTAAACTACTCTATGTAAAATTGGACTTTTCCTCGGTCTACAATCCTCAGTCTTATGGTCAAGTCGAGAGGATTAAGCAGATATTGGAGAATTACCTTCGTCACTTTATTTCCGTGCAGCATGGCGACTGGGTACAGCTTCTTTCATGGGCCGAATTCTCCTGTAACAACCACACAAGTGAGTCCACTACTTCCGCAACGTTCTACATCATCTAGGGCCAACATCTAGGATTTCCTTTTCCTGTTCCTGCTACATCTCAGGTACCCGCAGCTGACTCTGCGTTTGGGGACTTTCTACACATTTGGCAGCAGACCAAGCCCTCTATCCTACTGGCAGTCGATCGCATGAAGCGAAAGGCTGATAGATGAAAAAGAGCTGCCTCAGTTTCTTCCTGGAACCAATGTGTAATGGATTTGCCTGACACAGCTTCTTTGTCGACGCCCGTGGTTAATCAGCCTGCATCTGTGCCTAGGTCAGTTAGAGTGACTCGATCTGCTACCAATCAGGCTGGGAGGCTGAGGAGTGGAAGAACCTATCACAGCCTGGCCAGACGGAGCTAGCTCCCGCCCTCTGTCTATTTATACCTTCATTTCCTGCTCCTCCAGTGCCTGTGATTCTTTCCTGTTTCCTGGCTCTGCTGCTATTATTATTGACCTTGCTTCATTTGGACCCTGGCTTTACTGACTACGCTTCTGCTCTGCGTTTGGTACCTCGTACACTCCTGGTTTGACTCGGCTCATTCGCTACTCCTGTTGCTCACGGTGTTGCCGTGGGCAACCGCCCCATTTCCCGTAGCTTCTGTGTACCCTTGTCTGTTTGTCTGTCGTACACATATTGAGCTTAGGGACCGTCGCCCAGTTGTACGCCGTCGCCTAGGATGGGCCATGCAAGTAGGCAGGGACTGAGTGGCGGGTAGATTAGGGCTCACCTGCCTGTCTCCCTACCCTGCCATTACACAATGTCTGGCTGTCCTCGAAGAACATCCGTTTAATGGTGCTCTCATACAAATTTGCTCCCAGGTTCCTCTGACCTTTTGAGATTCTGCAACAAATAAATCCTGTCTCTTATAAGCTTCGGTTGCCTCCTACCCTCAGAATCCCCAACTCCTTTCATGTGTCCCTCCTGAAACCTGTGGTTCTGAATCGCTACAGTAAAGCTCCTCGGTCTGCAGTTGCCCCCAGCGGTTCTTCTGACGTATTTGAGGTGAAGGAAATTCTGGACTCCAAGAGGGTAGCAGGAAGGACAATCTATCTGGTAGACTGGAGAAGGTTTGGTCCTGAGGAGAGGTGCACCGGACTTCCATGTGTAATCAGCCCATGGTGCCCTGGACTATAAGAAGGACCCAGCCCCTTGCTTCGATGCTTAAGTGTTGTTGTCGTACCCTATGTTTGTCTTGCAAATGGTCTCCTAGTGTTTTCCAGCTCCCAGTGTTTCCTGTTCCTGTATCCTGTATCCTATATCCCATGCTATCCTGGTCAAGTGCCGTGCTGTGCTGTAGTCGTGCTGTGCTGTATGCTATGCCTGTCCTGCTACTCCACGCCTGACTGCCTAGTCCCAGCCGAGCCTGCCCTGCTACTGTCCGGGCTGCCACAGGTGCCCTATATGAACTATAGACTCTGACCTTCGCCCTCTTGGCCAGGTGCCATACCGCCAAGGCGGTATGGCCCAGTGGGTACACGAACCCTACGCAACAGGCTGTGTGTTGTATTTAGGAAGGGAAGCTATGGTTTACTGTCAGGTTTAACTGTTTATCCTGTATCAGATAAATGCTAAATATATACTGATTAGCTTGTCATACATACTTTATATACTACTATTAAGAAATGCGTTTATTGAGCAGGACAATTTCCATTCTTTATTGTGTACAGTCAGAGTTTGCAGATTGAAGGAATTCATCTTTACAAGGTAGAAGCTGATGTGCTCCAAAAAGGAATCATTGAAATTTTTTTCAAAGTATGTTCATGTCTGGAATTAGAATGCAAATAATTTCAGAAAAGCAATGCTATGAGGGGAAAAAAAGCTGTTCACTAGAAGTGAATTCGAATGGAAATTCACTTGAAAGCAATCCTGTACACGAGCAAATTATTGGTTTGCTTTGGCCGATCAACAATGAGTTTAAATAGCGGAAACTAATGTTGGTACAACATGCTGGCTATATATAATAGATATTATTGTCTGATAATAGACAGAAACATTTAGCTTTAGATGGAATTTGAAGTTACTCCGAAGTCTCCTTATATGTGGTCTACAATGACAGGATGTTGTTTATGTAAGCAGCGAAGGCTACACACAATGGTGAGCATGAAGGAAATAGAGAATAGTCTACTTAAAGGATTTGCCTGACACAGCTTCTGTGTCGACACCCGTGGTTAATCAGCCTGCATCTGTTCCTAGGTCTGCTAGAGTGACTCGATCTGCTACCACTTAGGCTGGTATGCTGAGGAGTGGGAGAGCCTATCGCAGCCTGGCCAGACGGTTCTAGCTCCCGCCCTTGGTCTACTTATGCCTTCATTTGCTGTTTGTCCTTTGCCTGTGATTCTCCTGTTTCCTGGCTCTGCTGTTACCATTGACCTCTGCTTAATATTGACCCTGGCTTGACTTACTATTCTCCTGCTCTGCATTTGTCACCACATACACTCCTGGTTTGACTCGGCTCGTCCACTACTCTGTTGCTCACGGTGTTGCCGTGGGCAACTGCCCCACTTCCCTTGCTTTTGTGTACCCTGTCTTGTTTTGTCTGTTGTGCACATATTCAGCGTAGGGACCATCGCCCAGTTGTACTCAGTCGCCTAGGACGGGCTGTGCAAGTAGGCAGGGACTGAGTGACGGGTAGATTAGGGCTCACCTGTCTGTCTCCCTATCCTGATATTACAACTTATTTGCAAGCCCATACAAGCAGATGGAGCACAGAAAATCTCTTTATTGTGTTCCAATTATCTTTATTGAAGGAGGTTTTTAAAAAAAAATAAAAATTGTAACATGGATGCGTAAAAAGAATACAGAATGAAGAACTGAAAAAGTAGAATCCACATGAATAATAGCTGTTACAGTATAAGTATATAAGGAGTTGGTATATCCAAACATAACATACAGAATATGGTACAAAACAATTAGTCAGGGCCTCTCTTTTTCTAAGCATATATAGTGTACTAGGCAGCCCCTATTTTTGACTCTGAAACAGAATATGGATCCATACCCCTAGTGGTACCAACAGACTGCTATATTTCTTCTAGTTAGCAGTGTAGGTAGATGGGACATTGAAAATTTGCACAAGAAGAATTTGCCCTTAGTAATATGTATTACTAAAGGCAGGGTTGGCCTTAGGCTACAGGGTGCCCTGTGCGGAATTGCCCTTTGGTGCCCCCTACTCCATTTATCATTGTTATGTATTGTCGGCATTTGGTGCTTTTGTTTGTGCATTTGTCACGCCTAAAAACGCGTAAAAAATGGTTGGTTTAAGCATCCCATTGACATCAATGATATAGAGCTCCGTTAGTGCATACGACGCGTAAAAAAAGAAGCTTCAGGTCAATTCTTTTGCACGTAAAACGCGCCGATAAAGTGCCAAAATTGCACCTAATTTCCATAGTCAATGGGCGCTCTGATTGAGCGGCAAAAAAACACGCCGAAGGCGTGCAAAAAACGTGATAAATACGCGTCAAAAGTGCCTGTAGTTTAAAAAGAACTTTACAAAAACACTAGTGTTTTGTTGTTTTTTTTAATTCTTTATTTTCGTGGCCAACAGCCACATTTTCACATAATAAAAAATACAGCATGTACATATGGGAAGATGAAACACATATACAGAAATGAAGATTCATGAACTGGAACAGCATACTGTAGACCTCGCCCGAGGTAGGGCAACATATGTCATCTCCATATTCAACTGATTGACACTCCCCACTATGCGAGAGAAAGAAGAGACAAGGCAAGAGGTGAAGGAGAAATGAGTTGGGGGAGGGGAGGAGGAAGGACAACACCTCCCACCGAGGAGGTCACTGCCATTCCAGAGAGAACCTACTACGGGCTACTGACCGGTGTCCATCCCTCTAAGAATGTCTTTGTAGGAGTCAGTGTCCTGGAACACGATCCAGGGAGACCACGTGAGGCAAAACCTAGCGTGGGTGTCATGGATGCAAGAGGTCAAGTCCTCCATGTGCATGAGGTCGTTGATCTTTGAAATCCAGAGGGACAAAGTGGGAGGAGAGGAACTCTTCCATCGCAGTGGAATGCAGTGCCATCACTAAAAAGGGAAGCAGAGAGCGTTTGTAACTATTTGCTGGGATGTCACAGTGATGGAGGAGGAAGAAGGCCGCGTCCATGATAAGACTGGTGTCTGTTACCTCGCAGATCACCCTCTTAACCCCTTCCCAAAATTCTGAGAGTAGCGGAACGGACCAGAAAGTGTGGAGGAGGGTACCGTTGTCCAAACCGCATCTCCAACAGAGCGGGGAAACTGTCGGGAAAATACGGTGTAGGCGGACCGGAGGCCTATACCATCATGAGAGCAATTTAAAACTGGCTTCCTGATAGCGCGAGCTAATTGAGGTTTTATGAGCTAAAGTGAACGTTGGCTTGCGGTAAAGGTGATACCCAGGTCCAACTCCCACTCCGAAATGTAGCCAGGCGGGGGAAGATCCGGCGGGGGAAGAAGGAGATTGTAGATTGTGGACAATGTGTGGCGAGCTGGTTCAGAGCCAACACACATATCTTCCAACGGGGATCTAGGAGCTTGGAATAGAGCCGAAGGCGATAATGAGGAGTAGAAGTGGCGGAGCTGAAATATGCGCCAATAACCCAAAGGTAGGAGTTCAGGCATCTGTGCCAACTCCAAAAGGGAGAGCCACTTCGAATTCTTCAAGAAGTGCGCTGCCCTAAATACACCTGCCGCAAACCAGGACCGGAAAACTGCATCTGTCAACCCGGAGGGGAAAGAAGGGTTCCCTAGGATTGGAGACATGGGGGAGCAAAGAGGCAGTAGGCTTGATCGTACCGTAGGGAGGGCACAACATCGCAGCGTGGGGCTGATAGTGGGGTGGTGATGGAGGGATTTGAGAAGTCCGTGTTCCAACCACGGAGCCACCTCGAGGGGGGAACACTAGTGTTTTTAAGGGTATGTGCACACACAAAATAAAAAACGTCTCAAAATACGGACCTGTTTTCAAGGGAAAACAGCTCCTGATTTTCAGTCGTTTTTTATTCAAAGTCGTGTTTTTAACAGCCGTTTTTGGAGCTGTTTTTCTATAGAGTGTATGAAAAACGGCCCCAAAAACAGCTGAAGAACTGATTACAGATAATGTAGTAGCTGTTGCCTTCAGTCCTATGTAACACCACAGATAACACATAGTGATAACTCTCTGAGTACTGATAATGCAGTTGTGCCCCCTGCAGTCCTATGTAACACCACAGATAACGCAGTGATAACTCTCTGAGTACAGATAATGTAGTAGATGTTACCTGCAGTTCTATGTAACACCACAGATAACACATAGTGATAACTTTCTGAGTACTGATAATGTAGTTGTGTCCCCTCCTGTCCTATGTAACACCACAGATAACACATTGTGCTAAATTACAATCTCAGCTCTGCTACACAGTACAGATAATGTAGTAGATGTTACCTGCGGTCCTATGTAACACCACAGATAGCACAGTGATAAATCTCTGAGTACTGATAATGTAGTTGTGTCCCCTGCAGTCCTATGTAACACCACAGATAACACATTGTGCTAAATTACAATCTCAGCTCTGCTACACAGTACAGATAATGTAGTAGATGTTACCTGCGGTCCTATGTAACACCACAGATAGCACAGTGATAACTCTCTGAGTACTGATAATGTAGTTGTGTCCCCTGCAGTCCTATGTAACACCACAGATAACACACTGATAACTCTCTGAGTACAGATAATGTAGTAGTGTTACCTGCAGTCCTATGTAACACCACAGATAACGCAGTGATAACTCTCTGAGTACAGATAATGTAGTAGATGTTACCTGCAGTCCTATGTAACACCACAGATAACACAGTGATAACTCTCTGAGTACAGATAAATGTAGTAGATATAAGAGACAAACACATGCAGAGACACAGACAGACAGAGAGACACACACACACACACGCACGCACACACACACACTGTAACATATACACATACAAACACAGAGACACACATTGTATTCACACTACACACACATATACACACAGACACTCACCATGTCTCCTTGCTGACAGGTCAGGACGGGCTGTGGGCGGAGCTTCCTCTCTGCTTCTCTGCATGTGTAACTTCAGATGCTGGGAGGCTGCAGCACGGGAGTGGACCTGTCCCCTGACCTGAGTCATCTGACCTCATGTCACTGATGTGAGGTCAGGTGACAAGTCAGGTGACTGGACTGGTCCACTCCCTGGCCGTCACAGACCCCAGTCAGAACGCCCTAATTTCCTGGCTCTTCCTAAGCTGCTGCAGGTGTCCGACATACGGGGCGCCTGTCAGCAGCGATCAGCTGCTCTTCGGCGCGCCCCCCCCTTCCCTTGCGCCCGGGGCACATGCCCCGCCTGCCCCCCTAGCTACGCCCCTGTATGGAGCAACTGAACAATGTGTCCATCTGCCATTTACTAACAGTGTCGTTCAGTGCCACCTTGGTGCCCATTTTCCACTTATTTCCCCTTTAGTGTCCTTATGTTCAGTTCCCCCTTGATGCATATTTGCCATTTACTGCCCCTTTAGCACCCTCTGTTACAGAAGAACACTAAATGGGCAATAAATGGCAAATGGGCATCGAAGGGGGACTGAACAGCACACTAAAGGGGCAATAAGTGGCAAATGGGCACCAAGGTGGCACTGAATCCTCTGCCCATTCGCCATTTTTATACCCCCATCAGTGCCCCCATACAACCAAAGCCCACAGTCTGACTGATCTGCTGGGCATCTTACAGTGCACTGTGCCCGCTAATGCTGCTGGAGAGGAGCCCTGGGGAAATAGCCAGACCAGGAACGCATGGTAAGATAGTCTCCTCCCTGTCTTGCGTCCTGAGTGATGTCATCACACCTGATCATCACTCAGGACGTAAGACAAGGAGAGGGAGCAGTAGTCTCGGCGCGGGGAAGCCAGTAGTGAGGTGAGTGACACCTGACCCGCTGGCGGCCCGAGCAGTAGCCACAGAGTGGGAGAAATTCACCAGCTGGCACCCCCCTTACAGCATGGCGGCCGGTGCCCTGTGCGACCGCACGTAGCTAAGGCCAGCCATGACTAAAGGCACCATAACCATCTATTATGGGATGATATGAGCAAGGCCTAGAGTACTAAAAGCTAAGGCTGGATACACACACAGTGTTTACGGTGGTTTTTCACAGCATTTTTGTTTTTGGCTTTTTTTTTTTAACAAAAAAGGTCACAGAAAAAACATGTGTGAAGGAGGTCTAAAGAGATTATTAATTATATATGTATATAATAGGACATACAAGGCTGGATTCACACGAGCATGTTCCGTCCGTAATGGACGGAACGTATTTCGGCCGCAAATCCCGGACCGAACACACTGCAGGGAGCCGGGCTCCTAGCATCATAGTTATGTACGACGCTAGGAGTCACTGCCTCTCCGTGGAACTACTGTCCCGTAAATCATGAAAACATGATTACAGTACGGGACAGTTGTCCGGCAGCGAGGCAGGGACTCCTAGCGTCGTACATAACTATGATGCTAGGAGCCCGGCTCCCTGCAGTGTGTTCGGTCCGGGACTTGCGGCCGAAATACGTTCTGTCCATTACGGACGGAACATGCTTGTATGAATCCAGCCTTAGAGTTATTGTCCGGTTTCAGCAAATCAATGATATTTTTTTTGAATAATTAAAAGTTATACAATATTTTCCAATATAACTTTTGTATTAATTCCTCATGGTTTTCAAGATCTCTGCTTGCTGTTATTCAGAAGAAACATTCATTACTTACCTTTGCAGGCCCTCAGGCTTACTGGCCGTTGGGCCTATGACTTTGGGAATGTAAGGGGTTAATCTGGCTCCAGTAGGGCTAGGGCAAGGTGTTGTCTACTCCTTCCCCCCCTTTTTATTTCCCTTCTTTAGCGGGGTGGCCTATAGGGCGTTTTTAGGAGGAGCATGGGCGGGTTTACCCCTCCTCCCTGTGGACTGTTTATCCCTGTGTTTTCTTTTTAAAAAAATATTATATATACAGTGAAGGAAATAAGTATTTGATCCCTTGCTGATTTTGTAAGTTTTCCCACTGTCAAAGACATGAACAGTCTAGAATTTTTAGGATAGGTTAATTTTACCAGTGAGAGATAGATTATATTAAAAAAAAACTGAAAATCACATAGTCAAAATTATATATATTTATTTGCATTGTGCACAGAGAAATAAGTATTTGATCCCTTTGGCAAACAAGACTTAATACTTGGTGGCAAAACCCTTGTTGGCAAGCACAGCAGTCAGACATTTTTTGTAGTTGATGATGAGGTTTACACACATGTTAGATGGAATTTTGGCCCACTCCTCTTTGCAGATCATCTGTAAATCATTAAGATTTCGAGGCTGTCGCTTGGCAACTCGGATCTTCAGCTCCCTCCATAAGTTTTCGATGGGATTAAGGTCTGGAGACTGGCTAAGCCACTCTATGACCTTAATGTGCTTCTTTTTGAGCCACTCCTTTGTTGCCTTGGCTGTATGTTTCGGGTCATTGTCGTGCTGGAAGACCCAGCCACGAGCCATTTTTAATGTCCTGGTGGAGGGAAGGAGGTTGTCACTCAGGATTTGACGGTACATGGCTCCATCCATTCTCCCATTGATGCGGTGAAGTAGTCCTGTGCCCTTAGCAGAGAAACACCCCCAAAATATAATGTTTCCACCTCCATGCTTGACAGTGGGGACGGTGTTCTTTGCGTCATAGGCAGCATTTCTCTTCCTCCAAACACGGCGAGTTGGATGGATGGAGCCATGTACCGTCAAATCCTGAGTGACAACCTCCTTCCCTCCACCAGGACATTAAAAATGGCTCGTGGCTGGGTCTTCCAGCACGACAATGCCCCGAAACATACAGCCAAGGCAACAAAGGAGTGGCTCAAAAAGAAGCACATTAAGGTCATGGAGTGGCCTAGCCAGTCTCCAGACCTTAATCCCATCGAAAACTTATGGAGGGAGCTGAAGATCCAAGTTGCCAAGTGACAGCCTCGAAATCGTAATGATTTACAGATGATCTGCAAAGAGGAGTGGACCAAAATTCCATCTAACATGTGTGCAAACCCCATCATCAACTACAAAAAACGTCTGACTGCTGTGCTTGCCAACAAGGGTTTTGCCACCAAGTATTAAGTCTTGTTTGCCAAAGGGATCAAATACTTATTTCTCTGTGCACAATGCAAATAAATATATATAATTTTGACAATGTTATTTTTTTTTATTTTTATATATATATATATATATATATATATATATATATATATATATATATATATATATATATATATATATATATAATCTATCTCTAACTGGTCAAATTAACCTAGCCTAAAAATTCTAGACTGTTCATTTCTTTGACAGTGGGCAAGCTTACAAAATCAGCAAGGGATCAAATACTTATTTCCTTCACTGTATATATGTGTGTGTGTGTGTGTGTGTGTGTGTGTGTGTGTGTGTGTGTGTGTGTATATATATATATATATATATATATTATGTTGAGGCACTTGGGAATAACACCTCCACAGGGTAAGGAATGTTGGGTAGTGCTAAAACGTAAAGTGGTAAGCTTGGCCAAGGTGTCAAGATTCTGACGTTAGAGTAAGTGAATAAATAGTTATCATTTTATGTCACAATAAATAACAATGATTTGTTTGAGATTTACATTTTTCACTCAAAATTGCTGCCTGGAGCCACACTTTCTCCTTCCAGCTTACTGCTAGTATATTCTGATGGCCATGACTGCTATCATCCTCTCTTAAGGCCTTATTTACACGAGCGTAGTTCACGTCCGTGATACGCGTGTGAAAATCACGCACGTCGCACGGACCTATGCTAGTCAATGGGGCCGTTCAGACATTCCGTGTTTTTCATGCAGCATGTGCCGCTGCGTGAAACTCACAGCATCTCCTATACTTTAGCTTTCTTCGCGCATCGCGCACCCATTGAAGTGAATGGGTGCGTGAAAATCGCGGACGGCACACGGACGTACTTCCCTGTGCCGCATGTGATTCGCGCAGCAGTTGTTGAAGAAATGAAGGGAATAATAAACCTACCTCCTTCATTTCTGTTTATAAACATCAAAACCACGTGTCATAATGATGCCATACGTGCAAAAAACACGCAGCCACGCACCAAACACTGATTCCACACGGAACGGCAACGCGCAAAACACCCAGCGTTTTTTGAGTGCGCAAAACGCACACGTTCGTGTGAATTTGCCTAAAGCTGAGACATTTACATCAACAAAAAAAATACACTACAGAATATTGCATATAATATATATAGTACACATTACTTGAGCACATGTAAGTGTATATACTTTATATGCTTTAGTAATACGTGTGCATAATCAAGCTGATTTATTTCCAATACAACGGTAGCAAAACCCTCAAAGATAGTGAGGTGCCCCATAGACATTTTAAAATACTGTAAAAATGTACAAGTTTCATATAAAATATATGACAATCTGAATTACATGCATTGTAAATTGGACATCCACTGCATAAGACCTCCTAAAAGTGTAGCCGATTCATCATGAGGTCTAATTAACTCCTTCCCACAAAATTACATTTGCTTTTGCTTTATTGAATGAGTAGTTATGATGTTTATACGCGTGCTAATCCAGATCCAAAAATAGAAACACTCACACAAAGGAGCATTTCTACTTTTGCAGTTTGTAATTTACCTATGTTGAAAGATTCGTCGTGGATCCCAGTTCACATCACAATGCTGCTTCTTCGTCACACTGTGCCCACGACACCAAAATTAGACTGTGCATTTTATTGCGTGCAGAATTCTATATAACATACGCCAAGTCCTGCTGCTCATTTAAGGTAGAAAATTGTATTGAAAAGCTCATGCATTTGGATCTGCGGCCTAAGAACACACGTGTCAGTAAATATTTTTGAGGTGAACCACAGTGATTCATATTTGTTTTGTATGTCTTAACCAAATATTTATTTTGAGGCTGTTACTAAATTATTGGATTAGAGCTATTTCCTTATGGCTTATTCCTGTCTATACTGGTAAGTCTATTCTGTATTGCTGTACAGGTCTGAAGATGTTAAACTCTGTTCCCTTCCCCAAGCCCTGAGGGTGTCAAAACCAGAGCTTTATTTAGGGGCGTAGAATCCGCGAGCAGCTATTTATAGATCGCTGGGCACAGGTTGGAGGCACCAGTGTTTTGTGTGCTCATGTAGTGTCTACGCAGCATGCACAGATTATTTTCCACACACCTGAATATATGTTCACATGTGTCTGACACAAGCATCAACATGCTTCCCCTTCTTCACAAAGATGCACCCTAGTCTCTCCTTCTGGCAAATGGAACTGGCATGCTGCCAGGCAGTCTGTGCCTTTATACAGATAATAACACGCTAAGGAATCCGTGATTATATACAGACAAATCACATAACTATACCCTATGCATGTGTCTTCTCTCTAGTCTAGTTAACCTTTTTTCAGTCAGCAACCTGGCTTAGGTCTAGGAGTAAGAATTAAGAAACAAAGCTTAGCTTTATCTTAATAATGTATATAGCATAAGTATAATACTGACCAATGCCATTATAATGTTACTAAAGTATTAATAGTTTTTAAAATAGTTTGACAAAACACCACATAGAGTTTTATAAACATACCTCATCCCGGAGGTCCCAAAAATCCCTGAATCCCTGTCTTGTGGACTGAATTACTGCAATAGAAATGTAACAAACTGTATGTACAGCATATGTTAATTTCCGATTCTTCATTTTTATTTTATACTACTCATATGGTAATTTGTTTCCTGTTGTTCCATATTTATCAAAATTAAAGGACCATCAGGAACTATTAGTTCCAAGATCCTATGCACTGCAGGAATTAAAGGTTTCTAACTGAAACATTTATGACATATCAACGGGATATCTGGTATACTCAAAACGTAGAAAAAAGGTCCACCCACCACATTGCAGTCTGTTTACCACGTCCTGTATTTTATCGGTGCAAACGGATACGTCTACGTCGGAGGTAGGTGTATATCCATAGAAGTGAAATGGGTCCAGCACACAATGTAGTAAAATCACTGTTGCTTTATTGAACTCTCATTCACACTCATGCGTGTTTATTGCTTTTTTTTTTGCAAGTAAATAAGATAATACCCACCTCAAATATGACGGTACAGTTCATATTCCACCTAAATATGAAAATAATAACTGCTACACTATTACTTTATCATAATCTCTATATCACCAATAATATTCGATTGGATATATACCAATATAGATACTATGCAACTATATACACTTACATGGGAGGATTATTTACCTAAATAATATTTAATGGGTTAAATTTCCCTCATGATCATGTGTCATGTGTTATGTGGTCATGTGGTTTCCCTACATCTGAGTTATAAATCAGACCTTTTCACACTAGAAGGGCAGCTATGAGTAAGAACTAATAGGTTTGAAACGCGTAAGCTTTCTTCACCCGGGATTTTTATCCATCTTATTTTAAATGTGTTATCAATAAAGCAACAGTGATTAAACTACAGCATGTGTCTGACCCATTTCACTTCTATGGATATCAATGGGATATGCCATAAATGTCTGATAGATGCGGGTCCCAGCTTTGGGACTAGCACCTACCTCAAGAATGGGGGTCACCCGCCTGAATGAATAGAGGGGTGGCCACGGCTCCCTCCATTTATCTCTATGGGAAGTAGAGAAACAGCCAAGCAAGTGGGCAAAGTTGTTTCTGTTACTGCCATAGCAATGAATGGAGAGAGCGATGCACATGTGCAGAACAGGGTTTTGGGTGACCCCCGTTCTGGAAATAAGTGTGAGTCCCAAAGCTGCGACCACATCTACCAGACATTTATAGCAAGAGGTTTTCTGGGACTTTAAAATTGATGACCTATCCTTAGGATAGGTCACCAATATCAGGTCGGTGAGGGTCCGACTCCCAACACCTTACCGATCGGCTAAATGAAGGAGCACAACCACTACCGAATTTACAGAGCAGGTTCTACAATGGAAAGCAATGAATGTGCCCCAGCGCTTACCGGAGTCGCACAGCCCCTCCAATCAGCTGATTGGTGGGGGTGCCAGGAGTCAGATCCCCACCCATCGGATGTTGGTTACTTATCTTAGGTTGTCATTATCAAAGTCCCAGAAAAGCCCTTTAAAAATACTAGCAGGATGGGTTTAGCCAGGGGTCTCTTTGCTAGCATATAGTGCCAAAATGGGATATTCCTGAGTCTATACTGTTTCTTTAGTATATTTATATTTCTGAGATATTCATGCAGATCTATGCCTTTGTAGATAAGTTTGGTACCCACAGGCTTAACTTGAAGGTCCTGGGCATGAGTGCAAGATTTGTAACAGGGCCCTGCAGCTACCATGTGCCATTTATAAAAAAAAAAAGGGGCGTTTTCTTATGTGGGAGAGGCTCTCTCAGGCCCTAGGGGTAACTGTTACCACTTCACCCCCTTATGCCACTTAAGGTACCATCCTGGAACCTCAATCCAAGCTGCTGCTGTGGGGCCCTTGGAGAGAGGGATTCCAGCCTGGCATGGCCTCATTCTCTTTGCTATTGGGTAGTGAGTACCTGTGCAGGACTTTACTCTAATGAAGAATTGCTTTGTTTGCCAACAAGGAAGTGGGGATTTGGCACAAGGGTCAAAGAAAAAGAAAAGTCAGACCCTTCTGTTCTGAGTGGCAAAAGCTGGCCACATGATGGGGGTATAGTTTTTATTTGTTTTCTATGGGACCCCCTCTCTTCTATGTACGCCACTGCTATATAGTACATCCTATTATAACCTGTATTTACTGCAACCAAGTCATGATGCATTTCTCCACTACTTGGTTCGTCAGGGATCCCTATCTTTAGGTCTTGTCATCAGCCATGTGTATCCCAGCATTGAGACCTCCTGAACAGCTTTGAATATGGGAACCTATAATATTAAAAGCAGACAACCCCTGTATATTTCCTCTAGGCTTTTAATCACTATGTCCCTTCCCATCTCCCTATTATCTGCCATTTATTAAATACCCTTTGTACAATATGACTGTATTAGAAAGACAACTGTGCCAGTCTATCCATTACCTGTTTCTTGCTGTCACATACACTTACTATGAGCATTCATACTCAGTCTGTACGTTAAAGGTCTTGCATTCTTTGCACTATGGTATTTTCTTGAGATTCTATATCCTATGTCATGTTGTTAGGCCCCATGCACACGAACGTGCTTTTGCGGCCGCAATTCCCCCGAAAATCCACGGGAGAATTGCGGCCCCATTCATTTCTATGGGCCCATGCACACAACCGTAGTTTTTACGGTCTGTGCATGGCCCGGGAGCCCGCACCGCAGAAAGAACGGGCTCATTTAAAATAATGGCCGCGGCCATGTGCATTGCCCGCGATTTGCGGGCGGCTTGCTGATGATAGTCCGCTGCCGGCCGACCCGAAAATCACGGCCGTGCACATGGCTACAGTCGTGTGCATGAGGCCTTATAGTTCTCTCTGTGTCTCGTTTTTGTTACTTTCAATTTTATATAATCTTAAAATCCTTCTCACCCTCTTCTTACTGTGTTCTTGCAGGATATCATTGTATTTCTGCTGTCACTTCCTTCAAATCTCCAGTTATTTTCTCTGGCTGTTTATATACATAATCACAAGCTGGCAGAAAGTGCAAAGGTTTCTATGTAATGTGGGCTGGCATTGAGTTGCTCATACGTATCTCATATCTACATATCTGATACATAAAAACATACATAATATTTGTGTTATACTGTCACGGATATGTTGCTGATTGTGTTGCGAACTTGAGGTGGATCTCACCCTTTTGCAAAGGGCAAAATCTGTGGTAAAAATCTGCGACAAATCCGCGACATATGAACTCAGGCTATGTTCACACAGTGAATTTCCGCAGAAAATCCACTGACAGCTGCAAGGAAATCCACAGCAGCAAATCTGCACTAAATCGTGTGAGTTTTGGTGTGGATTTCCCTGTGGCTAGAGTATAAAAAAACAAAAAAACACTATACTCCCCTTGCCTGGTGCTTCCATAGCAACATTTCCCAGGTCTCTGTACCCCTGGCGTCCACCGATCATGTGTCGTGACATGTGACCGCTGCAGCCTGTGGTCAATTCACTGCTGGAGGCAGGGTGTACAGAGACCGACAGGTACCATGGAAGAATTGCCACGGGAGCGTCAGGGAAGTGAGTATAGTTTTTTTTTTTTAAATGAAAATTTATTTCAAACTACATGGACTTGCAGATTTTGCTGCGGATATACAGAGAATCTGCTGCAAAATTTGCATTACTTGAATTTGCTTGTGGATTTCTTCTTCCCTATTGAATTCTATGGGGAAAATCGGGAACAAATCTGTGGAATTGACATGCTGCAGATTCAAAAACATCCGTGCTGCAGGTAAATTTCTGCGCGGATTATTTCTGCAGCGTGTGGATGAGATTTGTTGAAATCTAATTGACTTTGCTGCTACTGTATTCCACTGCGGATTTTCCTTCTCCAAATCCAGATGGAAAATCTGCAACAAATACACTACGTGTGAACATAGCCTAAGAATTTTTTTAGAGTTAGCCTATGTGATCAGTGTTGTCTTGAAGATAAGTCATCTGTCAACTCTAATGGCCTACTAGTTCATTGTTACTTATAGATATATTATTAAAACTCTGCTGGAATGTGAATTATATCACAATTTCTCTGCACTTTTTGCTTCACGTTAAATGGAGGAATAATATTAGTCATGCAGCTCATTGTTGCAGTTTGACCCAACAAAATATCTAAAGCTTCGTTCACATCTGCGTCAGGACTCCGTTCATGGGGTTTCGTCGGAGCTTTACGTCAGGGGAACCCATGAACGGCACCCTGACTGAAAAAAACGGACACCATAGGTTTCCGTTTGCGTCACCATTGATTTAATTGGTGACGGATCCGGTGCAAATGGTTTCCCCATGAGACTCTAAGGCCACGTTCAGACGTGGCAGAATTATTCCGCTGCAAATGTTGGTACAGATTCGGGGCAATTACGCAACGAATCTGCAGCTACATTTGCATATTTGACAGGTAATTGCAGATATCACAGAGAACTTGCCACAGATTTCAGTTTTTGCATTGCAAAGGCTGAAGTCCGCAGTGAAATTCTGCTGCTTCTCCGCAACATAATGTGCATGCTGCGGAGGGGAAATTCTGTACCGCAGCCTAATTTACACAACGTCTGAACTAAGTTTCCTAGAAATGTATAGAAACAAATGTAAAAGATGGCTGCTGCAGAATTCCACTGTGGATTGTCCGCAGAGGAATTCAACAGCAATTCCGCCACGTCTGAACGTGGCCTAATGGTTCTGTCCTTTTGACGGAATGAATCGCGCACTTGACTATGGTATTGATTCCGTCAAAACGACGGAACCCTTGCACAACGATGACAAACGGAAACCATTTGCACCGGATCCGTCACCATTGAAATCAATGGTGATGCACATGGAAAACTATGGTTTCCGTTTGTTTCAGTTTGGATTCCTTTCATGGGTTCCCCTGATGGAAAGATCCGACGGAACCCATGAACAGAGTTCCAACGCAGATGTGAACGAAGTTGTAAAATACAAATAAATTGCATACTTACAAATTCTCACCATTCTGCTGATTCATTACATTATTACTTGAAGTGAATTGCTAACAGGAGACGCAAACCTGCAAATTGAAATAAATGTAGAAATTGTGCAGCCACATTACTCAAAGCGATATATATTTTACGACCCTTTGAGAAGAAATAATGAAAGCAGTGCTGAATGCCCTGTTGGATTCAGACTCTTCCTCCAGCTCTGTACCCTGTGTCTGCCACCTTTCACTATGCTGCGCTCCTCCCTTTCCACTCCAACTCTCTCCTCCATCCCTCCCTCCCTCCCATTCACGCTGTGTGCAGGAGCTGTCACTGGCACTGTGGTGCTGAACAGACATGTCTCTAGCTCGGCTTTCTCTGCACTGACGACCCTATGGCAGATATCGATCCAGCGGCATGAACGAGTCCAGCAGCTCTCTAGTCAGTACTGAGGAGGCCAGGAGATCCCATCCTAGATACCAACTGCCCCATGAGACTGATCCAAGCTATAGGAGGCCTCTATGTCACCCCCGGGAGAGTGGACTTACTGGGGGAAGGAGGCGTCAGTCCCCACGGACAACAGAGAGCCCCCCAATAATGAGAAGACTTCCTCAACAGGAGGGAGCAAGAAGAAACAGGCAGCCCGGTAGCCCAGATTACCAACAGTACCATGCTAATCACCATCGCTACCCACCCATATATCCCCAGTACCCTTCCAGCAAATACCAGTCCAGCAGCCCACCTCCTGACCACCACAGCCACATCCAGCATCACCCCAATTATCAAAGTCATCACCAGCACACCCCCACTCACCAGCCTCATCCCAGTCAGACCCAAAACACCCATCATGTTCATCAGCACATGTCTCCATATAACCACAGGCACTCTCCAAGTCCTAAGCAACAGTCCCCTAGTCCCAGACACAATACCCAAACCCCCAGACATCATCAACCAAGTCCCAGGGACTATCCACCTAGTCCAAGGGAGCATACACCTAGCCCCAGGCAGATCTCTCCTATTCCAAGAGAACAGCAAAACAGTAGCCAGGAACAGAGGGTGAAGAAGAAGGACCCTGGAAAAGGTTCTGAAGGCACCTCCACCCAACCCACTAAAGCCAATGACCTTCCTCCGGCAAAGAGCAGCGACAGTGACCCTGAGCCGGACATGGAGCCTCTGTTTGTGGAATTGCACCCCATCCTTAGCTCAGTGTTTGGTCAGGTGAGAGTTCAATATCTATTTACCCTTCACCCCAATGTACCATACCCAAATCCTATTTATGATGTGCCCAAATCCTGTTTACGCTGTGCCCAAATCCTGTTTATAGTGAGCCCAAATCCTGTTTATGATGAGCCCAAATCCTGTTTATGATGTGCCCAAATCCTGTTTATGATGAGCCCAAATCCTGTTTATGATGTGCCTAAAGCCTGTTTATGATGTTCTCTTGCCCTTATTTACTCTGATTAGTAACTAGTAGCCACTTTAAGAAAAATGTTACCTCTTCCACTAAGGAGTTCATTTTTCTAGCTGAATATGTGTAGTTCCTATCTTCTAACCCAACCTTTCTTTGAATAATCTTTGAGTTCTCAGTAGGTCTACAGCCATAACCACAGGGAGATATATACCATAGCCAAGCTTGCCAGTGGTTAAGTCCTGGAAATATTATAATGTACATTTGCTATTTATTTTCATTATGGAGACATTTTTTGCAATGGGAAGAAGCAGAAATGTTTTATCATATTAATATTAACTCCCTAAACCTGATATGGTAACACTGCCTTCAGCGATAGTATACAAAATATGGTATATGACAATGGAGCTGCACTGATACAGCTGATCTTTTCATGGTGCAAATCAGTTGAGCGTAAATCTATAGGTCTATAACGTACATTCACTAGCAGAAAGTACAGAATGGCTGACATATCCTTACACTAGCTGCATATGCTCCTTGTGACTGTTAGTCAGTTGGTTCTAGCTGTGAATTCTACATTTACATTTTACACTTTACATTTCCTTATACTGTTAACAAATGCTTTCATTTATTATTAATATTAAGCTTGATTGATAAGTGCCTCCAATAACTCATTTATAATTATACTAATTTTACTAAGACTAGTTTCATTTGCAGAGATTTTCATTAACATATTTAAATCCCAAATAATTTCTGTTTCAATTGGTTGCAGAACTACAATTCCCAGCATGCCCTGACTGCCAAAGGCTGTCATAGAATGCTTGAAGTTGTAGTTTTGTAGCAGCTTGAGAATTATAGGTTGAAGATCACTGCCCTTATTAATTTTAGTAGTTTTCAGATGTCATAATATTTTATTTTGCGATTAGTGAATGACACCACATATTTCTACGAATATTGCGGCTCCGAATTATTTTATAACCTGCTGTAATATTATCATAAATGCAAATATAAAGTGACTTTGGCCTTTTAAAAAATAATTCTAAATAGTATCAAGAAGAAAGCCCCCATAACTTCCCATCATCCCAAACTAAAGAGAAATAACCTAATGCCCAGCAAGCATGAAAAGGTCAGGACATACAGAAGCCACTGCAATGATATGCTTATTGTATTATACGTCTACAAAGTTATTTCCCCTATAGTTTCACAGGCATCAGTAAATGTAAGTTCTTGAGTTATTCAACATTTGATTCAGCCATTATTTATTTTAATCAGTTTCCGGGAATTCAGTGTGACAACCAATGTGACTACAATTACAACTCTTACAGCAATTTTTACCTAGCTTTCTCATACTACTGAATGGCAACCCTGCCCAATCATTCAGCAATCCATGAGAGGGGGATATATCACTGCGTATAAAGGCAGATTTGCCATTCAGGGGTCTGGGAAAGCTGAGTGACGTCCCCTGTAAAAGCTGTAATGGCAGCAAAATGACTTTGCTTACAAACTATTTTTTTTTTTAAAAAGTGTCTTGACTTGACCTCTGTCTTCAACAGCATTTGTCTATTCACATTATCAACCATTCACATTCATTTAGGTTCATAGTTCATTTTGACCATATACCAATGTTGTAATATATTATTATAAAATTTTCCTTAGAAAACTCCAGGTTCCCCACTCACAATTTCAAAGTTAAGGGTGTATTCATTGCATGTTAAAAGTATATGTTCACATCAAGTCTATAGGAGTATTTCCCGGAACGTACACTGAATGGACACGCCAAATGTGGTGAAAATATACCCTCGCAGTTACCGTTATTTGGTGATAGACGATCCCCAGTAAAATCTGGCTTTCTGACATATTCAATACATAGGATGTTCCTGCTTTCCTTACATAGTGCTGTGTGTGAATAGGAGAGAAGCTGCATCCAGAGACAGGGAGACAATACTATAACTGGCTACATCACTGTTATATAAAATGATGCACTGCTCCCCCAAGTGGGATGACTAACACATTACACTTAAATCTAAGCACAGAGATAGTGGTCACCTTGTCATCACATGGACTGTTGCTATGCAACCTCCAGCCTATACAATTACATACAGTATACTTATAAAAATGATAATGTAATGCAAAAAATAAAAAAGGCAACACTATTTAGTTACATGATGAGGGAATGGAGTGCAATATAGAGAAAGCAATGTTGCTGGGGTTTTCTTCTAAATTTAGTCTAATTTTCTCAATCAAGAATTATGATTACTTATAATTGTTCTCATCACAGAACTTTCTAGTTTTTTCCGGTGACAACTTTCCAGTAGCGGAATATCTATGTGATTGTGGACCAATCCTGTAAGCAGTGTTAAGGTATGTGCACACGATAACTGCATTTACGTCTGAAATTACGGAGCTGTTTTCAGGAGAAAACAGCTCCGTAATTTCAGACGTAATTGCATGTACTAGCGTTTTGGAGGCGTCAATTACGGCCGTAATTTGGAGCTGTTCTTGATTGAAATCAAAGAAAAACGGCTCAAATTACGTCTCAAGAAGTGTCCTGCACTTCTTTTGACGAGCCGTCTTTTTTACGCGTCGTCGTTTGACAGCGACGCGTAAAATTACTGGTCGTCGGCACAGTACGTCGGCAAACCAAATGAATGGGCAGATGTTTGCCGACGTATTGGAGCCGTATTTTCAGACGTAAATCGAGGCATAAAACGCCTCGTTTACGTCTGAAAATAGGTTGTGTGAACCTAGCCTTAGGGTATGTTCACACGCTGAGCCAAAAACGTCTGAAAATACGGAGCTGTTTTCAAGGGAAAACAGCACCTGATTTTCAGACTTTTTTGAGCAACTCACATTTTTCGCAGCGTTTTTTGCGCTGTTTTCGCTGCGTTTTTTCGGCCGTTTTTGGAGCTGTTTTCAATAGAGTCTATGAGAAAACGGCTCCAAAAACGTCCCAAGAAGTCTCCTGCACTTCTTTTGACGAGGCTGTAATTTTACGCGCCGTCTTTTGACAGCGACGCGTAAAATGACAGGTCGTCGGCACAGTACATCGGCAAACCCATTGAAAGTAATGGGCACATGTTTGCCGACGTATTGGAGCCGTTTTTTCAGACGTAGTTTGAGGCGTAAAACGCCTCCATTACGTCTGAAAATAGGTCGTGTGAACCCAGCCTTATCCTTATAAAAAACAAATTGATGAACCTGCAAACCTTCATATCCAAGTAACTCTGCTGCCTTTTTGATATGACATAGGAAACTGCATTAGCTCTTAGCAACATAAGGAAGCAACAATGTCTCTTCTCTTCATGCCTTGCCCATGCTCAGCATACCGCCGTGGTATTACTTTCTCATTAATTTAACAACAGATCCCATTTGGTAGAATAGGATAGGGTGGGGGATAAGCACCAGGTGCTTCATAATGGCCCACATACTGGTATACTGTTCTCCGACACTAGACAGCATATAAGATAATTGCCACTCCCCAACATGCGCGAGAATGGTAACAAAGTAGCGAAGTTCTTATTTGTCTTTCTTTTTTTGGAGGGGGCTAAGTCCTGTTCACATCTGCGTCGGGCCATTCAGATTCTCTGATCTGTCAGATGAGTTGAACAAGGGAATGCCGGAAGCAACTGTCCAGTTGCACCATGGACACCACCGATGGCAATGAAACCCATTGACATTAATGGGTTCCATCAGCTTTCCGTCGGGGTGTTCGTGGTTTTACCGTAAACAATAATGTAGCATGCTACACTATTGTTTCCGGTAATCTCTAATGGAGATATCCTGCTGGAAAATGAAATCGGCATCTCCATAAAGCGTGTCAGCAGAGGGAAGCATGAAGTGCTCTAAAATGTCCTGGTAGACAGCTGCATTGACTGTGGACTTGATATAACACATGGGATTACAAAACATACTATTAACATTATAATAATATAACCATTATCAAAAATTAACAGATTAACTAAATAAATAGACATGACACTGGAGTGGTGCTAAAAATATTCTGGCCACGGCCTTTTATTAAAGTTACCATAAAATATTGAATAATAAAAACCATTAACTTTATCATCCTGAATAATTAACCTGGCTTAGTCATAAACTAATGCCTACCACAAATAATACATAAATGTCCACTCATACTGCTGAGCGACTCCCCTTTCAACAAAAGGCCGTGGTAATAAATACAGTACAATCACAAAATTTAGGGAGGGAGGGCGGGGGCAGTGAACATTTATTCCAGGAATATGTCAGAAGGTCTGTCAAGACTACTGCATATTCCTGGTTTATATCTACCTAACTTGTTACCTGACCACACCTCTTACACCAATCCCTGACTGTTACTAAGGCCCTAAACTGCCCTCACTGTCACATAGGCCACAGCTGTGGCCCAATGACCGACATAACGGGCAGAATTCCCATTCTGCCCAGATACCGGCGGGAAAAATTCCCGCCTAAAAGAAATCTAAAACCAGGGATGTCTGTAATCCCATGTAGAACCCTCCTAATGGTGGACCAACACCAGCAGATGACATGGCCCCCAAACCATCACTGACTGTGGAAACTTCACACTGGACCGCAAGCAACTTGGATTGACTCCTCTCCACTCTTCCTCCAGACTCTGGGACCTTGATTTCCAAATTAAATGCAAAATTTACTTTCACCTGAAAACAGGACTTTGGACACTGAGCAACAATGTTGATCCACTGTGTTATATCAAGTCCAGAGTCCACGCAGCGTCTACCAGGAAATTTTACAGCACTTCATGCTTCCCTCTGCTGACAAGCTTTATGGAGATGCTGATTTCATTTTCCAGCAGGACTTGGCACCTGCCCACACTACCAAAAGTACCAATACCTGGTGTAATAACCACAGTATCACTGCACTTGATTGGCCAGCAAACTCGTCTGACCTAAACCTCATAGAGAATCTATTGGGTATTGTCAAGCGGAAGATGAGACACCAGACCCAACAATGCAAACGAGCTGAAGGCCGCTATCAAAGCAACCTGGGCTTTCATAACAGCTCAGCAGTGCCACAGGCTAATTGCCTCCATGCCATGCCGCATTGATAACACCTCAGCAGTGCCACAGGCTGATCGCCTCCATGCCACGCCGCATTGATAACACCTCAGCAGTGCCACAGGCTAATCGCCTCCATGCCACGCCGCATTGATAACACCTCAGCAGTGCCACAGGCTGATCGCCTCCATGCCACGCCGCATTAATAACACCTCAGCAGTGCCATAGGCTGATCGCCTCCATGCCACGCCGCATTGATAACACCTCAGCAGTGCCACAGGCTGATCGCCTCCATGCCACGCCGCATTGATGCAGAAATTCATGCAAAAGGTGCCCCGACCAAGTTTTGAGGGCAGATACTGTACATACTTTTCAGTAGGCCAACATTTCGAAAAATATTTTTGAAATTGGGCTTATATAATATTCAAATTTTCTGAGACTAAATTTCGGGTTTTCATTAACTGTTAGCCATAATCCTCACATTAAAAGAAAAAAATGCTGGAAATAGATCACTCTGTGTGTAATGAATCTATATAATATATGAGTTTCACTTTTTGAATTGAATTACTGAAATAAATTAACTTTTAAATGACAGACTAATTCATTGAGAAGGACTAGTAGGACATGTCCTATTTTTTCACAGAGCCTTCACATGCTCCGTTGAAACAACGGTCGTGGGAACGGCCCCATTGAAATACATGAGTCCGTGTGATGGCCGTTGTTTTGATGGCCATCACACGGACGTGATACACGCTTGTCTGAATGAGCCCTTAAACCACTTATTTTACTATATGGTAGGGTATGTTCACACGGAGTGTATTCGGGCGTATTTCGGGGCGTTTACCCCTCAAAAAATGCTTGAAAAAACGGAAGCAGAACGCCTACAAACATCTGTCCATTAATTTCAATGGGAAATACGGCGTTCTGTTCCGACGGGGCATTTTTTTTTACGCCTCGTTTTCCAAAAACAGCACGTAAAAAGACGCCGGCGAAAAAGAAGTGCATTTGACTTCTTGGGACGTTTTTGGAGCCGTTTACCATTGACTCTATAGAAAAACAGCTCCAAAAACCGCTGTAAGAAACACAGCGAAAATTGCGAGTGGCTTAAAAACGTCTGAAAATCAGGAGCAGTTTTCCCTTGAAAACAGATCCGTGTTTTCAGAAGTTTTTTACTAAGCGTGTGAACATACCCTAAGATTAATCTCATCATTAGAATTTTGTATCTGATGAGTAAGGGTATGCTCACACGCAAGATCAAAAACGGCTGAAAATGATGGAGCTGTTTTCAAGAAAAAACAGCCTCCGATTTTCAGCCGTTTTTGTAGCCGAAACCGGTTTTTGAGGCATTCTCTGAAGCCGTTTTTGGAGCTGTTTTTCCATTGACACAATGAAAAACAACTCCAAAAGCGGCTCAAAAAGTGACACGCTCCTTCTTTTTACACGGTGTCTTTTTACATGCCGTTTTTAAAACGGCTACGTAAAAAAAAATGCCCTGTCTGAACTAAACGCCGTTTTTCCCATTGAATTCAATGGCCAGATGTTTGTAGGCGTTTAGCAACTGTTTTTTCAAGGCGTATTTTGAGACATTTACACCCCGAAATACGCCTGAAAACTCTGCGTGTGAACATACCCAAAGAGTGCAGGGCAGCAGGTAAGTTGACTATAGAAATGCAATGTAAAGTCAATTTCTTTTTTGGCTGGAGGGTCGCTTTAAATCCATAAAATTTCCAATATGACGTCATTCCATAGCAATATACATGGATTCCACAGAACACATCTCTATAGAACCTGCTAGTTTAAGCTTTCACTATGCTGCAAGTTTGTACTTTGGCCATAATACAGAGATTATATATTGAATAGTGCTAACCACAGGAGCCAGTGTAATAATGTTTGCAGCATAAATAAAACAGAATTTCAAATATGTTCATAGCTTTCCAATAGTATCTCTTAAAAAGCCTATGAAGCTGTAATGGCGGAGAACAGAGTCTTCTATCATGCTCTTGGAATTTAAGATGGTTATGTTCCTGGGATTCTTATTGCCTATTCTATTACACTCAGCCCTTTCAGAGAAGAGTCTCTCATTTTTGCTTTTATTCGTTCTGTGCCCTGTGCAGAGATTTCAGGTGACTTTGGTTTGAGTCTGTAGGAGCTGTCAAGCAATGTCTTAATGATATATGAAATGTACTTTGATATATCATCTCCAGAGAAATCCTGAGTGTCCTCATTTTTTTTTAGTGTACATTCAGTCTCTGCACATTTTCATCTGTCAGCTCAGTAGAGCTTTATAGTGTCACCCAAAGATAAATCTAAAAGTGACACGTCCTAGGCATGCCCTCTGCTGTTCTAATATGGAGCAGCACAGGAGCCATTTTCAGTTAGCAAGAGGATTATAGTTCTCTTTTGTTTTTTTATGTTGTATATTGCTTTTCCTAATTTAGAAAAACATAAAAACACACCTGTATGTGCAGTTGTTGTTTTTTTATCTCATTCGGCCTCCTCTGTCTGCACTCTATTGATCTGATCATAGAAGTCAGTGCAGGGCAGGAGATAGAGAGTACTGTGCAGCTGTACAATTCTCTGTATTGTCTGGTAGAGAGCTCAGCTTTAAAGAACACTCTGCACATGACTACCTGTAATGATTTCATGTTGCACTGTCAGATTGTAGCTCCCGAGGAAACAGGGTCCCTGGGCAGTTGCCCAGTTTGCTCCCCTTTCCCCAATCATGGCCCTATTGCGCAAAGACATTATAGTAAGTGCATTCAACTGCACACCAAATGTAGATAACAAAAGATACACTTTAATTTTACTGTCCTTTTAAATTTGTTTCTTATAGCCAGTTTAATCATACTCAAATGGAGTTACTGAGAACGTCCCATAAACACTTCTGTTATGTGGCAACAGAGCATTGTTTCCCGACCATTGGCTCAGTAGTCATATGTGGGTCATGGGCTCTAACAAAACCAACAAACCTGGTTCATAATCAAAACCTCACCAAAAGAAGTTCCAGGTAATAGTCTTTCATGCCAGGCTTTCTAGCACCATCCATGAGAATGAGATGATACAGAATGAGATGTGTGGAGAACATACAGCCCCCCATTGGATGTCTCAGTGCTAATAATGACGGAGGGAAAGTGGAGATTGTTCTAAAGTACAGAAACCATTGTAATGTTATAATCCTTTGTATGATTTTAAGATTACAGTTACTATGGTAAAAAGATTTAACTGCTGGTTATACGTTTTTGACCTCATACATGTGTGTTGTGTGTCAATGACTGCATCCTCAAGGAGATAATTGTTTCTATTATCACAAAAATATAACTTTAGCTTATGACATAATATTAAGACTATAAGCAAGACAAGGGTAGTATTCAGCATTCCTTCCACATCCTTCAGCTACTTCCAAACACATTTTGACCTTCAATATTATTCATATGTGATGTGTCTGACTTAAATAATAATTGGCAACTCAAAGTCATCTTCATCTTTCATCAGCATCACTGGAAACCCGTAGAACGTGTCAATGGTAGATTGGGGGTAATGTGTAGCCTTATTATCTAAAAACTAATTTCTGTTCTGTAAATCTCATTCTAGAATACCAGTAACAACACATAAATATATACAGATACATATATAGATATATCTATCTATCTATCTATCTATCTATCTATCTATCTATCTATCTATCTATCTATCTATCTATATATATATATATATATATATATATACATATTTATAGATAGATAGATAGATAGATAGATAGATAGATAGATAGATATAGACAGATATAGATATATATCTATATATATTTACATATATATATATATATATATATATATATATATATATAGATAGGTCATGCTTGTCCTAGTAAGCATGCACTGATAGGCATTCACCTCTGGTTTGAGTGAGAGGCTGTTTTCAGCTTGATCATCAGGGTTAACATTCTTGTACTCGCTTTTCCAGCCTAAAAGTGTAATTTTCTATTTTTTTTCATTTTCATATAGAACAGTATCTTATCCAGCAGGCAGTCTTATCTGTGTAACATTTTCTCATGTTGTGGGATGTCTTGAGGTTGGAGGCGTCGTAATGCTCAGGTCCTATGTACTTGATGCAGATATGTAGCGTTATCATAGCCATGAGTGGTTCATGCTCAGTATGTCTCTTACGAAATGCACAATAGTACATTGTCCTTTCTTTGACAGATCATTTCGCTCTACATTGTGCCTGTTGGAGATTACGTATACCCTGAACAGGCAATCACAGTTAAATATAATAAATCCAATGGAGTTACCCGTTTCATAGTTAGGGGTATTGTTGCTCTTTGAAAGCAACGTATCTAATATTATAAAAGGCATAAGATTTCCAGTCAAATCCCAAAATCAGAATATTCCTGGTGCTGTTCAGAGCCGACGTCAGTGTCATGAATCCTGTGTCCGCCTCCAGCTGATCTGTCCCACATCATGTCATTGAAAAGCTGTGAGGCTCATGGGGGGAAGGGGGACCAGCTCCAAATTAGCTGGATTCTCTGAGCTCATCAGGGAATAGTTTCTGCTGCAGTTTATCTGCTGTAATCGTTGGCTCTATCAGAGAAACAATCTGCGGCTCAAAGGGTCTAATCTGTGGGACGCTGCTCACTGCCCCCAAGGCTCAGAGGCGCACACTGTGCGGGATGCCTCGCTGGCTGCTGCCCTCTCAATCTCTCTCCCCTCGGGAAAGCTCATCCTCTGCCTTGTACTGTGTGTTATGGGGAATTGTGTGAAGTCTCCGCTTCATAACCTCTCACAGAAGGTATGTCGCCCAGTAGAGTAACACCTGTAGAGAACGATGAGGTTGGGTTTACGGGTTGAACAAAAATACAAAGGGAAGGTAGCTGTTAGAAGAAGGACGTAAGGAAAATCTAGGAATCTAATTGTTTTTATTAAGATATTACGTGATATACTTATTGACATAACATCCAAAATATGTGAAAATAGAACAGTAAGATCTGCATAGCCCCACAGCATGAAGCGGGATAAGGTACATCAGCATAACACGGTTGTAACCTAGGAATCTAAAGGTAATAAGCCTCAGGCACATACCCATGAGAGCAAGCATTGATGTTCAGTTGTTCTACTTCCTTTATTTAATTTGAAACCCTTTCAGCTGAGCCATAATGCCCACATTGCTTGTTTCATGTATCTGTAAAATGACTCACATTAAGTTCTCTCTTATTTTTAAACTTGAGACGGTATCCTATATTTGTAATGTGTCCTTCGAAGCTGGTTGTATGTTCCCGAAGGACCCATGGAGACAAGCATAGCAAATATGTCTTATAAAGGCGTGGGAATGGAAGGTCCGACAGGACCAGACTAAAACAGTTCCTTATATAGCGAGGAGATACAGGGGAGGGAGGGAAAAGAGGTGGCAAGGAAAACAGAGACTGAGAATTGTTCATACACTGAGCCATAACCACATAAACTGCCAAATAGAAGGGAGAAGTGGCGTTGTTGAAAGCTAGAAACAGGGATTGTATGATAAAGAGGACCACAGCAGACCCTATGAAAGTGGAGAGGGAATTGGGAGGTTGTAATTTGAAAATATATTTGATTTAGAGGGGACAAATCTTTTTGAGACCCCCGAAGAGTACATTAGTTAAAAAATTTACAAGCAAAAGAACAGGTAGAACCCAGGTTTTGGTGTTGACCTCTTAGTGTGCTGGTAACACTCTGTATGTTGTAAGATGCACCAGGAGGAAAGAAGCTACCTCAGACCGACGCAGACAGGGGAAGAGGGTGCTCAGGGACCTCTTATGCTTTTGGCTCAGAACTGCGCAGTGATGCACAACCTGTTGGGCCCAGCCTGTATTTTTCTTCGGAAGGGATTCGCTGAGAGTCGGCAGCCTGTACGTGAGTTCTGACCCTTCCATCTTCCCCATTATTGCGTGACTGGAACCACCTTTCACATTGGAATACTATCATAAATCATGTGACCCTTCACTCATTGTCATCATACCCCTGCCAAAGAAATTGGAGGAAATGGTTAAGTGCTGCTATCGGCATTCATTCTCTGGAATTATATGCCTCTTTAATAGTGGACAGAGGAGACAATTATTGTGCAAGAGCTTGGTGCATGTTTCCTCTTCCATCTAAATTTTTAATAATTATGTCTGTCATAATCATTGCAAATGAACCATATATACAAGTCTCCTATGGCACTGCCGTCACAAAATATTTTTTTAAAATAATGCACAAATAAGTTGCTATGTGATTCTAAAGCTTGTCTATGAAGTTCCAATGAACAAGATAAAATCCATTCAGTACTGGCCATTAACAATTACCTGGTATATTACATCCCATTGTTATATTGTATCTAAACTTAAACATGTACTTGGCATTTTACACCCAAGCTTTACAATTTTCCTTCTGTTATAGGTAAATTATAACTGTGCCAATGTATTAATACTACAATATCTTTAGCAATATTTCTTATTGTCTATCTTCCAAAATACATTTTATCATAACCCTTGGGTATTTTCAGAAAATCTTCTTACTTTGATGTTTTTATTTCTCTAAAAAACAAAGAAAACAAAAACAACAACAACAACATACTGTGGCATACAAACAATGGCATATAGAACAGACAGGGAAACAGTGATAAAATGTAGGAAGAAATGTATATAAATAAAAGATTACTAAAGATTAGAATCTTTAATGATATGCTTCTTAAAGGAAAATTACAAAATATTGTGTACAAATGACTACAAGTAGCATGGACAGACCTAGACGGCTGAGCATTCACGGTCCTTCCCTTATACCCACTGGCTTCTGTGTAATTATTGTACAGATTATTGTAGTTCAACCATTTAATCCTTTTCATTCACTGACTTCACTGCTCCCTTCTTTAGATCTAATCTTTGAATCCATATGCTCTCTTTTAGGACAGAGAACTACGCCCAGAAGAAATAGAAGGTAAACAAAATGCAGCGTTTTATAATGACAAATACATAAAAAGTGACGCATATGTAATGTTTTCTGGGTTTAAAATGCTTGCACGGAGATATAACAGAGAATAGGACACAGATTGTATGTATTTGAGATGAGCTGGGGTATAACAAAGCTATAACGAGTGTAGTGTAATAAGGAGAAGTGTATGGGGGAGTGATAATGCCTAATACTGTGATTTTATTATAGGGTTTCTGGATGTAGTGCCTATGGTAGGTGTCATAAGGATTTGGAATGCTGTATACTGTAATTGCAATGTAATAAGACTGGCTAGGGGCAACATGCACTTTATAATATACACACGAATGTGGCGATACTGTGAAGATTGCCAGTGAAAAGCCTCTGCTCATCTGTTACATAATATGAAATAGCTATACACAGTTAAAACAACATGGCGCTCACCCAATAGTGGAAAGCTTGTTATGAGACTGTAGTAGACGGTGTGGCAGGTACTGTGAGGAATAAAGAGTAATACACTGGTTATTATCCTCATCTGGACGAGAAGATCAAAGCATAAAGCGGGCATGATTTCATTCGAACTGATGCCAGGAGTTGACAACTGCACTTTAATGTTATGCTGTAACCTGCCATCTCTGCCAATGCTGTTAGGGTATACAGAAGATAATAAACAAGTCACACCATGCAATTACTCTATGCCTATTTTAGTTGCGATATGTTAAAATGTTGTAGGTAGTGGATGAGTGTCTAGCAGTATAAAGTACGTGCGAGGGGGAAGTGTCAATCGTGTTACAAAACCAATTTAGAAAATAAATGTTAGAAATGAATTTGATAAAAGTCGGTTTATTAAATACATTGAAGTAAAGTGATGTTGAATATAGTGACTATTGAATTAACATCCTAAATACAATGATTAAGATGTTTGCTTGGTTTCGTGGGCCAAAAGTAAACCAATAAAAGCTAATATTGATGTTAAGTTGTAAGATTAATAGATTGACAATATAAAGAAAATGCATACAGTAAGAATAATGGGAGTTGTAGTTGGTAGGTATGAGATTAGTGAGTATAGCTAGTGAATAAGATTACTAAGTAACTTGAGTGGCTGTTTAACATTCGTTTCAATGGGTAAAATATAAATTTGGAAAATAATTACAAATAAAGAATGTATGTATGTATGTATGTATGTATGTATGTATGTATGTATGTATGTATGTATCTATGTATGTATGTATACTCAAATAAAGCTATTTTTGGATGAAACTTCCCTTTGGCTAATAATAATGCATACTCTAAATGTGAATATATCAGGACATAGTAATCATTTATGTTACATCTTAAGAGCAAATGTTTTGCTTAATGTACTGCCTTAGGGTACGTTCACACGTGGCAGATTTTCTTCAAAATATTTCTATATTTTTGAATAGGGTTGTTTCTGCAGCATGTGCATGGATTTCTGCAAGCCCCATGTAAAAATCATAAAGTAATTTTGTGCAGTTATTTCAATGCAAAGCAAAATATCACAATGGCTGTTAAAGTCTCAAAGAAGAATTCCAAGCAGTCTAAGTTCCTCAATATACTCTGTTATGCATCTCAAGCAGGATACAGGACTTGCCGGTCCTGCAACAAGCACTTCACCCATGCAGCAGAAGAATTGGCTGCTACAACATGAGTGAGAAGGAAGGAGGCTGGGCAGGGAGGAAGTAGTAAAGAATGTTCTGTACAATGATTGAGCTCCAATGGGTGGAACAAGGCTTAGTATATCCGGAAAGAACTATAGAAAGAATTGAATCATGACTATGGCACACCAAGCTCTATATGCCATTACTACGAGCATGTCCGACCTTAGATAACAAGAATAGTGCAAATAAAAATTAATTCTTTATAGCTTCAGTCTGTCCCTTGACCTAAATCCAGCTGGAAATTGTGGGATAAACTGGGCCATCATGCTGGCTGTTATATCTACAAAAAAAGGAAAGTTGTGTGATGATCTGCCAAACAAATGGAACAGTATTCTTCAGTAAAGAACAATCTGATCTCATTGATGACCTATTGTTGCGCTTCTGTGATAAAGGCAGATAGGTACCAGACCAATGAATAGTCTACTTAAACGTTATGTTTACATATATATATATATATATATATATATATATATATATATATATGTGTGTGTATATACACCACCGTTCAAAAGTTTGGGGTCATTTAGAAATTTCCTTATTTTTGCAAGAAAAGCACAGTTTTTTTCAATGAAGATAACATTAAATTAATCAGAAATACACTCTATACATTGTTAATGTGCTAAATGGCTATTCTAGCTGCAAACGTCTGGTTTTAAATGCAATATCTACATAGGTGTATAGAGGCCCATTTCCAGCAACCATCACTCCAGTGTTCTAATGGTACATTGTGTTTGCTAACTGTGTTAGAAGGCTAATGGATGATTAGAAAACACTTGAAAACCCTTGTGCAATTATGTTAGCACCGCTGTAAACAGTTTTGCTGTTTAGAGGAGCTATAAAACTGACCTTCCTTTGAGCTAGTTGAGAATCTGGAGCATTACATTTGTGGGTTCGATTAAACTCTCAAAATGGCTAGAAAAAGAGAGCTTTCATGTGAAACTCGACAGTCTATTCTTGTTTTTAGAAATGAAGGCTATTCCATGCGAGAAATTGCCAAGAAACTGAAGATTTCCTACAACGGTGTGTACTACTCCCTTCAGAGGACAGCACAAACAGGCTCTAACCAGAGTAGAAAGAGAAGTGGGAGGCCCCGCTGCACAACTGAGCAACAAGACAAGTACATTAGAGTCTCTAGTTTGAGAAATAGACGCCTCACAGGTCTTCAACTGGCAGCTTCATTAAATAGTACCCGCAAAACGTCAGTGTCAACGTCTACAGTGAAGAGGCGACTCTGGGATGCTGGCCTTCAGGGCAGAGTGGCAAAGAAAAATCCATATCTGAGACTGGCTAATAAAAGGAAAAGATTAGTATGGGCAAAAGCACACAGACATTGGACAGAGGAAGATTGGAAAAAAGTGTTATGGACAGACGAATCGAAGTTTGAGGTGTTTGGATCACACAGAAGAACATTTGTGAGACGCAGTACAACTGAAAAGATGCTGGAAGAGTGCCTGACGCCATCTGTCAAGTATGGTGGAGGTAATGTGATGGTCTGGGGTTGCTTTGGTGCTGGTAAAGTGGGAGATTTGTACAAGGTAAAAGGGATTTTGAATAAGGAAGGCTATCACTCCATTTTGCAACGCCATGCCATACCCTGTGGACAGCGCTTGATTGGAGCCAATTTCATCCTACAACAGGACAATGACCCAAAGCACACCTCCAAATTATGCAAGAACTATTTAGGGAAGAAGCAGGCAGCTGGTATTCTATCTGTAATGGAGTGGCCAGCGCAGTCACCAGATCTCAACCCCATAGAGCTGTTGCGGGAGCAGCTTGACCGTATGGTACACAAGAAGTGCCCATCAAGCCAATACAACTTGTGGGAGGGCCTTCTAGAAGCATGGTGTGAAATTTCTCCTGATTACCTCAGCAAATTAACAGCTAGAATGCCAAAGGCCTGCAATGCTGTAATTGCTGCAAATGGAGCATTCTTTGACGAAAGCAAAGTTTGAAGGAGAAAATGATTATTTCAAATAAAAATCATTATTTCTAACCTTGTCAATGTCTTGACTATATTTTCTAGTCATTTTGCAACTCATTTGATAAATATAAGTGTGAGTTTTCATAGAAAAAACAAAATTGTCTGGGTGACCCCAAACTTTTGAACGGTAGAATGGCAGAATAGACTTTCATTTTGCTTGTCCACCCAAAATAAAATTAATAAAAATAAAACCGCTAACATATACGTACCACAAAATGGTACATATAAAGACTACATTTCCTGCAATAAAACAAGACCCCATATTGCTGCATTATTGCAAAAATAAAATAAATAGTTATTAGTGCTAGAATGCCGAGATGATGAAAAATCCAAATCATTTGTTTGGTCCTAAAGGCCAAAAATTACTTGATCCTTAAGGGGTCAATAGGTAAAAAGAGAAATAATGGGAACTAATATAATATAACTAATATAAACAGCCATTAGAAAATTATAATTAGATTTCCGCTAATATTTGGTTAAATGGTTACAATTGGCCTTTTAACCAATAATAGTGTTTTGGTTTTTTTAAATCAATTTAATTTACAGATCTACCATCAGATTCTAAAATGTTCCTAAGCTATCCAATAGGCTGAAGGCAGCTATGAGTCTACCGTGTAGATTTTCCTGGCTGGATTTTAAGTCCATAACTGCAGGTTGCATATGCTATAGAGGTTTCATTGTTCACATTTAAGTTGTGTGACTAGAATTGTTGTTTGCATAGAATTTTATCTTTAGTTTTTGACTCATTTATTTTCCACAGAACTAAGAGAAGCCTTCAAAGAGTTTGATAAAGACAAGGATGGATATATCAGCTGTAAGGATCTAGGGGATTGTATGAGGACAATGGGATACATGCCAACAGAGATGGAACTAATAGAACTATCTCAGCAAATCAATATGAACCGTGAGTTATGTACATACTACATAGCTATATACATACATTACTATACAGATACTAGTGCAACATACTACACATACTATAGCAACAAAAAAGTAATAATTGTAACATCTATTCTCATATTCCAATCATTTAAACACCTTTACTAGACATTTTCCAGTAGTAGTCACAGTATCTCCTATATAAGTGATACATTTTATTTTATATGAATTATAATTTAAGTTTTCCACATTTATCTTTCTAAGTTGGAGGTCATGTGGACTTCGATGATTTTGTGGAGCTGATGGGCCCTAAGCTACTTGCAGAGACAGCTGATATGATTGGAGTGAAGGAGCTTCGGGATGCTTTTAAGGAGGTAAAAAATACTTTGACATTAAAAACACACCAACCTATTCTTCCTGCACCCTGCTCTCCATTGTCTAAAACACTGTCTCACAGTCATCAATATAATACGGATGTTTTTACATTTAGTTTGACACCAATGGAGATGGAGAAATCAGTACATGTGAACTACGGGAAGCCATGAAAAAGCTCCTGGGACAACAGGTTGGTCACAGGGACATAGAAGATATCATACGTGACGTTGATCTGAATGGAGATGGACAAGTGGACTTTGAAGGTTAGTGTTGTTTGTATATACATCGCTGTAAGGGTATGTGCACACACACTAATTACGTCCGTAATTGACGGACGTATTTCGGCCGCAAGTACCGAACCGGACTCAGTGCAGGGAGCCGGGCTCCTAGCATCATACTTATGTACGATGCTAAGAGTCCCTGCCTCGCTGCAGGACAACTGTCCCGTACTGTAATCATGTTTTCAGTACGGGACAGTTGTCCTGCAGCGAGGCAGGGACTCCTAGCATCGTACATAAGTATGATGCTAGGAGCCCGGCTCCCTGCACTGTGTTCGGTCCGGTACTTGCGGCCGAAATACGTCCGTCAAATACGGACGTAATTAGTGTGTGTGCACATACCCTAAGGGTATGTTCACACGGCGAGGGTCCGTAACGGCTGAAATTACGGCGATGTTTCAGCCTGAAAACATCCCCGTAATTTCAGCCGTACCGGCATGTGCAGGCGCTTGAACGCCGCGTCAATTACGGCCGTAATTAGCGCTGCTATTCATTGGAGTCAATGAATAGCGGCTCCAATTACGGCCAAAGAAGTGACAGGTCACTTCTTCTACGCGGGCGTCTATTTACGCGCCGTCATTTGACAGCGGCGCGTAAATATACGCCTCGTGTGAACAGACAAACGTCTGCCCATTGCTTTCAATGGGCAGATGTTTGTCAGCGCTATTGAGGCGCTATTTTCAGACGTAATTCGGGGCAAAAACGCCCGAATTACGTCCGTAAATAGGCCGTGTGAACATACCCTAAGGGTATGTTCACACGTAGTCAACCAAAACGTCTGAAAATCCAGAGCTGTTTTCAAGGGAAAACAGACCCTGCTTTTCAGACGTTTTTTACCAACTCGCATTTTTACCAACTCATTTTTTTACCAACTCGTTTTTGGAGCTGTTTTCATTGGAGTCTATGAGAAAACAGCTCCAAAAACGTCTGAAAGAAGTGTCCTGCACTTCTTTTGACGAGGCTGTATTTTTACGAGTCGTCGTTTGACAGCTGTCAAACGACGACGCGTAAATAACAGGTCGTCTGCACAGTACGTCGGCAAACCCATTCAAATGAATGGGCAGTTGGTAAAAAACGAGTTGGTAAAAAAATGAGTTGGTAAAAATGCGAGTTGGTAAAAAACGTCTGAAAAGCAGGGTCTGTTTTCCCTTGAAAACAGCTCTGGATTTTCAGACGTTTTGGTTGACTACGTGTGAACATACCCTAACTGTAATGACATTACCTTATTCAATGTTGTGATATCTATAGGTCTTTCACAAAGAGGACTTTAATCAATATAAGAAAAGCTTAAGCTTGGGAAGATTGTTAGCTATTTATGTTGGAAAATACTGTGTGCTATGTGGCTGGCTGATGGGTTTAACACTTGCTCTCTTAAATGACTAGTTAATTTAGACCTAAGATTTTACATTTTGCACCCTTTTTTATTCTGTACAGAGTTTGTTCGCATGATGTCTCGCTGACTTGTTGTGAAGCGATGCCCATATCACCCTTCTGACTGTGCTGAATTGGCAAAGCTGTGCCTGAACTAACCTACTAATGTCCTGGACTTGAAAGGGCAATGCCCACATCAGCCATAATGTCCCAATCTTGGAGGGGGTGAAACCATGTCTCTTCCGAGTATTCTTGTTATGGGATACAGCACAGGCCATTCTTCCGTCTAATCCTGCTGCTTTGATCTCTTGTGTGCCATCCCAAACTATAAATGTGATATCCTAGATACGGGAAACCCTTGGAGGCTTCTTTCTGACTGTTGTGTAAAATGAAGAAGTCTAAAGACCAATGGGAAAGGCAAACCTATGTGTGCATGAGCCAGCACCCTTCATGTGACTTTACTCTTAGAGGACTTGTGCAATAATAGAATAGATTCTGCTTCCTGGATTTTCCAAGATAGAAATATATAGTACATACTAATCCTTCTGGACTTCAGTGAAAGGAAATGTGTCGTGCACAATATTGGTAGGTACACAGAGACTACCCTTGCACACACTTAGTGAAACATCTGATGCAAATCTGTCTAAAATAATCCAACAAAATTGATAGTCCAATATTTTAGCCACAAATGCCAGAATATTTTCAAGCCTGAAAACACTTCATTCAATTCTTACATTCATTCTTTACATATATTCTACATGTTTTTATTATGATCCGCTTACCAAATTTTAGTTTACATTGCCATAACATTGCATGCGGTCTAGACAGAAAGCCACATTTTTTTTATCTTCGAAACACAAAATAAAGAATGATTGCAATGTGGAATTAAGATGGTGCTGCGCTGCAATGGAGATTTACGTCTCAATCACTTTTGGGTCCTTGACAACCAGTGCACCTTACATTTCTAAGGCCCGTCAAGTGTTGTGCCTTGTTTACATGGCGCTCAAAAAAAGACATGTAAACGCCTAAAGAATGCTAGCATTTTTGCAAAGCGCTTTTTAAAGTACCTATGCATTTTTGACGCGTTTTTTGACGCGTGTTTAGCGCATTTTTTGGCGCAGCAAAAATGCATCAAATAAACGCTGTGTGAACAAGGCCTTATTATGTCATACTTAAAATGGTTATATTGTATCTGCAGCGACCATATCCACAAGTATTTGGGTCAGCTCAAGCACATCATATGTGTTTTACACCTTAGACATCTAGGGTATTTTCACACACGACAGATTTGTTGCAGAGAATTCTGCAACTGTTCCATACACCTGAATGGGGTTGTAAAAATTCACGAATATGCTGCAGAAAAAAAACCATTCGCCACGTGAACATTCCCTTATTTTCTTTTTTTCATTCAGCTCCATAAGCCTTTACTCGTGATTTGATCTCCTATGACAGTTCTCAGTATTACATAGCAGCACAATTCAGAATACAAATATACATATAACCATAATGACGGTATTTACCTTGAAAACAACATTTTCCATATTTTCTGTATTTTCCATAACATGATCATACACATTCATCCTCCATGTAATCTCTAACATGCGGATTATAATTCTCAGTAAATTATATTACATGACATAAACAGTTGTCACCATTTTTCATACAAAGGTGTTCCTGTAGCCGAGCAAAACAGACCAGTAGCTCAAAAATCTTTTTCTGCACTCACAAGACCATTAATATTATTGTCCCTCCAGCTTAAATCAATGTCACTAGCTTTGATAGTCTGTAACATCATAAGGATATCTTCTCTGATGGAATGAGACAGTGTTAGAAAGTTACCTTTAGGCTTGAACTGGCCATTCACTTTACCAGCATTTCCACCATGCCCCCACAGGGTTAGGTCCCTCCAGTATATGAAAGTCAGGGGAATCTTGGGAAAACTCATCCTCGTGTTTGAAAAGCAATCTCCTAACATCTATATTAGAGAATGAAGTGCATGTTAGATATTATATATTACTTCTGGTTCATAGTGAATATCTAGAACTAGTTCTCCTATTGGCTGCCTTCCTGCACTATCTACCATTTTATTATACTGGTATTTTACAAAATGTGTGTATTTATTGATGTGTTTATTCTTGTTCATTTACACATGCAGTACTCCTATTGAATGCATTTTCTTAAAGGCTTTGTAAACCTTTGAAATCATATTTTTAAATAAAAATATCCATCAGTGTGATTGTTACAACTTTCAATATACATTTTACTAAAAATTATTTTTACTTTTTGAGATACAGCTGCTTTGTATTCTGTATACAGAGCAGCTGTATCTAGCGCTGAAACCTGAATCTGTCAGGACCGCGGGACTAACGGGGTCAGTGTCAACGGGTCATGCGTGTCTCTGACACACAGGATTCACCTGTAATCGAGCACATATAAGTTATGAACTTAGATGTGATTTATAGCAGCTCGATCCCGCAGACCTGACAGATACAGGATTCAGCGCAAGATACAGCTGCTCTGTATAAAGTATACAAAGCAGCTGTATCTCAAAAAAACAATATAATTTTTAATATAAAGTATTTTGAAAGTTGCACCAATCACACTGATAGACATATATATATATATATATATATATATATATATATATATATATATATATATATCTCTCTATCTATATATATATCTATATATATATATATATATATATATATATATATATATATATATATATATATATATATATATATGTAAAAACAAGATGTACAAAGCCTTTAAGGTCTGGTTTTAATAGAAACCAACAGTGCCAACTACATTAAAATAGAAACAGCATTTTTATAGTATTGTGCACTCACTCAAAGACCACAAATCACGTTTTCGGCTGTAAACACATACATAATGTAGCACAAGCTATTATCCCAAAAAAACGTTCAGTTTCTTTCTCACTTATCTGCAAGTCTCAAAGTCATTACAAATAACACCCCGAATGATTTAATTTTATTGCTCTGGGTTTTAAAACTTTCAAGACTAGCCTTTGTGTATTTTTTTTTTTTTACTTTTTATTTGATTGTTCAATTGACCCTTAAAATTCTTTATTAAAACAGTTGATGACTTATGTTTTTATTAATGTAGCACATTGCAACCAAGTTATACTATTGACAGATACAAGTAGTCTACCTTCTTCTTCAAATGTACATATACATACTTACAGCCAATTTTTAAAAATAAATACAAAAAAGTTTTGTTTTTTTATTGAATTTTAATATAACTGCATATGGTGTAATATAGAACAAAATGAAATCATCATGATTAAAACAAAGGAGTTAGACATAACTAAGTGAAGGAGCAGTAGGGCAATAGGCATATACACAGGAAGCACTAAATAAGGCAGGAAACATTCAGATGTATAAATTATGACATATGATATTACATTATACAGTATTAGCCAAAACAATTTTCAATTTTCTTTCATGAGCCATGAAAGGGTTTCAGTTCCTGGAATGTTTGACTGCAAGTTTATGTTCCATCGAGTAGAGAAAGTGTTGTATTCCTGGAAGTGCAGATGTTCTGTTAAATTCCAAGTGTCAGAATGACAGAGATAATGCAGGATTTGGCTTGATTAAGTCGAAGGGACAGGAAACAAAAACAAAAATGAGATTCGCGAACCTGTTCATTCGTGGACAGCTCCACCACATGTGGAATAGAGATCAAGTGTAGCTGTTTGTCTCCAACAAGTGCTTGGCTAGTCCTTGGCGGGTTTAGCTGTTATAACGGGGAGCAATACCACCGCAGGATAATTTAGGGGTTTAACTCTTTTTAAGTCCCTATTACTTTGATACTAAATCATCTTCCTTATATCTTCTATAAATACAATGGGTTTTACCAGGATACAGGTGCGGCATCCCGTCACACGGCATCCTGGGTGAATCCAGCCTAAATATATTTTTACATTCTATATAATTTGAGGTACAGTGCCCAATTTTTATGGATGTCCATTTTCTCTCTATTCGTTCTTATATATTTCAGGCATTCATTCGGGTTTCCCTTATTAAAGCCCTTTTACACTGGCCAAATAATTCAATTAATTAATTAATTAAGGCTTGATAACTGACCTGTGTAAACAGGGCAGTGATCAGCAGATGAATGAGCAAACGCTCCTTCATTGGCTGATTGCATTGTTTTAAATACCGAAACTATTACCGCTGTCGGCAGCACATCGCCCTGTGTAAACAGGGAGATGCGCTGCCAACATGATACAAATGTATGGGGATGAGCGAACAGATTAACGAACGCTCATCCCCATACTAGCTCCTTGTGAAAGGAGCAAAAGAGCGTCGATCAACGATCTGTCTCGTTGATCGGCGCTTGTTTCACCTGCCAAAATAAGCCGGTGTAAAAGTACCTTTAGTGCCCAAATTTCTTCTTAGACCGGGGAGATAAGCAAGGATTCTCTCACTTGAATGCCTCACTGATTGATTTAATGAGAAGGTGGAAGCAATGTGGAGAACCCAGATGTGTTCATTTCAAATGTGCTTTAACAAAGATGTCTGGGATTAGAAAAAAGTTTTGCTTTAATGTTCCTATAGACAGCTCTACTCTTTATCTGAACAACCAATTTAAAGCACTTTTCAGACTTTCAGTTGTCTGTGGTTTAACCCCTTAAGGATGCAGCCTAATTTGGGCCTTAAGGCTAAGAGCCCATTTTTCAAATCTGACATATTTCACTTTATGTGGTAATAACTTCCGAATGCTTAAACCTAGCCAAGCGATTCTGAGATTGTTTTCTCGTGACACATTGGGCTTTATGTTAGTGGTAAAATTTGGTTGATATATTCAGTGTTTATTTGTGAAAAATAGCTAAATTTTTAGAAAATTGGAAAAAAATTGAATTTTTCTGAATTTAAATGTATTTGCTTGTAACACAGAGGGTTATACCACCCAAAATAGTGACTAGTTCACATTTTCCATATGTCTACTTTATGTTGGCATCCTTTTTTAAACATTCTTTTATTTTTCTAGGACGTTACAAGGCTTAGAACATAAGCAGCAATTTCTCATATTTTGAATAAAATTTCAAAAGCCTCTTTTTTTAGGTAAAAAATATACAAGAAAAATTGGTCCGCTCACCAATTCTAAGTAAAGGCACCACATTCCATGATTATTCGGTGCATGGGGAAGAGAGCTACGTCGGGATTAGGTAGAAATCCAAGGAAAAAAGTTAGAGGTCCAGCACACGATATGATGTGCAAAAATACAAAACTGTTTATTTAAAGAGGCTCTGTTACCACATTATGTACATAATGTGATCGGCGCTGTAATATAGATTACAGCAGTGTTTTTATTTAGAAAAACGATCATTTTTGACTGAGTTATGAGCTATTTTAGCTTTATGCTAATGACTTTCTTAATGGACAACTGGGCGTGTTTTACTTTTTGACCAAGTGGACGTTGTGGAGAGAAGTGTATGACGCTGACCAATCAGTGACCAATTAGCGTCATACACTTCTCTCCATTCATTTACACAGCACATAGTGATCTACCTAGATCACTATATACAGTCACTTACTCACATATTTACGTTACTGAAGTGTCCTGACAGTGAATAGACATCACTACCAGCCAGGACGTGATGTCTATTCAGAATCCTGACACTTCGGTAACGTTTGTGTGAGATTTACAGCACTGCAAGCGTAACCTCGTTTTAAATGACAGTTTACAGCGTAATCTCGCGAGATTACACTTGCCTTGCTGTAAATCTCACACAAACGTTACCGAAGTGTCAGGATTCTGAATAGACATCGCGTCCTGGCTGGTAGTGATGTCTATTCACTGTCAGGACACTTGAGTAATGTTAATGTGTGTGTATGTGGCTGCACATCATGTTCTAGTAAGATCACTATGTGCTGTGTAAATGAATGGAGAGAAGTGTATGACGCTGATTGGTCACTGATTGGTCACTAATTGGTAGGATCACTATGTGCTGTGTAAATGAATGGAGAGAAGTGTATGTCGCTGATTGGTCATACACTTCTCTCCACAACACCCACTTGGTCAAAAAGTAAAACACGCCCAGTTGTCCATTTAGAAAGTCATTAGCATAAAGCTAAAATAGGTCATAACTCCGTTTCGTCAAAAATGATTGTTTTTCTAAATAAAAACACTACTGTAATAATCTGGTGACAATCTCATAATGTAGATAAGTGCCCTGAGCCTCTTTAAGTCAAAATTAAAACAAGAAATTAAAAAATCCCGGGAGAGAAGGCCTACGCGTTTCGAACTTTTCAGTTCTTAATCATAGCTACTCTCTGATGTGCTGAACCTCTAACTTTTTACTTTTTTTAGGTACCAGTTCAGTTCTGAAGTTGCTTTGAGGGGCCTATATATTAGAAACCCCTATCAAACACCCCATTTTAGAAACTAGACCCCCTCAAAGTATTCAAAACAGCACTTAGAAAGTTTATTAACCATTTAGGTGTTTCACAGGAATTTAAAGCAAAAATGAAATTTACAAATTTAATTTTTTTGTCAGAAAATCCTTTTTATTAAATATTTTTATATAAAACAGAAGTTTTTAACATTTTAACCGAGAAACGCAACTCAATACTTATTGCCCAGATTCTTCAGTTTGGAGAAATATCCCACATGTGGCCTTAGTGCGCTAATGGACTGAAGCACCAGCCTCCGAATCAAAGGAGCATGTAGTGGATTTTGTGGCCTCTTTTTTATTAGGCACCATGTCTGGTTTGAAGAGGTCTTGTGGTGTCAAAACAGTGGATACCCCCCAAAAGTGACCCTATTTGGCAAACTACACCCCTCAAGGAACTTATCGAGGGGTATAGTGGGCATTTAGATCCCACAGATTTTTTGCTGCATTTTGTGGAATTAGGCTGTGCAATTGAGAATCACATCGCTATTGAACGCGACTTCTAAGGGGTTAATCAGCGGTGACGCCGCGATCAGTCCCCGCTGTAGGTTGATGCGGCAACTGCTGTATGAGCAGTTGTCACAGCTCCTGTATGTGTTGGGAGGACGGGCGAAATGGCCGATCCTCCTGTGACGTACTATTCTGTCATGGAGCGCGAACGATGTGGTTACCATGACGGAATAGTACGTCCAGGAGCGCGAACGGGTTAAACTGCGTCTGTCATCAGAAACATATTCTCCATTCGCCAATATTTTTTTGGATAAAATAAATAGAAAGGAGTTTTCCCTTTAAATCATGCTAAATATTTGGATTAAGTAATCATGGTTTATTATGTTCAAGTTAAAGCAATCATAGCCATTACAAGTTTTACAGAATTTTAAGTACAATCATATTTATCAGATATATACATATACAGTGAAGGAAATAAGTATTTGATCCCTTGCTGATTTTGGAAGTTTGCCCACTGTCAAAGATATGAACAGTCTAGAATTTTTAGGCTAGGTTAATTTTACCAGTGAGAGATAGATTATATAAATAAAAAAAAAACAGAAAATCACATAGTCAAAATTATATATATTTATTTGCATTGTGCACAGAGAAATAAGTATTTGATCCCTTTGGCAAACAAGACTTTATGCTTGGTGGCAAAACCCTTGTTGGCAAGCACAGCAGTCAGACATTTTTTGTAGTTGATGATGAGGTTTACACACATGTTAGATGGAATTTTGGCCCACTCCTCTTTGCAGATCATCTGTAAATCATTAAAATTTCGAGGCTGTCGCTTGTCAACTCGGATCTTCAGCTCCCTCCATAAGTTTTCGATGGGATTAAGGTCTGGAGACTGGCTAGGCCACTCCATGACCTTAATGTGCTTCTTTTTGAGCCACTCCTTTGTTGCCTTGGCTGTATGTTTCGGGTCATTGTCGTGCTGGAAGACCCAGCCACGAGCCATTTTTAATGTCCTGGTGGAGGGAAGGAGGTTGTCACTCAGGATTTGACGGTACATGGCTCCATCCATTCTCCCATTGATGCGGTGAAGTAGTCCTGTGCCCTCAGCAGAGAAACACCCCCAAAACATAATGTTTCCACCTCCATGCTTGACAGTGGGGACGGTGTTCTTTGGGTCATAGGCAGCATTTCTCTTCCTCCAAACACGGCGAGTTGAGTTAATGCCAAAGAGCTAAATTTTAGTCTCATCTGACCACAGCACCTTCTCCCAATCACTCTCAGAATCATCCAGATGTTCATTTGCAAACTTCAGACGGGCCTGTACATGTGCCTTCTTGAGCAGGGGGACCTTGCGGGCACTGCAGGATTTTAATCCATTACGGCGTAACGTGTTACCAACGGTTTTCTTGGTGACTGTGGTCCCAGCTGCCTTGAGATCATTAACAAGTTCCCCCGTGTAGTTTTCGGCTGAGCTCTCACCTTCCTCAGGATCAAGGATACCCCACGAGGTGAGATTTTGCATGGAGCCCCAGATCGATGTCGATTGACAGTCATTTTGTATGTCTTCCATTTTCTTACTATTGCACCAACAGTTGTCTCCTTCTCACCCAGCGTCTTACTTATGGTTTTGTAGCCCATTCCAGCCTTGTGCAGGTCTATGATCTTGTCCCTGACATCCTTAGAAAGCTATTTGGTCTTGCCCATGTTGTAGAGGTTAGAGTCAGACTGATTAATTGAGTCTGTGGACAGGAGCCTTTATACAGGTGACCATTTAAGACAGCTGTCTTTAATGCAGGCACCAAGTTGATTTGGAGCGTGTAACTGGTCTGGAGGAGGCTGAACTCTTAATGGTTGGTAGGGGATCAAATACTTATTTCTCTGTGCACAATGCAAATAAATATATATAATTTTGATTATGTGATTTTTTATTTTTTTTATATATAATCTATCTCTCACTGGTAAAATTAACCTAGCCTAAAAATTCTAGACTGTTCATGACTTTGACAGTGGGCAAACTTACAAAATCAGCAAGGGATCAAATACTTATTTCCTTCACTGTATATATATTTTAATATCATGCATAATACAATATATATATCACTGCAAATCAGAATCATTCAGGCATATCTTTAGAAAGGTTACACATTTTCTGAAAGCTTATATTTATAAACTGTAAGGTTGGATATGGGTTTTGTGTGTGCAGAAGGTCAGCATTTCCCTTTGACATCATTATCCAATTTGTCCGCTAATCTCAATGTGTTTATCTGTGAGCTGCTCTAGGAAAGCAGCCATGCACACTGAGATTACACTGTCTAACAACACAGCTTGTATGAGCAGTAGACCATTGCCAATACTAGCACAGCTCGTCTAGTGCCATTTCTTGCTTTATGCAGGTCAGCACACAGGTTACTGCAAGGACATACACAGCCAAATCTCTGGAATCAATCCATCTATTGATATGGGAAGTTGTATTGTATTTCCCTATAAGAAATACATGCCGACCTAGCTTTATGGAAGGCAGACGACTAACTATAACATACATCTTGACATTTCAGATGGTCAAATAGGGAAACCTATGGTGCAATGCGTAATATCAGATTTCTCATGCACAGCTATACTTTTAAATAGCTTTTTTATTGATGCAAAAATCAACTGAATAAAAAAACCTTTGGGCCATGTTCATACACAGCAGATTTTTTCTGCAGCAAGTCTTAACAAATCTAGTAACGTCAGAAGTAGATCTGCATTTCTGTGGGGAATCCACAAAAGGTCAGATTATCATTTCCACATCATGCCCATAAATATGCATGGATTACAACAAATCTATCAGGTGTGCATAATGTTGTAAGAAGCAGTGGTGTGGGTATCTTTGTACAAAAGATTAATGAGGAAAAGACAAAAAAAAATCCACATGCTTAAAATGGAGAAACACAATATCTGAAGACAGCATGGATGGTTATGTAGCTCCTCTCCTAGTTAGAACAAAATAATCAATTAATGGATCATTAATCTATCAATTAGTAATAAACAACTTCCTAAATAGATCTTGGAGAGAATAACCAAACGAAACATGCTAGAAAAAGTCTTTGATCGCGTCAAATAATCTTTGATCGTCTGGAATTTTGAGTCAGATTTTCCTCTGCCTGCACGCCGTTTTTTACCCACGGCCACTGAGCGCTGCGGGTATAAAACGCAGCGAAATACGCTTTCTCTTCCTCTCATTGATGTCAATGGGAGGTCAGAGGCGTAAACACCTGAAGATAGCGCATGTCCCTTCTTTTTCCCACAGCACTCCGATGTAGTGAAAAATGGTGGTTTATTCAATCAGCACAAGCTGCACCGTTTCCCACCTGCTATAGGACCTTTTTCAAGCATAGTTATACAAAAAGCATGTGTGCAATATATAGTCTGTGTCTCATTAACATAATGAGTAGACATTAAGTGTCACGAGGTGGGTGTGGACCCACTGCAGCGGGATGGCAGCTGGCCAAACAGGTATGATACAGAGTCTATAGTCCAGAAAGGGTACCTGAGGCAATGTAGACAGTAGCAAGGCAGGCTCGGCTGGGACCAGGCAGCAGGTAGACGTCAGGAATGGAGTAGTAGAACAGGCATGGAGATGAAGCAAAACACGACAACAGCTCAGCACGGCAGTAGACCAGGATGGTACTGGATAGCACAGGAAACAGAATGCAGGATACAGGATACAGGTACGGGGAACACTGGGAAGCTGGAAAACACTTAGGAGACCATATGCAAGACAGATTTTGGGAAACAACAACAAAACTCGGGCGAGGATAAGAAGGGCGGTGACCTTCTTATAGTCGAGAAATTCATGAGTTGA